>NW_024609880.1:126369589-126918522 GCF_016920785.2 Ixodes scapularis | reverse complement strand
AAAAATGTTCGCAAACAAAGAAGATTTCTTTTGTTTTAGTTAGGGTTCTAGTGAAACTAAAGTTCGACTTAAGCTATTATGCACAGCGAGAATTAAATTTCAGTATTATTATTATCGATTTTAAATTTTCCATATTTACCGAAAAACAGGAGATGCATGTCAAATATTATGTTGTCCAATAATTCGTGGGCAATGTTTGAGTTTATCAAAATATCTTCTGTCGGAGTTCATTTTTGATCTTGTAAGCGAATATAATAAGGTGAACATTATTAGACATGCTGAGTTCCTCACGAAAGAATCGGGTAACCGATTGAGTGCGTGGGCATCGCTGTCGCTTTCGAAACTTGCGCTTTTTCTTTATTGGGGGGGGGGGGGGGGGGGGGGGGGGAATGTGCTATTTATTAGAAGAACTTTCTGCCAATTATCTCTTCCTGAGTTTGAAGCCGAAACAATTAGCGAGAAGTCTCCATTATATGAACAAAACCCCTCGAAAATTACACAAAAAACAAAAACTGCAACACATATGAAAAAAAAGAAAGAGAAAACGTGAAATTTCACGAAATTCGTAGCATGCAAAAATTATTTCCACGCTATTTTCAGTCACCTCTAAATCGCGGATCGTTGTTGTTGTTGTTGTTGTTGAAATGATAAAGTTGAGGTTACACTGCTCATAGATCATGCAAAAGACACAGTGTTCGGTGCCTACATGATGTATCTGGTGGCACGCCTCAGGCATGTTTACTGCATGTTTGCTTCGAACATGTCTGCCGACAGTTTGTGCACGACCAACGTGACCGTCGGACAAGGATGGCCTCGGACAGCGTCTGTAGGCTGCCTTTTGTATGTTGTGGTGGCAGTGTGAACCCAGCTTAAGAACAATTTCTGTACAACAAACATCCACACGTAGGTCGTTTAAAAAAAGAAAAGAAATGGGCATATGGGATTATTTTGTCATGTTCCGAATTGCACGTGAATCTGTTTTTGTACGCGGGACATGGCATTCATGTCACGAGTGGCTCGAGCAACTCGGACAAATGTGGGTCGGGGCGCGGCGTCTAATGCGCCCGCGCACATACCTAAGGACGTTATAAGACGCGCTCGGTGGAGCACGCGACCGTTGTCTGCAGAGACTAATTAGTGTGACGAGCACTTAATGAGACGGCGCCATGCAGCCAGCGCCTGCCTGCAATCGGCGTGCTGCTTCTGTTCCGGAGACGCTTCGCTGGCCTCATTAGGCCCCCCTCGGTCCCCTCCAGGAACATCAATCATAGTCACGTGGCTCCACCATTTGCATATCGTGCATTGTTGGCGACGCTGCGGACAATGCACTGGGTTTTTGCCGAGGCCTGCGATTCCTTTCGGAGACACGCGCTCAAAGAAAGAAAAGTATGGCGCAACTAACTTGGCCGTTTTGCTTCGTCTCATCTACCGTATACGCAATGAATCGAACGGCACTTTTGCGGTAGGTGCACTCCGCGACAGTGTTAGCGCGAACGAGTCATTGCCGGTTTCTTTTTTTTTTCTTGGTATCGAAGCAGTGTCACAAAAACTGGTATAGCGGTTGAAATTGCTCAGGTAGGACATTGACTTATGTAGCAAATTTGGATGCCTGCCAGTGAGTGCCCTTTCGAAGGGTTCTCGCTAACAGTGCAGCGTAGTATGTACGCTTGCGCGACACTGTTAACACGAACACGACTCGGCTCCTATTCTCCATTTTACTCGAAGACAACACTGACGGGCGCTCAACTTTACCTCTTAGGTTACTGCACTGGGCGGAGACTTTCCGCCGCGTTCGTAGCTTTTACGGCAGGTTTTTAATTTTAAGAGGAAGGTAGAAATGATTCCTCGTCGTTTTGTTCGCGTTAACAGTGTCGCACTTTGCACTGCGCGACTCTGTTAGCGGGAACCGGGACTTGGGCGTTCTTTGCGTTTTGTTCGAAAGTGTTATTGAAAAAAAAATCAATGTGTATTACCTATACGGTTGCTCACCCGGATTGGTACATCTCGTCACAATATCAATTTTGACTACATTCTCTCAGTTGTGCAAGAAACAAGAAAAAAAGTGGCGGCCGCTTGTTCGCGCTGTCTCGTTTTGCGTGTACAGATCGTAAAAACGAAACGCTGAAAGACAAGATAATGTCAGTAAACAAAGAATTTTTGCTCATAGGAGACGAGCAGATTTGACGAGACACTCTTTAGGGGAGATTGTTGTCTTTTGCCCTGATAGAACCGATTCCTAAAACGAATATGTAACGAAAGAAACGAAACTTACGAACACTTCAGCTGCAAGGTGGTTCTAGGTAATAATTAATTTTAGGTACTCCAAATTTGTTTTTTTAGTACTCCAAATATTGTTTTTTCAACTTCCAAAAAAAAAATTGCGATTATTATTTTCGCAGTTTCTGTTTTTCGAAGGGGAAAAACGAACTATTTTGTAGATTGATGTCCTTTCTTCGATGTTCCAACCGAATTCCAAACCGAATGACTGGCATGATCTTAGAGCCACGCATTAAAAACGTAATAAAAAAAAAGTAAAAAAAAAAAAACTTGCTGGCAGTCTTTATCTGGTTTCCCAGCCTTCTAATTTTCTTATTCTTCGTTGATTATTTTTGTCTTCGTTTTGTGTGGCTTATAATGTGCTCAATATGGGGGGACTCAACTTCAGCAAGTATCCACACAAAAAAAGAAATGTGAACGGTTCCTTACGGGTGTAGCAGATTTACATCAAAGCTTTGCGTTGTCCGTCCTGTTTCTCCCTCGCTCCGGAGTTCCCATGTCAGATTTACATATTCCGAATATGAAATCGGGTTTCTCCATTCGCGTTGCGCTTTCATGCAAAAACAAGTAAAAAGAAAAGTAGAAAGATAACAGAGCGGCACTTAAAAAGTAGCGCAGTTCGGTACCGCATGTACTTTACGGCCTCACATCCGGTGTTTTCCAGGCACGGCTGTCGCGGAAAGTTGTTGTCCTATCACTTCCTATATTTGCAACCCGCCCACCCGCCCCCCCCCCCCCCCCCCCCCCAACCCGATCTTCCCCGCCCCGCCCCCCCCAAAAAAAAAAGAAAAAAAGAAGCATAAAAAAGTAAAAAAAAACGCATTTTTTTCCCGCCTTCTTTCGCGCAGTCAAGTTCCCGCCGTTATGAAAATAACAGGAAAAGGATAGAAATTTAATTTCATAGCAAAAGCAAGCAGGCACGCCTCTTCGAAAGTGGATGAAATGGAAGAGTGATGATATAAGCCTCTTGAAGCTGAATCCACTCTCGGTTCTTATCTGGCAAAGTCCTTAAGCTCGTTGAGTAGAGTGGACAGAGTGGCCCTCACTTCTGTCACTTTTTCAACCATTTTCTTCTTTCCTTTTTTCGAAAGGAAGCCATTTTGCAAAAGTTTTCCGTTCCCCAAGAACTGAAATGGTCTCGCCGCTGTCGGCGGACTTAGTCAAAGTACGTTCGTAACACCTCAATTGTATTGTTTTTTTCTTCGTCCTTAGATTGTCGTCAGCGAAGTAGTTTAATTATTTTTTCACGCGGCACTAGAGTTAGTTACTGCTAATCGTTAAATTAGCTCCGACTATTGGGTCGAACTCCGTTCTTCTACATTTCTATTGCCAAATGTGGGCGTCTGAAATGTAGCCAATTAGGTAAAATTTCTTTTTCCACACAGTGTGAGGTTAAAGGGAGGTTACAAAATACGACTCAAAATATGCGACACACGGAATCAAACGGAATTTTCCTTTCATTTCTGGGTACACGCGCAAATTTAAAGTCTCGTACTCAAAATGAAGTAGTCAGAAAAGTAGCAACTACTCTTGATGTAGTGACTTTCATATTGCTCTGATGTTGTAATCAAGCATTCAATTCTTTCGCTGATCTTGTAATCAAGCATTTAATTGAATTATAATCAAGACACACAGCGAATGCCATTTGTATACGCCTGTAATTTCATCCTAAATATCACACCATTGTAAAAAAAAAATAAGAGAAACTACTATTATGGACATATTTATAAAGAGTGTGACATGGAAGAGGAAACATGCAAGAGGAAACCTTCGACCAAGCCGGCACCGATTTGCAGCTGGATTGTGAGTAGAGCTATGCTCTTAATTAATTCTAATCTAATAAATTAAGTAGAAGAACTTGTAGTTGGGCTAGTTGGTGAACGTTAGAAATCATGGTGTAAGGCGGAAATAACAACGCACACAAGAGAGAAAACAGGCGTCTGTCTGTTTTCTCTCGTGTCCGTTGTTATTTGCGCCTTACACCATGATTTCTAAAAATTAAGCCGTAGTACTTTCGAGAATACGCGCTGCAGTTGCTCTCCACTGAGAAGAATAAATGCAATTATAACTCGCATTAAGTCACACCGCTCGTGTACATCGTACAAAGGTACGGTCTGCTGGCATGATGACACAGCATGTTTGAAGTATAAATATGTACGCTTTTGTTTTTGTATGACCAATATGAGAGAGCCGTCATACACGGAAGGGGACACGAATCGGAAAGTAGAGAGCTTTAGGGAACCGGAATAAAACACGTCCGATAGACCGGACGATCGGAGCCTCGGACCGCGTTAACGGACAATTCAGACGATCGATGCAGGTCGCGCCACCTGGCGACGGAAATGCGCAATGGTTTTGTAAAGTGGGTAAAGAAAGGGTTATGCCTTTTTAAAGGGGGAGACGTGTTTATAATTTCACAGAATTTGAGGAAAAAACATTTCTCGTTTCAGAAACATCCCGAAGTCAAATTTGTTGAACTAAGCAAATTTCGTCTCGTTTTGGCGCTATAAACGTGGCAGCGGCGTTTTTACCTTGACTGAACAGTTTTTTTGCTAAAGAAGACGATATTCGCGGCAATTGCTGCGCTCAAGCTTTTTGATTTCATATTGGCTTTATTCGGCGAGAAAAACTTGCAAAAAGTAATGTTATTTGTCTTGGTACCCCAGAAAATTGAGATTGCTGACGGCGAGACTAGGGAGGTTCGACCTCGCGTTGATGGATGAAGTGGACACCAACTTCGCTTCCACAAAGCCTGCAGGGTTTGAACCTGTGTCGTCGGCGCCTTCGTCAAAATGGGAGAGCGACGTTTCAATCGACTGATCACCGCAAACTGAAAGAAGCAAACAATATGATTCTAAAAAGATTTGAGTGTTTTGTTCAGGTTTTGTTTGTTTTCTGTTTTATTTGTCGTGAATTCGACTTTGTTCAATCACGACTACCGTGACATTTCTTCTACACTCTAAGAAATGCCTGCGCGTCTACTTACCCGCAGAAACACTCGAAGAGCAATCTTTGCGATCTAGGAAATCAGCTCAGCGAATGATGACGCGGAACATCTGTTTAGACCTCTAAATGAAGTCTGCGCTGTGACATTACGCAATGCAAGCATTACGCTTTGGATTGCGTAATGCCACAGCACAGACTTCATTTTCAGGTCTAAACGGATGTTCCGCCACTTCATTCGCTGAGCTGATTTCGTAGATCGCAGAGATTGGCTCTTTGAGCGATTTGCGGATAAGTATAGACGCGCAGGCATTTCTTAGAGTGTAAGTGTAGCTATCAATGCTTTCATTCCCGTTTGAAACTTCGGCAAGCCTCTTCCCACAGCGAAACAGCCGTTTTATGACCGTGTCGAGAAGCTTCTGATGTCAGCCGCTTGACCACACGATTACAGCTTACGGTTCGGACACTGGACTATGGTAAGGCAGCAGTGACATCACGCATGCGCAGTTCATACCGCAGAGCCGACCGTATCGTATCGTTCGTGCAAAAACGGTTCTCTAAAATTCTATGATATCTGGAGAATGCCTTTTGTTTGGTGAATGAGCAGTGTGATCGCAGCTTTAGAGAGAATAACGTTATTTAGGGGCGCCTCACTTTATCTTTGGCCACGACGACTGGTGACCCTCGCCTGTCTTCCTCGATAATATTCCCATCCGCATCACTTGCGTCACCAGCCACTATCTATCGTACCACGAATCATTCATCTCCATTCAGAGCAAGTGGAGGTCGAAAGTGGCAGCACTCCTTTTAATCTTTGAGAGGCTGTTTTGCTGACCCACTCTAGCTGCCGGCAAAGTAAACCTTGAAGTAAAGGCTTTTTTTTTATTTGTTGCTTTATTACTAAGCACAATTTCTAGTATTTTTATTTATTTTTATTTATTTGTACCGAGAAGTTGAACACACGGAACCAATTCAGTTTCTCTTCCGCGAGACCACCCATAATTCATCTCGACAGTGCAGGACAGAAAGAAAGCCTTCGGAGTCTCATCGCTCACCCGGCTGTCTTCCGAAATTACTTCCTCACTTTGTCCTAATCCTTCGCACAAAACACGCACGCAGGCGCACAAATATTGTCTCACCCCCATATAGAAAAATGTCTCAGACTCCTTCAGCACAGATGACACCTATCCACACGCATTCACCCCACTCACGCTACACCCAGATACAAAGAGCATCACCCTCTCTCAGGCACCTACACAGCGCGACGTCGTTAGCGCAAACACGACACCGGCGCCATTCCGCGTTCTACTCTGAAAGGGTATTGGCGGGCGCCAAAATATACCGCTTAGGTTAGTGCACCGAATAATCGCTTTCCATTACACAAGTGGTTCTCATAATATTCTTTCGATATATAAAATAAAACACGGAGAAAAGAAAAACTGGCGATGATTGGTTCGCGCGTAGTCGGGCACATGGGTCGGAGAGCTATGTATAAAGATCGGACGAACAAACAGGCCATCGCGCGCGCTTCCAAGCACACGCGAGGTCACCCATGCACACATGCATAAAATGCAGAAAGGCAGGGTTACAACACCAGCGCCACACGCGCTCGCAAATATAGCCAACTGTTTCATAACGACTGACGATCCGCATCAATAGCGCCTCCGGCTAATGTGGATGCCAGTTATAACGCCATAATTCCCAGGAGAGCCATAAACACTCGCCGAAGCCCGGCGCCAACGATGCACTCGCAATTCGAGCACTGGGTGAATCGACTAGCAGTTCGACACTAAATTGACTGCGGGGTTCCTTCCCCAAATTCCCTGTGACTTTGGCGGGCGCTGATACAATGTATTATAAAAAAAACTAACCAATAAAAACATTCTTCTTTTGCTTCTTTTCTAAACTCAATAGTCAATAGATTACGTTATTACGTTTGGACGTATGGGAATTTGTTACTTGCGTCCGACTGACCGTAACATATTTCTTAACATTATTATATTTGACCCTCTGTTTACTCAGTTTACGCTGGTTGGAACCAAGACATGCGTTCTCCACGGGTACGCTCTTCATAAAAATGCCAAATATGCCACGTTGAGATTAACCCGCATCCCACTGTTCAATGGGTCATAAAACGATTTTTCTACTTTCGCTAACTACTACTTAGAATCACTCCCTAACGTTAATAGCTAGATTAGACCTATTGCTATATTACCCAGCCATCAAGGAGACTGGAGGGATTCGTGTTCCACGCACCACACGCGCTGGCCTCAGCAGTATACTTTTCTAAAGCAAGTACATAAAACAAACTGCATCTAGCACGCGCAAGATGCAGCAATAAAGCGTTCGTCAACGCTTTATTTTGGTTATTTACTTCAAATCTTTTATACGAGGAAGGCGTGCGCTTGTGGCGCGTGAAACACCGATTCCTGCATTCCCCTTGATGCCTGGGTAATATAGCAAATAGTGTATAAACGTGCCTTAGCTTTTTTTTTTTTTTTTTTTTTCTAGGCTATTGCAGCTGCCCCAAAAATTCGAGAAGTATGAGAATCGTTCACCCCCTCAAATCGGAGCCAGAACAAATCCACCGGGCAATGAAGTTTGGTTTCACAAGTGGCGCCATCCTATGGGGACTTTGTGCAACTTTGAGACGGCCCGCGGAAGCAATCATTAAACCTGATCTTGAGTTTGAATCTCCGAGCGCCGTTTCGAACTGTGACGTAGCGCTCGTGTCCAATCGCTCGGTGACATGGCCTTGCCAAAGTGGCTCTTTTAGGCCACCTGCCGCGCTGACTAGCAGCCGACCGTGGTCTTGTTCACTGCCCTGGGGCTAGCGTTAATCATAGCCACGCGCATGGGATTGGCAAAGTAGAAAATGCGTGCTGAGCTCCAGTCATTGTTAGAGTTCGGCTATTCTCATCACCGCAGTGGCTGGCCACGAGCCGTTATATCGAGTGCCCGCCGAGGCGCTGATTGTTACGAGCCGAAGTAGAGGGCTCAAGCAGTTCTCATGTCCAATCGTTTTGACCCGCTGATCTTCTCATGGATAAGTGACTTTCTTTCTTCTCGCGTGCAACACACGGTTACAAAGTACCATGGGTCTGCCTTAACAAACGTTTCATCTGGTGTACCTCAGGGGTCCGTACTGGGCCCCACACTTTTTTTTTTATATTCATGAATGACCTTCCGGCCCCCATCTTTTTTATATTCGTCTGTTTGCAGATGAGTGTGTCGTCTATAACAAGGTAACAAGTGTGCATGACAACATTCAACTTCAAGATGATTTAGTAAAAATTAACAAATGGTGCGAACAGTGGCTGATGTAGTTAAACAAATCTAAAGGTAAAATAATCTGTTTCACTAGAAAAAAAAAAACGTTTAGTCCTACCAATATTAGTTAGGCTCCGATTTCATTGAGACCGTTCCTTCGTGCACATATCTCAGTGTAAAATTAACATCAGACCTTTCATGGAATGATCACATTGAAGCCATCTCCGCAGATACCTCCAGGACCCTGGGAGTACTCCGACGTAACCTTTGATCTACACCACCAACTGCCCGCAAACTGGCCTACGACACACTTATCCGACCTAAATTAAGATATGCTGCCTCCATCTGGAATCACCATCAAGGCTAACTTATTAATCATTCTGGAAGCAATTTAAAACAGGGCAACTCGTTTCATCCTCTCCACGTACGATACTCCCATCAGTGTCTCTGCCCTAAAAAGTCAACTAACCCTTTCTTCTTTGCAGCTTCGTAGGAACGTCTCTCGGCTCTGCCTTCTTCACAAAATCTATTATGACTGTCTCGATCTTAAAACAGCATTATTATCACCTCCCGAACGAATATTCTTTCGGTTAAACAACGCCTGTACCGCCAAAAGGATATCTGGCTCAACAAACGCTTTCAACCGATCTTTCCTCCTACAAGCCCCATCAATGACTGGAACAGCCTCCCATCCAGCTGGGTCTACGATAGCGACTATCGTAGACCCAGCCGCGTTTAAATCAAGTCTTCAATTGCACTTTTCATGTTGTTAACAGTTTACCGACCTTTTCCTGAATGTATTTATTTTCGTGTCTGTTCCAATGTGTAATATGAATTCACCCCCCCCCCCCCCCTTTTTATGTAATGCCCTCGACGGGCCCTTAAGGTTATATAAATAAAAATAAAATCCATGAGCCTCACTCGACCGTCGTCAGGCGGGTGGTTTTGATCCCAGAATTACGTCATCGAGCTTCGCGAAGACAAGACTGAAAGAAATGGTCTCCTTTTATTCTCGCTATTTCACCGCGAAAAAGAAGCGTCTGAATCAGGGGCGGTTTGTCCGAGTATGTTTATGCCAGACTAGGACCAGTACGTCTCTGCAAGGTCACGAACATTCCAACACGATATCGTTTTATGTCGCCTTTAATATTCCACAATATAAATTCGCTGGCAAGGATATCTGTGGCCAACTCCACTTTACTCCGTTTTATAAAAAAACAAATTGGCTGTGTGTATATCTTTATAGCTTAGAACTCAGTCTTTCCCAACGGGCGACTTGTCTCCCAGCTGTAGATTAGCAGTTTAGCCAGTGCAGTACAACCGCTAGCCTGGGGTCTTCAACGGGCATCACTCCAGGCACGTATCCAAAAAAGGGAGAGGGGGAGGAGCTCTCTAGATACGTGCCGTAGAGAGGACGCGCTCGCAGGTTCATCTTACAAAATCACTGCCCAACGTGCGATCTTCGCAACCCAGCACGCGCTCGTCGCCTTTGCGGATTCGCGGGCGGATCCGCGCAGGCGGAAAGTGGATTTTGGAGCCGAATGGCGAAATCGACTCGTTGCTGGCGTAAGATCTGGATATAGGCTTCGGACTGATTCAGATTGTCTCGCTAGCGACGAGTAGATTTCGCCACCCGGCTCCAAAAATCCACTTTCCGCCTGCGCGAATCCGCCCGCGAATTCGCAATCGTAAAGGCGCCATTAAGCCGGGCACTCGTTGTCACGAACCTGTCCATAGGCGCTTCTAGGAAGCCTCCGTAAATAGGAAGGTTTCCTCGTCCATAAAAAAGTACGTAAAGCGACCATCGGACCCTAAACAAGCCACCGTAATAACATCAATCCCGTGCAGCGATAGGCGCAGCTGCGGCTCGGGTTTGTTTTACGGCGCATCCGCTCTACCGCGACCTGACCGAATCGGCGATTTATATCGACGAACACGCGCGTGCGCATAAAAACAAAACAAGCTTATGACGGGACACACGTAGGCAACCGCGTCGAACAAAGGCGGTGGATGCGGGGTCACGTTTGTACCGGTACACTTCGCTCGGGCGGGGAGGATCGTGAAGATGCGGGTCACGGGTCCACGGAGCGGTGGAAAGTGTGTGCGTGCGTGCGTGCGTGTGTGTGTGTGTGTGTGTGTGTGTGTGTGTGTGTGTGTGTGCACGTGTGTGTGCACGTGTGTGTGCGTATGTGCGTGTGTGTGCGTATGTGTGTGTGCGTGCGTGCGTGTGTGTGCACGTCTGTGTGTGTGTGTGTTTGTGTTTGTGTGTGTGTGTGCGTACGTGTGTGTGTGTGTGTGCGTGTGTGTGTGTGTGTGTGTTGGGAGGGGGTGGGGGGTCTCTTGCGTGTTGCAACTCGAGGCAGGCCTTGCTGGGCCGTTTGAACACAGTGTTCTAGCAACGTTGGTTTGAACATGTATGTTTTGGCTCGTGGTGGCCTAGATTCGGAACACGTTAAAGCATAGAATGTGCGAGCTAGGGAATGTGAGACACACTTCGTCCGTAGAGGACGTCGGGTTGCTAGAGCGGTGAACACTGAAAAAAAAACACAAGGAGCATTTGGCAACGCGGTGAATTTCCCTCGGTACCCCTCGATGGGCGTTTTTTCTTCGCGTGTGTGTGTATATGACCAGGAGGGCGACTATTTAGACTGTTCGTGCACATGTATGCCTTCCCATCAGACATGTATAAGTTACTCAAAAAAAGTAATTAAGTTAAGTTACTGAGTATTGACGTCAAAAGTAATTTGAGTAGAGTAGAAATTACTCAAATAGGAAGGAATTGAGAAAGTTACTAATTACTGTAATAAAGTAGCGAATTACTTTTGAAGTTACTTCTGTTTATGTTTTTTTTTATGGCAAAAAGAAAGTACAGAGGTTTTGATCCGTTAGCGAAATTGTGCTAGCCAAATATGAATCGGCTTGTTTGTTTCACAGAAATGCTTTACTAGCTGGTTCTGCTTCTGCGTGTCTAATTGTTTTGTATTTTCATGTTTGTTTGGTCAATAATTCACTGCGAATGTGTCATTTCTACTTTGACGTTCAGCGCTGTCTGAGCTTGATTTTTTTAGACAGGGTTTGCTTGTTAACAGTGCTGCGTAAATACATCTAAAAAGTACTTGAAGTAAAGTACAAAGTAAATGAGAGGTTATGTATACTTCAACTAATGTAGTAAGACCACAGGGTGCAATGCACTTGAAGTAACGTACATAAATACAATATATTTCAAAGTAAAGTACAATCACTTTTATCACAATCTATATGATGACGTTTCATTCCATATACAGTGTTTTTTTAACTAGTATGTATTGCTCCAGCGGTAATCGTAGGTGCCTCAGTTTTTTGCCGAAATGGCAGCAAATATTGTATAACGTCAAGTCGCCGCAAAGTAGTTGTTTTACTCTCGCTGAGTAGCTATTTGATACCATCAACTTATAAGGCGCCTATTTCCATCGGTCTTACAGCCGCCATACCTCCACTCAGAGAAATGACCAGATGACGTCTCGAAAGAGCGCGTTTTCACACGACGATACCGCCATTGTTTGTTCTCAAATTCGGGGAATCTACATTGAAGTCGGGAGTTTTACCTTCCTCGGGAAATACAAATACATGTTGCGAGAATTTACTCCAAGTACAATTTTTTGAAACAGTAATACTTAAGTACCATGTACATATTGTACTTCCCAACACTGTTTGTTTATTATTTTTGAAATAAAAACGTTGGGGGAATTACTAAAGTCTTCTCGAACGATCCTTGAATATTTGAAGATCTGCATATTCTGAGTTTTGGGAGGAAAGGCAACACAAAAAGGTAATCTTTGCGTTGCCCTTTAGCACGCGATTCTTCGAGTGCAACACAAACTACGGGAGCAGCAGATGAGTTTCAGAGCAGGTGCAGCAATTTGTTGCCACCTTTGATTGAGGATGCAGTGTGTGCACACCCTGTAGTGGGCGAGAGTTTCTATGTTGGGGAGAAGTGGGGACCAGCCCTTTCTCCAAATGGGTCAAGTCTCCTTGAGCTTCGCGACACAGAGAAACGCCAGACTTTGGTGCTAATCCCGCAGTTACTCGGCCTCTCTTGCGTCGTGTCTGTTCGCTCCCCGCGCCTCGTAGCAGTGTTGTTGAAGTGGGGGAGGGAAAAAGAAAAAAAAAAGACATGTGAATTTTTTTTTTTTTTTTTTTGGGGGGGGGGGGGGGGTTTAGACTTTCCAAACTATTTTCTCCCTCCCCTTCCTACGCCACACGCTTCTCCCTCTTTGCAAATATCAACTGATATTCCAACCTCTTATCTCCTTTGTGCAGGAATGTTTGTTGATAGGCAAAACGACCACTAAAATTTAAAAGTAATTTGTAACTTGAGTAGAAGTTACTCAGAAAACTAATTAAAGTAAACTACTAATTACTGGAATAAAAATGTAATTAAAAGTTACTAAACTACTCAGAAAAGTAGTTAAACTACAGTAAAATGAGTAGAGTAGTCGAATTACGTACAAGTCTGCTTCCCATGAACGTGTCTTTGTTTCATGCGCAGGTTTCTGCATGTATATGTCTTCGTACATTCATGCACGTACAAGTTTTTAGGTGTACACGTCTTTGCACATTCATGCAAGTGCGTGTCATTCATGCACATACTTGTCATTCGCGCACATGCGTGTAATTCAATCACACGTGTTTCTTTGCATGTATACACATCTCGAAGCAGTGTTTATCCTCAGTTAGGGGATACGTAGGAGCAATGATTTATCATCCATGCATTCTCCGGAAGAACAAAACAGCTCCCTTTCTACGGACAAACAAAGCGCAGCAGAATGTTCGCCCTCACTCAAATGCGTTCGACTCTCGCAGGACTGGAGGCAAAGACAGCTAGATTTAGGTCTACTTCCACTAATCATTCCAACCAGACCTCAGCGTTCTGACGTCCCTTCGCGCTCTTGTGCCCTCCTCTCCTCCATTTTCTCGGCCCATAGGCCTCGGAGGGACAGCGATAGATCCGCTTCGAATATGTCCGCGTCAAATAACAATGACGCTGCCACCGCGCCTCTCTGAGAGCAAAGTTGGCGAGGTCGCCCCGCAACAACCGAAGCCAGCGATCAACAACGTCACGAAGTTCGTGACGGAAATATGTTTCAAGTATGAAGGTCTCCCGGAGGTCGGGGTCGTCGGCCCTCGCCGAGTCAGGTTCTCACTTCTCTGTTTTTCTTACCCCGCGGCCGACACGGACTTCCTTTCCGGAAGCTTCGGAGACGCCCTTTCATTTTGCTTCTAGCGCGACATGAACGGAATTGACCCGGAAAAAGAACGCCTAGAATATTGGCTGCGGCTTGACTAGGCCTCGGCAGCTCCGTCTACCATGTTTGACTCAGCACTTTGTTTCACCTTATCTGCGAGCGAAGCCGATGCTACAAGCGCCAACATGTTGCCCTGAGCTGCACTCGTAAACAACTTTCTTTGGCTACGCAGTCAAAAGTAAGGGGCGCGTGAATTAGCGCCGACTAAAGCTGCGCACGCGGACTCCTCTCGTCGAAAATGTGACAAAGCGCGGTCGACCTTCACCGATTGACCAAACAATCGCTACGCTGTCGCGACTAAGTATAATGAATTCTACATTTATTAATGAAGATAAAAAACATATCGGACTGTCAACTTTGTCGACGTCGGTTTAAGAATTCAATGACTCCAAACTTCCACTGTGCTTTTTACACGCATCGTCGAAATTGTCGCCTTCATTTGATAATCCTGGCCATGACGTCACAGACAGGAACCGCTAGAGGGAGCCACCAAAACACCTGGCCACCGATAGAGCCACCAAAAAAAAGCAACGCTTAGAGTAACGGCACTCCATTCACCGATTATGTTGTTGCAGAAAGCTAAAGCGACATTGTTGTTGTTGCTGTTGTTGTTTTTGTTACAGACTGTTTAAAAACTTCTGAGGAACGAAAAGCCTTTCATAATATTTCAGATTAAGCTGCGGATGAATGGCAACCCTGCCGTTACCCTGAAGCGTAGCTTAGTTAGTGGCTCTAGCCCGAACGATGCTTCCACTTCACGAGCGCGCTCGCTTTACAGGGACACTGAAAGGAAAAGCGCGGAGCTCACTTTATGCAGTTAACGGAGTATTCGCTCTAGAGCATCTAAATGATCAACGGTTAGAGTACCGGCACTCTGTTTTCCGACATGGTTGTGGGCGCCACCATTTTGGTGGTTGTGCAGAGCAGACGCAACTGCCGATCGTCATGATTCAAAAGTGCGACTTCCTCAGCATTAGATTCGATGCTAGGAAGCTCATGTAAGATTGTTTTGCTCTGTCGCGAGCTGTTTTAACATTTGTGGAGGACGGAAAAGCGTTTCCTCTGATTTCATGATAAAGCTTCAGATAACTGTAAACCATGATTTTAAGCCACAATATGGTCAAGTGTCGTTACTCTGAAGCGCAGCTTATTTGGTGGCTCTAATTCGCTGATTCTCGCGCGAGTTGAAACGTAGGGGTACCAGTGTGCAAACAGCCCCCAATCACTTCCAAATTCTGAACTAGACGGCGGATTTCGAAGTATTTTGCGAAATCAAATGACGCACAATCTTTTAGAAATGGCCCCCTTATACACTCTAAAAAATGTCTGTGCGTCTACTTTCACGCACACCACTTGGAGAGCCAATCAGCGCAACTTACGGAGGCAGCTCAGCGAATGACGATGCCGAAACATATGTTTAGACCAAAAAACTCAGTCTGAATTGTGACATTAAGCAATGCAAGCGTGACGTTTTGCATTGCTTAATGTCACAACTCAGACTGCGTTTTTTTGGTCTAAACATGTTTCCGCATCTTCATTCGCTGAGCTGCCTCTGTAAGTTGCGGTGACTGGCTGTCCGAGTGTTGTGCGTGAAAGTAGACTCACAGATATTTTTTGGGTGCAGCACTTTCCGACTTAATTTACTCTTACGATAAAATAATGATGAGTACAAAATTATAAAATATCTATGAACCGGAAGGGTGTGCCGGGGGGCTACTTAAAGGGGTACTCCGCCGATTTTTGAGCTACCTCAACTAACTATATTTTCTGACTCCCCGGCCTTTACCCTTTCTGGTATGCTCTTTAGTATCGTGAAATTCATAATAGTTATTGCGAAATCGGCAAATGAAAATGATGCAAACACCAACATTCAAATATACCCGCCCTTTTCAGTGCAGTGACGCCAGTGGAAGGTCAGCTTGCCAGTCGGGCGAGCAGTCTAAAAAATAGAAAATGCCAATCATTTGTTCCGTTCTGAAGCGCGGGTCCTGGAGCGAGCTTCCAAAGCATTCATTTGACACCATGAAACTGCTTCGAATCAGTTGGGAACAAATTCTACAGTCCAAAGTCTGAACCCCTACGCTTCCACTGACGTCACTTTTTCGCTGTTGCCAGTAGAGACTTTCAGTTTGAAAAGCACGGTGAGGGCCAAAATTGTAAATTCAATAACTTCGTGAAAAAAAATTATTTTGACCCAATATTTGGGATACTATTTTGGCGATGTTGTTTGGCGAGTTTAGCAAAATTTCAAGCAAATCGGGGACCATGAAGAAATCGGCGGAGTACCCCTTTGATAGACGTAGCGCACTGAGTTTTTCGACAAACAAAAAAGAGCGTATACGGCAAGCAAGTGCTCGCAGACGCATCCTTGGCGCGTCGGAATGCCAGAAAAGGCGCGCCAATCAAAGGACAACAGAGAGAACGTTCAGGGAAGATACGGTGATGAGGCATGCAGCCAAGCGCGCGCCGTCATTGGTTCAGATCAATCGGGGGGCGGGGCCAAGAGTACGTGGGCACATTTCGTGGATAAACAAATAAGTGCGCAATGAGCAGTCGAACCTCTACGCCGAATAAGGGGTATTCGCGGGACTCCATATTGTTGCTTGTTGTTCGCAACACATACTCAGAACTAGTTCCTACTTACCTTCTGCCAAGAACAAGTATCTTGATTAAGAGGAATGCATGATAATTCACATTCAACGCGCATTCCGCCCACTCGGAGTTGTTTTCCTTTGCAGACGATAAATATAGGAGCCAATTCTGAGCATGTGCTGCGAACAACGACCTACATTACGGCGTCCCGTGAGCTCTAGAAACCGTGCTGCACCAAAAATATCGAAAGCTACCGAGCGTCTGTTTTGCCGCACTGCACCTTGTTCTTTAAATCACCGAGAGCCGCGGAACGAATCCACGTAATGACGGGCGAAACGCCGAGTGTCCTGGTTCGTATAAAGACGACACCAACCACATTTCGACCGTAGTTTGCCAACCGTTGTAAAGCCTTCGCCGCTGCGGCAAAACTCTATCTCTTCATGAAAATGGCCCCTTCCCATTACCCCAGTACAGATCACGTGATCGAGCCGGACCATCACGGACAATTTTTACTTATTCCGTAAACTTTACGGAATAAATAAAAAAAATATGTCCGTGATGGTAAACGTCTTGTTTAGTAATTCGGTGGAAATCGCTTTTACTTCGTGTTTAATTCTACTACGTTACCCTACGTCTCGTCATTCGCACATCTTTCGCAAATTTCAAGTTCGGATCCGGCGTGATACGCAGGGTATTTAAATATGGACATGTTCTATATTAAAAGGTGTGGCTTATACGCAAGAAAATACGGTGCTTTCAAGCATGTGGGCCTGATTTATGGCCTTTTTTTTCCTTAATTCGATATCATTCAAACTCGTTGACCGGTCAGGAGCGGCGTTCATAAGGCACAATGCAGAAAACGGTTTATTTAAAAACAACTAGAACTACCGCAAAAAGAAAAAAAAAATGTTCAAGTGTTCTTTTTTTTTTTTTTTTGCCTTCTTCCGGAAAGTGGAGAATAGTCAAGGCCAGATGAGTTGAGCCAATAAATCTCGTGTCCTCCGCTCCGACAGTGAATTCCGTAAGAACGAATGCGATGACGTCGAAGCCAAAGCGAGCGCAGGCAAAATAAAATTATACGTACGCCCAATATTTTTATTATTTTTTTATTTTTTTTTAATGGCGTTTACAGCTAACGATGGAAAGTTAAAGCTGACCCTGCCACTGAAACCTGGGGCACCCCGACTCTCTTCCGGTCATTTATCAACGTCGCCTTGACGCCTCCACGTCAACTGAGAACTTCTGTGGTCCCAGAGACTCTCCCGCTTTCTACGCAACCTCGTTGGTAATAAACATCGATTTCCCGTAGCAACTAAGGGTATTTCTCACGCGCACCAAACTCGTTTTGGGAAGCGTGAAGCATCTGACCATCTCCATTAGACGGCGGCCAAGTTATTATCACGACCTCATAAGCATGAGTTGGTCAATTCTCTATAACGTCACGCCGCTCCGGTGCACATGCGCGGATGCTTCCCCTAATCTGGTTAGTGCGCATGCGCAGTGCCCACACTGGGTGTGGGCGAACGCCACTTCGTTTGTAAGCAGCGTATCGGTCTATAGAAAACTATGTTTCGAACTGACGAGAGTGTAATCTCAACAGCTGATTATAGATTAAAGATCACTAGACGGACGACCAGTTTCTACTCGTAAAATACCGTGCACCTGAAATACGACGGAAAAAGAGTTCGAGGCTACGAAATCGCTTCTGTGTTTTCTTTCAAAAAAAGGCCTGGACTTCTTTCTGCTGAATCTGATTTCTTCCCAATGGCTAGTGCAGTGCGAGCGCTCTGTTAGATTGAAGACATCAGATATATTATTCTCTCTTTCCTCCTCGGGTTTCTTTTACATCTCCACAAAGTAGCCGACCGAAACTGTAATGATGTCGTTGCTTGTAACATTGGGATTTACATGTGTATTGGTCTATTATACAAAAAAAAAAAAAAAGTTGAATCTGGCTAGAATATTTTGAAAAGGAGCCTATCCGCAAGCCACAAAGACGCAGCCGACGTTTCGGAAACATGGCTTTCAGGAAGTGCGCCTTTGCAAGAAATGCATAAAAAGGCTATGAAAGAATAGGAATTTAAACATGAAGTAATCGAGTACTACTTTCAACCCCTGGCAATAGACACTTTTGTTGATTCGAATAGCTGAATAGCTACTTGAACCACTTTTTTACCCATCACCGCACTTGCAGCTATGGCTCTTTTATTGGAGCTAAGGTTTCATTTAAAAATAAAACAATAATAACGATGTACATCTCTTTTTACGCAAGAAAAAGGTCGTACCTTGTTCCGGGAGCACATAGTTGAACGATAAAAACAAATTAAGGTAGGGCGTAAGGTTGTGAAGTAATATTCATGTGGATTGGATGACGGAGCGTCCTTGTGTGCTGGGATGCGGGAGCAACCGCCACTGTGTCGAAATTCGCCGGTAATGTTTTGTGTTCATTATATAGTAGCGCGTGAGTAGTGATTACATCCTATTAACGCTGCGGCAGTTATAACATTTAGCTCTACACGTTAAAAAAAAAACGTGACAGAATTGTGTGAATAAGGCTACACCCTGCAGTCCTTTATTGTTATTTGGTTTCTATTTATAATTCTTGTTTCATTGTTTTACTGCCTAAATGCTAATAAAACGTATTGTAATCGCGTAAAAAAATCACGCGAGCTAATCGGCACTAAACTTGCATCACATTTTTTTATTGAATTTGATTAATCATGCTTAGCGCAAAGCCGCCCCATGTAAATAAGGGGGATGCAGATTAGGGGATTCGGAGATTAGGAGATTACGAAGATTAAAAAGAAGCTTGAGCCGCACGTGGGATTACCGTCAAGCACTGCCGAGCGTTTCGTGCAAAATCCTCCTGCGCGTACGCGGAAGCATTGCGTCAAAGATAAGGCCCATAGAGACAAAAGGCTAACGTCACGTACTGAGAACCCGGCAAATCAAGCGCGTCAGATCGAATAAATTACAGAGTCTGGCATGAATATGCACGTGGGTTGCTCAACTCGGAACCCCTGCTTGCCGTTTGCTGGAGTATTTTGTGCGTGCATCTTTCCATTCCAGGATTTATTTCCCACTCCCTGCGCGAAGTATATATAGTTTCTTGTGGGTTATCAGAAAATGCAAGCGACTTTAAGGAACGTTTTAGCTATCGCACGAGCGTATAAATTATATACGCATTCCGAGCTGGTCACAAATGCACGAAAACCTACGAGTCTCTTCAAAATACAGCGTACAACGTACTTTCATTATCGGATGATTACGTAAATTATTGAACGTTACTAAATACACATATACACACCTACCACTTCGTCCAAAGCTGAACCCGCCACCAATGACTGCGCAGAACAGCTTATTCTAGACTCCTTAAGTAAAAAAAAAAGTGGGTTTCGCAATTGATGTTTCAAATAACGAACCTTTCTGGCCCCTATGGCCGGAGCAAAGAATTTCGAGCCACTGGGCTGTGAACGCAGGCGCAATGCCTGCCATTTCTCAGGAGAGAGCCACTGCGCATGCTCAGAACGGATTCCACAGCCCAATGGACAAAGATGGCAGCGCGCAGAAGACGATCGTCGAAAAGGTCTCATCAAGACGAACTAAAAAAACGTCATTTTCGTTCGTTACAAAAAAAAAAAAAAAAAAAAAAAACATGGTCACGTTACAAAGGGACTTTAGTTTCTTCACAGCAGAAAAACTGAATCTCAACAATAGCGTAGAATAGACAACGACCGGTACGAACTGCGCATGCGCTACAGCAGAAGACTTGCACATGCGCAGTACGTACCGGAGGGACCATCGTATTGTATCGGATGGACGAAAACGGTTCCCTAGAACTGTCTAAGGCCTCAGCCCCACTGCCCATGCATCGTGCAAAAGATACGCTGTTCACTCCGGACATGATAACAAAATCACCTTCGGACACGACTCCAGCATGTTCGAATCATGTTTGCTTCATATATACACTGGGTGTTCCATTTTAATTCGAACAGATTTATTACAAAGCATTCGTGAAAGATTCACTAATACGGTTTGTGCACGTGAGTTATACGGCCAGGGGGAGATTATCTGAATGGCTAATCTTTGCGATAAGTTGGATGATTAACTGAACTTCCCTTATTAACTTTTTATATAGTAAAATAATTATATCGTTTCAATTAGGAACAGGCTGAGCATTATCGCAAACTACCATATCAGTCTACATTAGAACGACTTGAAGCCCCTGGGAAACTCGCGGGAGCACCAAAGTTACCACTAGTGAAGCAGGCGCAAACCTGGCAGTGGCGGAAAGCGAATGGTTAGATTATCATCGCGTTCCGCCAGCTTCAGCTGAGTTAATTATCCGACTTATAGCAAAGACTAGCCACGCACATAATGTTTCCTGGCCGCATAACTCACCCGCCCAAACCGTATTAGTGCACCTTTTACGGATATTTTGTAATAAATCTGTTCGAATTAAAATAAAACACCCGGTATATGCTTCGAGCATGTTTGCAGACAGCATTTGTCTGATCATCATACATGGAAGACACACGCCACAGAGAGTGTCTCCAAACTGTATATTGCACGATGTACGAGGAAAAATGGGTCAATCTAGTATTTTATTCAGTTTCCCTTAGAGCGGAAACGCTCGGACTCCTCCGGCAATCACTGGGTGTCTACGGCCTTTGAAAGGTCTGACCATCATACATGGAAGACACACGCCCCAGAGTGTGTCTTCAAACTGTATATTGTACGATGTATGGGCAATGTGACTACCGATGGGAGGAAAAATGGATCAATCTAGTATTTTATACAGTTTCCCTTAGGGCAGAAACGCTCAGACTCCTCTGGCAATAACTGGGTGTCTACGGCCTCCGAAAGGGTGTCTGCTAGGCGTTGTTCGCGGCAGAATGATGGCGTGTTGAAGGACGTCACGCGCGTGCCTCCTAACCCGGATCCCGGCGGAGGTGACACTGTACTCTTTTTCGAATGAGGCGCTCGGAATTTGTGGCGTTTACGTCACACGTCACGAAGCAGCGACAGCTGGAAAATGAAGGGGCCCAGGGGTTGGCGCGGTGGCTGACGACCCGTCAAACTCGCCGCGTGAGCGACGTCGTTTCGTGGACGACCCTCGTGAACGCCTCCGGTCGCCGGAGTTCTCCTGTCAACGGTCTCGTCACGGTCTTGACGTAAACACGCGAGGACCTGTCGCTGCAGCGTCATTCGCTTTCTTTTTTAGTGTGCGAACTCTTTCGTCGAGGACGCGTCCTTACACCAGCGGTGGCTGCCCTGCTTCTCCGATTTGTGCTGCCTTTAAGTACCTGGCAATACATCGTACAAAAAACAGCTTGCAGACTTTTTTTTGTACGAAGGTCCCGTCATAGTGGTTAAACAAAAATGCAGCGAATTTTACCTTTGAAGTACTATAATGCACCAAATCCATTATAGGAAATTCGTGTGTCGCGTGTCGTATAATACATCAAAATGCATTCTAGGAAATTCGTGTGTCACGTGACATCTATTCCCCGCTAAATTTAGCGCGGAAACTGAATGGTTGTATAGGCCACGTGACGTCGGGCCTCGTGACGTCGATTTCCCCCGTTAAGTTTAGCGCGGAAATTGAACCGATGTCTTGGCCACAAGACGTGAAGTTTCCCGCTAAATTTAGCGGGGAATACACTAGCGGACGGTGGGAGAAAATGCTGGGGTTGGGGGTAGCGTTACGAAGCATTTCACGCTTTAAAACTACCTGCAGACTCTTTCGAAGCATAGATATAAGATTAACGTGCTTCAGAGATGTCCGTGTCGTGTCCGGAGGTCATTCTGTCATTATGTCTGGAGAACGTCTCTTTTGTACGATGCTGTCTGACTCCGATTTTGATCTTGGTTTACGCTTGTTTTATGCAATGCCTGGCGTCGTTCCCAGTCAACGCATTGGTTTTGTATTGATAGTCACTGAGTATGTGAGAACGGCAAAGAGGAGTTTAAGTTGAGCCGCCTCCAACGCGAGCAATTCCTACCTTCGATACCACTTCGGAGTCTCAAGCGTGCACGCGCAGTCAAAGCACGGTGGAAGGCAATGGCCGCGTGCTGGAGGCCCGGTGTTCAAAAGCGTCTATCAGTGGCTATGGCTCGTTTCACTTCTCTCGCGAGTTTTGTTAACACTGCGTATATATTCGCAGTTTCGCTGATGTGAGTTGCGATTGGTTAGGAACATTAACTTTTATTAGTGTTTTTCTACAAAAACAACCTTGTGTGCAAGCGTCGTGGCACATGAGGCTTGTCATCAAAGAGCTTGAAGTATCAGCCATCATTATCAACAAAATGACGGCACTTGGTTTGGATTACAGAATAATATACAAACTGTGAGATCTTGCAATAATAATGACATAATGAGGGAATGAATCATGGGAACAACGAAGCAGAGGTTCGGAAGGGTTGTCCCTGTACAAAAGAAGCGTTAAAATCTTGCCACGGAAGGGAGTTATTCTGGATTTATATTGCGCGTAGCACGTGTCTTTGCGGAGCAAACTTGTGGAGTGCACTGCAATTTTGGAATTAATGAAGAAATCTAGGTAAGTGTTGCGGCAAGAAGAAGTGGTTCATAATAGTTCAGTCTTTGGCTATACTTTACAGCAGTGGTTCTCAAATGGGGGTCCGCGAAGCCACTTCTGGGGTAAATTTTCTTTTTTTAGTTGGCACGTTTTGATGAACTGACCAAAATGAAGTGATGTCGCACCTTTGTTTTATGCTTTTCTGCTACGTAGCAATAAAAGGCACCTGTTTCATGCTCCAGGTGGGTTAACTTATAGTCGGTTGCAAGCTAAGAAAAAACCGGAAATGCCTCTGAGAGGAAAATGTAATCCTACGCCGAGAAACGCCAGCCAATCGTTTTCATGACGTCACGATTCCGTGGACCAATCGCGATCCTTTTGAAAAAAAAAAAAAAAAAAAAGCTCAACATGGCTGTTGGCCTTAGCAACGCGACTCTAGTTTCTCGTGACAAATATTCTGCTTTTTTGCACCGTGTTTTAGGTGCCCGAGGTTACGCCACGAAATCTTAATGGTATCGGCTAGCGTTTGCGGCAGTTTTTGCGCGACAACGTGAGAATCCAGCGACGCTATCGCCAACGAAAATTTCGAAGCGGGCGCGAGGCTTAGCACTGCTGAGAGGTATGTTAGACGGTATGTTAGACAGTATCTTGGACAGAAAATGAATTGGGAAGACGGTACATTGGACATGACTTTCTTTCTTTACTAAACAGCTATTTCGTTGACAAAAACGTATTCTAACTTATTTAAATGTCCTGAATGAATTAAATAAATATTGTAGTAGTTTAAGACACGTTTCCTGGAGGAATAAAAAGCAACGTTGCTAGCGAATTACTTTCTCGACGGCGGAGGCACTTCAGATGGGCGCAATGCGCTTGTGGGTGGAGCTAAAAAATTGTTCTAAGGTTGCATCCGACTATAGTAACGTCCCCCCCCCCCCCCCCCCCCCCCTTGCTGGAAGGGGTCCCCCATCACTGCCAGCGGTACGCAACGGGTCACCGACACATCCACGGCTGAGAACTACTGCTTTACAGCATTCGAGCATCCAGAGCTCTTCGCGCTTAGCTTGTTCATTGTAGCTCTTTTAAAGAAGAAAGTATGTTACACATTTTAGGAGACATTAGGCCAGGGTCACACTGCTTATGCATCATACAAAAGACAGTCTGCATGCAGATTCTAACGCGAGTCACCGCGAGATCTGTGCTTCGAATGCCTCGTGGCAATGAGTTCAAGGAGAAAACTTGGCACTCGGCATTCGAACCAGAGATGTTGCGGCGACTCATACTTGCAGACTGTCCTTTGTATCATGTATGAGCAGTGCGACCCCGGCTTTGGGGTAAAAGCGTTTCTGCGAAGAAAGAAGAAGCGACGATTGTTGCAAATATGATATAAACGAAGATCATTACAGAGCTGCTACCAGTTCAATAAATGCCTATTCCTTAATTGCACTCATGACGGCACGTCCTAGTTATAACGGGGCATATGTATTACTGCAAATCTTGCGAAATAACAACGAGCAAAACGCGAAGGAGATCAAGTCCCGCGTTTCCTAACTCTCAGTGAGTCCTTTGAAGCCTCCGAGTGGTAGCCGAAGTTTCTCAAGAAGACTTCGCTTTATCAGGGCCCTGAATAAGTTTCAGACACAAACCTTTGGAAGAAGCAACGAAGAAATTGTGTGAAAAATAAAATTAGCGTCTGTCCTTCGAGTCAGGAGACAAAAACTTTAGCAAACGACCGCTACACGACCCAGCCTTGAGGCCCCACTGTAAAAATATACGTCGTCTTTGTTTTGTCAGTGAGTTAGGATTATGGACCGTTGAAACACGCTGCCGGTAGTGCAACCTTAAATCTCATAGATTACTATCCTCAAGTAGCAGGCAGGCTCTTTAAATCGACCACAAAATTGGGCTTCTTAATTAACCTATCGCGCTTCGATTTTGTGCAGCGTTGCCCACAAATGGTGCATTTTTTATATAAAATTTGCGAAGAGCGAACTTTCGTAAGCAAAAATGTAAAAAAAAGAAAAGAAAATTCTTAACTCCTATGGAAACGGAGCGAAGCCACCAGTGTTCAAACAATAGGGCGCCCTAATGATTGAAGACCCGTGACTTGGCTGGGTTTCCATAGGAGTTAAGCCTTTTTCTTTCTTTACTTTTTCCTCGGGTACATTTACTCTTTGAAAATTTTATAGAAAAAGAAATGCACCACCTGTGGGCAACGCTGCACAAAATCGTAGCACGATAAATTAACAAACCGAATTTTGCGGTCGATTTAAAGAGCCTGGCCCCTGTATGAGACACCCGATATATACAAGAAAGAAGCGCGCTTTATCGGTAACGCCAATATGTACAAATCAGGTCCCTGTCTACTTCACAATGTTCCGAGGGCGAAGCCCTTGGCTATACGTTGTCGCCTCGACGTTTTCCCGCAACCTTCCCCCGTGCAACTATCTGCCCATTCGAGATAGCCGTGCGCGAGTGTGCCCGGATAACAGAGTGCTTCCAACTGCTGGATCCGGTTCACACCGTGTTCGCAATCTACGTTTGCAATTCGAGCTGCGAGAAGGAGCCGAAAGCGCCGATCGTTTGCAAGCGTCTCCGCCTCTCCGTTCACTCTCCTCCTCGTCAAGCGACAACGCGACGCATGCATGCCTACTTGCGACTAATCTGCGCGGTACGCGTCCGCCAATAAATTGCCAGCGCTCTGTATGGTTTGAGCAGACTTGTACACGTTACTGAAAAATAGTAAGGAATTACATTTACAATTACTCAAGGCTAAATTGTAATTTATTACAATTACAATTACCCTCCCATAAAAGTAACTTACCGTTACCCCAAAAAGTAATCCGTTACTTTCGTGGCGTTACTTTTAATATTATTGTCGTCAAGTAAGAAACAAAGGTACGAGGGTCATTCAAGTTCTTATTGTTTCCACCTGTTCCATTCAATGACCTTGAGTAGTTTGAGCCACAGCTGGCTCTCGAAAGTCTCGTCAGACATTTTGGGTTATTTCTTTTTCAATATGTCGACTGCTAAGCTGAACACCATTTGAGCTGAGGCACTGGATGGGAGTGCCAAATTGTTCCTCACGAATGCTTCATGCTCTGCATTGAGCTTTTTCAGCGAAGCAAGGGAACTACTATTTACCTCGAATACAGAGCAAAGCTTCGTCGTTGCAGCTGTTGCCTGCTATTCGAGAGATTTAGTAGATCCTTCCAATACCTCCGATACCCGCGATAACGGTACCCGATAACGATATGATGCATACGCTTAGACGGCGGCGAAGTATCGGATATCGTTATCGGAGTCATCGGACCGATCTACTACAATTCTCCATTGTCTAAATCGCGAAGCTGTAGAAGTCATCAATAGCAAAAAAAAGTTGTAACAGTAAGGTGATAATTAAATAATAAATAAGGTTTCGCTCGATATTGTTCTTCCTTTGATTCTGAACAGTTCGATCCTCACTTGAGATGTTGGTGAATAAAAAAAAAAATGTTTCCAGTATATAAATATAAGTAATAAAAGAAAAAGAACACTCATAACAACAATTAATTAGAACGTCGATTAAAACAAGGAAATGTAAACGCACGTCTGCCGTGTGTACCTTTCGTGGTGCCGTTCAAAGACGCACGGAGCACGAACCGATTGCAGTTTACTCCGGTGTTCTCCAGATAGACGTCCGCTGATGCCACGGGCAGCAGAGGGTAGAGTAAGCCGTGCTATGGCCCCACTCACGGATTTCACTCTCTCTTCAAGCCCTGAGGCCGGATTCTCAAAGCGAACTTACGACGAAAAAAATGCGTACGACAAATTTGAGAGAAAATCCGTATTCTCGAAACGAAATTGTCGTAACTTTTGCGCAGGTTACGACAAAATCCTACGACAGCTCCGAAGCTGTCTTACGCACTTTCTACGATCAAATTAACATGGCCGACAACGTCGGACCCAACGGACATTTATTTTTCTACCTGCTCTTCTTGCGCGTCCCGACTTCAAGCAGCAAGAAAAAAATGAAGTACTTGAAACCGACCGCGACGAACGTGAACGCTGGATCCACAGACACCCGGAAGAGGCAACAAAGGCGACGATCCCACCGACCAAGCGAGCTCGGCAGAATATATAGGCCTTGCAGGCACTCCGACCCGTTCCGGCGCATCATTGCTCAGACGGTCCTTGGCCAAGACCGTCTGCCCACGACCGGCTGGCTTGCTGAATGGAATATGCCCGCGCGACCCTTGTGGACCCTCCACGTATGAATAGTTTGATAGCTGAACTAAATTTCAGAGGTCAACCGATTCCCCTTATCATCTCGATCACCTTGTTTTCCGAGGCAGCGGTGACGAACGCTGTCGTCGAAAAGGGACTCCTCGATTCTATCTCCTTGTTTTGTGTGATATAGAGCTCAACTAAACTCCGTATGGATTACCTTCGCAACACGGTATGTACACTTTGTTATTAGTATGCCATTTTTAACTTTAGCTGTATCAGTTTGTGGGAGCTACGTGATGCCGGTCCAACCTTTCTTTTCCAAGTGTCACGTCAGTCTCAAGTTGCAATCGTAGAAGATCGGTCCCGAAGCGCTTACCGAAACGCAGTCTGAATCCAGCACTTCGATCAAACGCACGCGTCCGCTCCAATTGTGAACAGGTATTTGCGTGACTCTTGCTGACACTCTCGTAGTTCAAACGTATCTTTTTTAACGTCGGCTCACTCCTGCATTTCCGAGGCCGCGAGAAACGCCGCGGCGGTTTGTTTCCTTCTACGTCGCTTTGCAAACGACTGGCACGGGGCTTTTACCAACGATGACAGTTGTGTTGACTTCGTAGCGATCGAGTTTGTAGCAGTCAACGAAGCGTTTAAATCGTGTTAGCGTCGATATACCACTGCACGGACACGAACCCCAGACAAGCGTTGGTGGAAAGGTCTCCCGTGTTTATGAGAATCAGCTTGAACACTACACATTTACACACAGACAGGACAGGACATACACAGAGCTGTCTATCAACGAGTGGTTAGCCTGTGTTTGTTATTAAAAATCCACGTGCTCCGAACTATGCCTAGCTCTCTAATTGGTTGTCGGTATTGCCGAAGACGCCGTTGCCATAGCAACAGCACCGGAAGTCATCGTTTCTCCGTAAGAGGTCGTAACTTTCCTCCTCTCACTTAAGAACGCGTTTGTGAATACCGTTCTCGCCTCATCTTACGATGATCGTAACTTTACGAACTTCGTAGCTAAGTTGTCGTAGGTAAGAGGTTTTTTATGAATTTGGCCTCAGAATATCAAGTCTACGTCAGCCACCATTATGTTTTATTTGTAAAAATATCTGCTTGTGATAAGATGCGTCCTGCTGGGGCAAAACAGGAAGAAGAATGGAAGACTATTACCATTTTCTAAGTGCTCGCGAAAAGTTGACTCACGAAAAGGGTAGGGTAGACGGAGCGTTGTCTCGTGTTGTGACACTATGAAAATGGTCGTGGTCACTATAACCGAGAAGGACATTGTTAGTTATTGTCTGTGCACTTACCTCTTCGAGCTTCTCGAAGAGGCGCACAATCACTTGGTGTCCTCCTCTCCCCGTCTTCGATCGCAAAGAAAAAACAAAGGGACTAAAAAAGAGCGAAAATAACTCGCCCCCCCCCTTTTTTTTTGTTTTGTTGTAGAATTGTTTATTTAGATTTTTTGACATTGATGTTAGGGTCTAAGGGAGAGATAGATTCAGGGGCTTGGTGTTGCAAAAATAGGCTTTGCGGAACTGAAGAGTGCCAAGCCTCCCTTTGCGCTGGTCGATTCGCGTGACAGTGTCACTGCGCTCGACTTTACAAAAATGAAAAAAAAAAAAAAAAACTTTATTTAGAATTGGGGGGGGGGGGGGGGGGTCCTGAGAAAAAAAAATGTAACGGATTACAAGGAATCCGTTACGTGAAAAATGTAAAGGAATTACTTTAAAATTACTCTAGAAAATATGTAATTATTCCGTTACTAAATTACTGATAAATGTAAGGGATTACAAGTAATTTCGTTACTTGTAACGGATTACGTACAAGTCTGGGTTTGAGTAAACGTCGATTCGAGTGGCTCTTTCTCTCAGATCTAGGCTCCCTACCATCGCACAATC
The DNA here is from genome assembly GCF_016920785.2 of Ixodes scapularis. NCBI lineage: Eukaryota > Metazoa > Arthropoda > Arachnida > Ixodida > Ixodidae > Ixodes > Ixodes scapularis. The sequence goes on along the minus strand of NW_024609880.1, from coordinate 126,889,500 downwards.
TTCGAGACGCTCCGCACTTGAGTCGCAGCAGAGACCCACTTTCATCGCCTTTCGAGCCGAGACTTATTTTCCTCGACACGACGACCCCGTCCAAACTACTCCGACTCGCCTTTCAAGACCTCGGACGGGTCTCTATCTCTTCGAGTTTGAAACCGATGACACGATTGCACTTTGTTTACGTGCTCCCGAAACGACGTTCAGGCAGCGGAACCAGTCTCGCGGGACGGCGCTGCCTCGCGTTTAGCACGTGCTCTCTCTCTCGAATAATGTATACTCCGTTTCGTGCTTAGTGCACACGCTGTCAAAGCTGCTGTCAAGAGCGCGTGGCTTCATTACCGTCTGCAAAGTTCGGAGGCTCGCTCCAGCAGCGTTGGCAGGTTGGCACGCTAAGTAAAATACGGCATATAGAACTAAGGGTTAAATGCAAAACCTATAATTATAATGCAATTAAATGCAAAGGTGCAAGCGAGCTGGACAAGAATGACGAAAATAATCCCTGGAGGAGGGGAACAAGAGGGACAAAGGACAAACACAAATCTCCAAACACAGCGAAGATTTGTGTTTGTCCTTTGTCCCTCTTGTTCCCCTTCTCCAGGGATTATTTCCATCATTCTTGTCCAGCTCGCTTGCACCTTTGCATTTAATTGCATCATAATTATAAGCTTAAAATTGCAAGCTTCACCCTTGTTGGTGTTAGACTGTCGGCAGCTGATAAAACCTGTAATAAAGAGGTCCTGGGTTCGATACCCGGATCGGGTGGATTTTTTCTGTCACTCACCAGTCACCTAGCTGTATTTGGAGATTTGTGTTTGTCCTTTGTCCCTCTTGTTCCCCTTCTCCAGGGATTATTTTCGTCATGCAAAACCTGGCGCCTTGAATTTTTTTTATTGATTTTAGTATTTGTTTTTTACTGAATAGTTATTTTTGTTTTTCTGACTTCCTGATGTGAACGTCAAAAAGCTGCGTCCCATGACAAACGCTTCTGACGACTTCACGCACATTGTTGACGGACGCAACGGAGATTTTTCAGTATTCCCGCCGCGTGTGCATCGATATATTTGTGGAAGTATAAGCCAAGAAAATTGGAACCAGAAACTTTTGTCACGTGCAAGCGAGAAATCATTCAATGCATTTCTCTCGTCAGCGGCAAGAAGGAAGGGTACAGCGTGGGTCTACATTAGCACTTTGTTGCCGCAAAGCGCCCATTCAGATTTATACACCTTGAGAGGGAGCGGAGATAAACGTCACAGCTGAGTTTAAGACCCTGACGTGTATCGTTCACTTTTAAGTTCTTCGGTCTCGGGTTTTCGAGATGTTGAATGTTCACCACCTTTCCTGTATGTTCTATGTTATATCTGTACAGCCTGATAGTTTATAAGTATACCTTTGCCTGTATAAGCGAATTTGTGTACTATTCAAGAGGCACCAAAGCAGTTTGTGAACGCTAACTGGCAGTGAAGCTACATCACTAATAAATGACAATTTATCGAGTACGTAAGTTTATATACGCAGTATTCGGGGATTGGAGGTTAACTGCGGTGAAATCTAAAATATTTTACGTACGTATTTACTCGAGAAAAAGCCGCACTGTTCATGAAGAAAACCTGAGGTTTCGCTTTTCCGCGGAGCACGCGGATTGCGAATCACCGCGATCGGCAGCATGATTCCAGCTGTTTACAGGACAGAGCTAACGTCTTCGCGCGAAGATACCATCTGTAAAGGTTGCATCTGTACGGAGACTCGTGTTCTCGATCTAGTTATTGGCTATGTTATTTATGCGCAATGCGATGATTGGCTGTTTATATGTTTTGCGGCAAAGTAGACACAAGGGCCTTGTTAATAAATAGTGCGGCTATTACTCGAGTAAATAAATGTAGCCCAGTTAAGGCTCGAACAGATGTGATGAAGACCGACCTAAAATCTTAACTTAAAATAAAATTCTACTCCAGTTTTTTCTTATTTTTTTTATGAATAATGCGCGATATTTTATTTAACAGAAATCGCAAATATGCTTTCATCGAAAACACATTTGCCTTGCGTGTGCAATACATACCTCGGCTGTTCGAAAATAGCTTGAAACGAGCCTTTCGTGTTATATGCTTTATAAAAGATTTTCGCTTTTTCTTTTTTCCGCATTTGTTTTATACATTTTTTTAGGCTACAAAAAACGCGTGGTCCAGCGATCCATGCGCGCCCGCACAACTGTATACACTACGGACAAGGGGTGTCCTGCTACGAAAATAATGGGCCTCCCACTATCCCCTTCCGGACCGTGCAGTACCGCAGGACGCATTTGCAAACAACACGCCGTATCGCTGTGGCCCGATAACAGCAACCGGGAAGCCTCAGCGAGGGAGGACACGGGGACACAGTTGGCAACACGCCAAGTTTCGCAGACACTTGGAACCGATTCGAGCTCCAGTGCTCGTCATTGCAAAGAATGCTCCGAAGCGTAACACGTGCACTATAGTGTCACTCCTATCTTAGGACAGAATGGGCGCGAACAGCCACACGAATCTCTTTAGAACTGCGCATACCGTTAAAAAGATGTGCTACAGCGCCAAAAAGGGTGCTACTTTTTTCTCACGCAAAGAAAGCAACACACCGCAGCGCTGACTTGCAAGTATATCTATAGTGTAGTAGACCAGGGGACGGTTTTCTGTGGACATTCGGACATTCATTGTCGAGACTCCGGCGACGCTACAAAGTTCAAGAAATAAATATTTTGTTTCATTCTTCTGAGGAGCATTTTAGAAGGAGCGGCCATTAGCTCGCCGGAGATATCTTAGAAACGGAAAAAAAATTGCGCTGTCGGTTGGAACAAAATCGTGTCAGCGCTCCTTTTCTCGCATTACCTGATAAGGAGCTGGACTATCGATACTCACTGACACGACAACTTCAGAAGTGGGGGGCGTGGCAATGATTTCCTATACACACCTCCGAAGGGGGGTGTCCACCCCCCCCCCCCCCTGTATTTCCGGTCACCCCCTTAAGTGGCAATGACTCCTCCAATCTCAATCCCCCTCCCCTAATCCCCCCTAAAAATTTAGACCCCCCCCCCCCCCCCCTAATTTAAATTCCTGGGGAAACCCCTGGGTCGTGGCGTTAGCCAATAAGAGCGCCGCAGAACGAATCACGAATCAAAAAACGTTTCTTAAGTTGTCAGCGACTCTGGCAAAAGAGATCAATTCTTGTCATAGCAATGGAATAGCCCTAGGACCATATAATTCAGTACTACAGTTTATTTAACGTCTCAGACAGCTGCTGCGTGAGCGCATATACATCGCGCGGAAAATGAAACCTCGAGCGAGTCAGATAAGGAAAACAGCTCGCGTTTTTCGTCGCTTCTCGCTTCAAGTTCCGTGTTCTTTGATTTCCGCTTCAAGGCCTCGTGGTCGTGAACACAACGGGCGACCGGGATAGAATATACGCGACGATCTTAAATTTCCACCCGAACGTGCTCGCTCGGTTTTATTGCCGCCATTTGACGCGCACTTTTTGTTTTCACGCTGTTCTGGTTCCTGAAGCCGTTTCGTGCTACGCAAAAAAATAAAACGAACATCCGAGGGAATTGGTTTTCGATTTTCCGTGGAGGTACGCAGATCGTCTGTCCTTCTCACCTTTTGAGATTATTTCGACGTACTGTCGCTTGCGAGCTGAGTGCAGGTCAACCGACAATCATTATTATTTGTTCAAAGAGCTTCCTAGTACAGACCTAACGGATTTAATTCAAAGAGGGAAAGCATAAAACATCGCATTCAAAGTTCCGAATGGCGAAACTCTTCGGTAACTTGATTCAAACGCTCTTGATTTTTGTTTCGTTTGTCGAGCCTAACAAAATTATCATTCTTCGTAGATAAATATTAAAGTCCCATGTTCCGATTCTTCAGCAAGTGTTTGACGGATGCCGTTGCGTTGTGTTTCATGAAATACTTACGACGGGAACAAATTGAGCTAGCCAATCCTCTTGTTGGTTAGAAATATGAGGAGGAGGAAGTAATACAAGTAGATGGCATCGACAGATCAAACAGAAAAAAAAAAAGATATAATAAAAGTGAAAAAAACAATTGGTAATCCAGCGGCAGTTTGACATTTCGTCTTCTCCCTCATCCTTCATTTTTACCTTCAGCCGGTCCCACCATAAATGTTCTACAAAATTTTGTTTTTGCACAAAAAATATAAGAAGTGTGGATGCACAAAAAACGCGTGTGCACTCATGTAATAAATTACTTCCTGATCTTACCGAGCGGTGACAAAACAACAAACCGATACCTATAAAAAAATGAAAAATCATCCGCACCTGCGAAGGTCGTCTGGCTGGAACGTCGTCAGCCTTTCCCTGCGTTCTCTTTTTCTATTTATTTTCCGTCTCCCTTCCCGAGCTTAGCTTCTTTCCTTCGTCTCGCCTCGAATGGAGCGTGCCAGGCAGACAGTCGTGTGCCTGGCACGCTTCCCACATTTTCTTAAATTGGCTCAAAAAAAGAAAAGAAAAACAAAACAAGAAAAACGCTGTAGTGTTTGTAATGTGAAGCTGGCCGCAATCATACTGCTCATACATCATACAAAAAGACCCGGTTTGCGCTGCAGATATACGAATGCTTCGAACTTGTGTGCTGGCAGGTTCTGTATCGCCAATGTGACAGGTCGTTCAATGTTCGACGTGAAAAGATTCGCATATTTTCGGGTCTCTAACACACACCTATAATTTTCACCGAGATGCCGGCAGATGCACACACACCAATACGTTGTTTACGAAACAAGCCTTCTTTCGCTCGCACCAGGTGTCGGTACTGCGCTTGCGCAGAAACCGCGTGACGCGAAGCTTCTGCGCATGCGCAGTGCCAACCTCAGCGCCGCCGCCGTGACGTCAGAAGAATGAGTTGGTGTATGCATGGCTGCGCTCCTCTGTACGGCCGTTGGGGCGAAACTGTATTGATAAGCCTGCACTAACGCCGACGATATAAACCAACAATTCTCCATCTTTTTGTTCTTTTTTTTTCTTATATATATATATATATATATGTATATGTATAATTTTTTTTTTTTTTTTGCGTTGTTGTTAGTTTTTGAGAGAGCTGTGGTCCGAACTAGGAATGGAATGCGAGGTTGAGGGCCCATACTTCTGACTATTTGACAACTTGAGGGAGAATAGAGCTCGTGGGGACCGAAGAAACAAGGGGTATTTCACTCGGCGCCATATTTCAGGGTGTTGCTTAGAGAGCACGGTCTACGACCCAAGCAACTAATGTTCATACCAATAAAAAAAAAAGAAAGAAGAAGAAGAAAAAAAGAGTTGCAGTGTTTTGGACGAGACGCACCGACAAAAATGTTTGAAAAGAACTGCGACACCGGGAAATAGGGCATTGCGAATCCGTTCTTAGAAAGTTGTTCTTACAACTTGGGCATCGATATGATGTACAAGATGACGAATTAAGTTTTTTTTGATAGAAGCGTTTCCCCACATGACGTCCTCCAAATATAGTATACGCTTTTGCAGAATGCACAAGATCGAATAAAACGAGCTTCGCGGGGCATTAATTATGCCCGATGTAATTTGGGAGTCAATTCCAACAAACGGGTTTCTACCGATCGGTTTGATGAGATGTACGCGTTCCTTCATGCGGATGGGACGTAACATTAACGCAAACTAAAGCAAGCACGTACTGTACTTCCGAAATGACTCAACCCTAACGCTTGATCGGCTGGTTGCTATATTATAGTGATTCGGCGTTTACGTAATGCTATTTTTTTATTTTATAAGTCATCAACTATACATTATTTCGCGCAAGCTGCAGGGAGAAACGCAAAAGGCAGAAGCGCGAGAGTATATATTTTGCACCCGCCCTCTCCAAAGTGAGCCAATTCTGCAACCACGCGCAAGCGATAGCCTCGTAACTTAAAAGAGGCTCTCCTACGACGCTGTAGAGACAAAGTGCAATTAGCATAACCACGCAGTGTTTAAGAACTCATCGCGCGTATCCTATGGTCCGCAATGAGCCGATATTTCATTTGATTTGTCCACGGACAAACCAAAAGCAGCCTTCTCGCGACTCGCACAACCCTCCGCAGAACAACTCGTTTACAAACGCTTTGTTTCGCGAGGTGACAGTCGAGCCGACCGTAGATAAAAAGGAAGCACTGAGAACGCACAAAAAAAAAAAAGATATTGTGGAAGTTTGTTCTGTTTGGATACTTCGTACTAGGGCAAGGAACGGAGGACTAAACGCGTGAGGTGAGCAAAGAAGGCCCACAGAGTCTGCAATGTCAACATGCTGCTTGCACTGGTCGCAGTGACGAAGGTCACGAAGACTTTCGACATATCTGCGAGATTGATTGGGCTAGATCACTGAAACAAAGATAGGTAAGACAAAGCTTGTTTCCTCACTGATTTTGGGTAGAAGTGTGGAGGGTAATACAGACACTCAGTATAACAGTAATTCAATCACACGCATACAGTTCACGTACACGCACGCACACAAGTACCTAAAGTTGGTTTGGAAGTCCAATACCTTTGACGTGTACTTCTGCGGTGGGGTGCTTTATATAAGCTTGGGAGCGTGTTGGTTATTGGACGAAGACGACAGAAAAAACAACGCACTTAAAGCAAAGGTACAATGGACACTTCTTTCCACTCGCAAAAACACGGATACAGTGAATCTCCTAGCGGAGTATTTTTGAACCCACCCATGCCCAGAAAAAAAGACGAAGAGAAAAGGAAGAAGAGAAAGAAAGTGATATAGTTAGAACAGGAAAAACGAAGACAAAAAAAAAATGTGACAGAAAAATTAGATTGTTGGATGGAAGTTGAAATGCAATTATGCCAATTCCGGAGTAAGGAATTCTATTTCATCCTTAGTCAAAATGATTGAAGGCGCCGAAATACTGTTATTAACTGAATTTACGCCGAAGGATTCTAGAATTTCTCTGCCAAAATGTTTGTTTGATGTTTGGCAGATAAATTACAGAATCTTTCAGCGTGGACTCGGTTAATAACAATATTTCGGCGCCTTCAATCATTTTACCTAATCATGAAATCGAATTCCTTACTCCGGAATTGGCATAATTGCATTTCAACTTCCCTCCAACAATGCAATTTTTCTGTCACACTTTTGTTCTATCCCTGTTTTTCCTGTGTTAACTGTATCACTTTCTTTTTCTTTTTCTCTTTCTTTGTCTTTACATTGGGAAAGGGCGGTTTCAAGAATACTCCGCTAGGAGATTCACTGTATCTCATTTGTTGCGAGTTGAAAGGAGAAGTTTCCATCGTCCCTTCGTTTTAAGTGTGTTATTATTTTGAGTTTAAATAGTTTAATAATAGTTTGCTTTAATGCCGCCAAAACGAGTATTTTCAAAAGTTGGCGCCATCGCCTGTCCGCCGTTGCTTGCTCACGTGCTCTGAGCATGTATTGGACCCGAGTGTCCCCGCGTAGTATGTTACGTCATCGTTCGGCGAGGACTCGGGTCCAATCACAAGCTTCGTGTCCAAGCAATGGCAGCCACCAATGTTGCTCGATGGTCTTCTCATTTGGCTAGCTCACCAGGCACCAATTGTGGCGTGCGCGAATCTAGTTACACGCACTGCGCGTGCTGGCGTCTGTAGCCGTAACTCTTGCGAAAAAAAAAATTTGCAATTTGCGCGCCAGTTTGCGAACGCCTTATTTTGGTTATTCACTTCGAACCTGTAATATTGGTGAGACCACTGTTTACAAACATCACTGTCCACGGGCTACATCACGGTCCAGCCCACGCTCGCTATTCCTAAATTACCCAAGCATCAAGGAGATTGCAGGGAATGGTGTTCCACGCGCCGCATGTGCCGGCGTCTGCAGCGGGAACTGTTCTAAACCAAAAGACTAAAACAAACTGCATCTTGCACGCGCGTTCGTCAACGCTTTACTTTGCTTATTTACTTCGAATCTCTTATACGAGGAAGGCGCGCCCGTGCGGCGTTCATTCCCTGCATTCTCCTTGATGCTCGGGTAATTTAGCAATATAGTTTATTACGGCCAGCCAGAAAGTGCGCGTGCATAACACACAAACGCAGCAATGAACGCGCCCTCATACGCTTTTATGGAAAGGTGTATACAGTCAAGGTGAGAGCGTGTGTTGCGCGTGTACCTATAATTCCCTGCATCTCCCTCGATACTCGGGCAATTTGGCAAAAGACCTTGCCGACGAGAAACCGAGGAAGGACATCAGAACTCCGAGCTCTGGTTGGAGCGATTAGGGCGACTCGAAGCTTTGGTCTCTGCTCACACTTCCAGCGTTCTAGAGTAACTAATGCTGGCGTCCAGCGTTCCGCGTTGAACTGCCAACACGTTCCAAGAGTGGATAGAGAAAAAGGCAGCTATAACGTTGCGTCGACCCACTAATTATTCCAGTCAGAACTCGGCGTTCTGATCTCCTCGCGCGCTCTCGTCTCCTTCTCTCCCTCGGTTTCTCGGCGCATTAAATCATAGCCTCCTCTATACCAGTTTTGTACACGTTCCTCAAAAAAAGGAACGAAAGCTCGTTCCTCGTTCCTTCTTATTTTTGGAACGCGTTACCGTTACAAGTCCCATCTGTGAGAAAGGAACTCGATCCCGTTACAGTTTAAAAAAAAAATAAAACGTATCGTTACATATATGTTACCTTCGCATTTTTCTGATTACCATAATTAGTTAGTTCGAGCAATTTTTTTAATATATCCCATTAAATGGCAACATACGAATTTGAATGCAGTGATGGCAGGGCAACAGGAGAAGAAGACACACGACAGCAGGGTTCTTTCTGTTGGTATATTTACCTTTAAAAAATCTCACCGTTTTACCATATTCCTGTTTGGGATGGGCGATTCAGACGAGCCAAATGTACTGTTACCCCACATTGCACGAGCTTTTTACAACAACCTCGCACGTTTCAGACTAACAAAGTACCTTGTTCGAACTTAACAACGGTTGCTTCTCGATGTTGGCGTCCGCAAGACGAGCAAGTAAAGAAGAGAGTACGGCTTTTGAAGGTCATTCTTGAAAAATACAAGCCCCACATCGTGAAGCGTAGATTCGTTGTTCTATTTGAAGGTTGGGGACAAGGGGAGAAGTAAACATTAGTTTTTTGTATAATTTAAGTGACCAATATTCGGGATACAAGGGTGCGTTCGATGTCGGGTAACCTGTTGTAACTGTAGGTCTGTTTATGGAAGTTCAGTGATGGCTGTAGTCGGCCTTAGATTTCTGGGTGTATGAGTATTCATCGAAGAAAATAAGTGGCTAAGTTTGAAACGTCCCTCTTTCTGTGTCGTTTCCTTCGACTAAACGTTTTGCGTTTCGTACCGCACTCTCGGGCACTACAAAAATAATAAATGTCCACTAGCTCTCCTGCACCCGACTGTTACCAAGAGAGGACTACGCAAAATCAACCCTAAGTAACCAAAATTTTACGAGACCCTGCTCTTTGTAAAGATATGGTTTTTATACTTTTAGAATTTCCCTCTTAGCAATAAAAAACAAATTACCCCATTCGACGAAAAAAATGAACACCGTTCCTTTTTCCGTTCCGGTAAAAATGTAACGAGTTCCCGTTCCAGTTCCACCGATGAAAAATGAAACGGAGGCGTTTCTTCGTTCCTCCGAAAAGGAACGCGTTCCAGGAACGCCGTTTCGTACAACACTGCTCTATACTAACAAAGCCTGGCAGTTCCACGACGGAGTCATAGAGTGTCTGATAACAGATTTGGAGCGCGAGGATCTGGTAGCGCAGAGCATTTCTTGGGGAACCTGGACGTCAGCGCACAACTTTTGCAGCGGCGAGGACCCGAAACGTGGTTTTCAAACCCGACGAGAAAAGAAGCGGTCGCGCGACGAACGCGAGGAGCACGAGCGGACATTCCGTCGCTCGGGAGAAGTGTGTTTCGGCGTCTCGCCGCAGCGGGGCGCCCGTCACGTGGCTCTCCTCTCATCCGTTGTCTGCCGCTCTACCTTTTCGATTTCGGCGGCCCCTTCTCGTGGCGATTTGCCAGGTTTTGTCAGCACAGAAGAGGCTATGACTAAATGGTCGCGGATTGAACTGCTGAAAAGCTATTTTCAGCTTGAGACATTTAACGCGTACGCTCGATAAATATTACGTATTATGCAGCTTGGATTGTCAGTCCGGCGAGGTAGAAGGTTGCAGCTACTCACGTGTAGCCAACTCCGAGTCGCAGTCTCTGACTTTATAGGCGAATTATCTGGTACACGATATAGGTAATTCCGACTCAACTATAGATGTAAGTTGCTTCTTAGGCGAGCAGGTGAAGGCTACAATTGCTTCCTCATAGTTATTACCACTTTCCTTGTGAATCATTTCGTGCCATTCTTAGTAAATAAAACATTAACGCGGTTTCGCAGAATTCGCTAGTTGTTCAAATGGGACGAATCTCTCCGTAAACAAAGGCGCCTGCGAGTCCACTTTCTTCCAGAACGAGAAAACAACCAATCGCGGTGAACGGTAGAAGGGTCCCAGCGCGTAACAAAGTCCAAAATAGGATTAGATAAGAAAATTTCGATGTGTGAAGAAAAAACGAACAAATGAAACGTCATGCTCATTACCCCCGAGCATACACTTTCAGAAATGCCTGCCCGTCTACTTATCCGCAAAACACTTAAAGAGCCAATTTCTGCGACCTACGAAATCAGCTAAGCGAATGATGAGGCGCAACACCTGTTTAGACGTGAAAATTAAGTCTGCCCTGTGGCATTACGCAATGCAAGCATGACGCTTTGCACTGCGTAATGCCACAGCGCTGACTTCATTTTCATGTCTAAACAGATGTTGCGCCTCATCATTCGCTGAGCTGATTTCGTAGGTCGCCGAGATTGGCTCTTTGAGTGTTTTGCGGATAAGTAGACGGGCAGGCATTTCTTGAAGTGTAGCCTTCTTTATGCTAAGCCCTGAGCATATCGCTTTTTTTTTTTATCTTGTCATATTTTGAGTTTTGTAATTCACTGGGATCCTACTTTTCTTCGCCATGATTGGCTGTCTCCGTGTGCTTCAGAAAACTAAACTTGTATATATATATATATATATATATATATATATATAACGGGCATGGTGGCGGGAGGCCGAAGGCGTGGGTATAAAACTGAGAAGAAAAAAACCCTTAGTAAAAAACAGCAACAACGGACGATTTAATCTTCGACGTCCGGCCTTCGTCAGGAAGGCCGGACTCCGGCCTTCCTGACGATATATATATATATATATATATATATATATATATATATATATATATTCTAAATTTACAGTGCTTGATTATTCGAAAGAAGTCACGTGAGCGACCCGCACGAGCAAAGGCTGCGCGCTCACGTCGGCCATGGGACAACAGGTGCCCACATCCCGTGTCTCTGAACCTGTTGGCGGCCATAGCAACCACGCTGCGTGCGGTGCCACGAGTCGCGGAAATTAAATGTATGTTTTTTTTTTTCCCCAGTCAGTTGCGTCTTCTAGTAAGAACACCTGTGTCAACTTACGCGCGCACACCGTACAGCAGTCCGTTCCACAGCAACTACCTGCGCGTGTGTTTTCGTGCTGCAGCAATGCGTTTCAGCTGTCCGCTGACGCACTGCACTCCCTCATAAAAACTTTTTTTTTTACACGCCGTTTTTGATTTGACGTTACAACAGAATATTGCTGCTTAGTATCATCGAGAGAAAACAAGTGAAAGACCAAAAAAACGTATTCTGAGCAGACGCGCAGATGTGAGACACATATGCGTTTCATATTACTCATTTTTCTAGAATTCTATTCTAGAAAAATTCTATTAATATTTTTTTTTTCTGATCTAAAGCGGCCAACAATTACACTGATTTCACAACACTAGCAATGTCAAACTGGGCAGCTAGAAGTGTTTCCTCTGCTGACGTTCTTTCTTGCTGGCTGGACTCAATAAATGTGATCTTGCGAAAGATACTTGATATATGTGCATGAGTTTCACGGAAGTTTTCTTTTTGTATGAAACCCGACGTTTTCTGTCGTTGAAAGTGTTCGTTCCAACATATTACTTGTAGTTCGCAACTTTAAAAAGGCAATATAAGTAGAATAACCATGAGCAGAGTGCAACCGTCAAAGAATGCTAATACTTCACAGCGCACAAAAGACAACACACTATAAAAATACATACAGACAAAGAAACAACTCTCACGCAGCGCTCCGTGTGTATGTACCTTTGTGTATATGTATTTTTATAGTGTGTTGTCTTTTGTGCGCTGTGAAGAATTAGCATGATTCGCCAACTCGCCCAAGCTGAAGTATTGACCAACGTCAAAGAATGCCTGGCTTGTCACCTAAAAGAGCTTGTCTCGCCATTTCCTAGTGTTTTCAACCCGACCACTCTTCCTGTATTTAATATTTTTAAATATTTTATAAGTATGAACCACGCAAGATTTTCTCAGTGGCCTAAGAAGCCCCTGCGATGCCTCCGGAGATTCTGACACAGTGGTTAAAACTTGCTTTTTTTGTTATCGTTTTTAGAGCGAAAACAAATATTATTTCGGTTTGTCTCGTTGGCCATAGACGACATGAACACAGCACGCATTGTTCACTAGAAATTGTTGGTGAAGAGGTGTCTAGGATTTAATTTAAAGTGGTAATAGTTGTCAGCATGACATACAATGCACATACATATAAGCGTTTCCAGGAGAGCTAACGAACATCCCGTGGCGCAGACACTATTCGTGTAGACATTGCTAACGACCCCATAATTCCCAATAATAATGATAATATCACCTGGAGGCCATATTATTATTTTTTTTTTAATATGAAAATTTTGTTAAACGTTTGTACAGGTACAAATGCATAAACTAACTTTTAAAACAATGCAATGTCACCAGAAATTGATGAGTACAGGCAATTATAAGGTGTCAAATATATGAATTGAGATATGTCGGCTGTAGCAGTGGTCATGCCTCTACGATTCTTCTGTGTCTCAAGTAAATGCCTACACTCCAAAAGACACTAGAGCGCATTCTAAAGAAACAGTGCGGGAGGTAAATAACCCCCTCCAGCGTCACGAGTGAACTGTATTTAGCCGAAGTATAATTGGCGGGCATCGTTTGACCTGGAAACTTGCCGACTCTCTTTAAGGGGAGGCATTATGTAACGCGAGCCATCCTCCAGCCGTCCGCACCACCAGGTGTGACGCAACATCTTTCAACACACCGAAGTAAGGCTCGTTTGAGACAAAGAAGGTATGCCGAAAGCATCGGTGGCTCTCTGAACTGCACACGACTTCCTCTTGGACTTCTTTCCTTCTCCGATTCGAGAAGAAAGCTTTCCTGAACAGGAAACGCTGCGGTATCGAACCCGAAACGCGAAATTCGACTCAAGCATCGGCGCAAATTCAAATTTGAACATTTTTCAGCTGGTGGAACGATGCTATGACGCGGCTTAAAGTAAAAAAAGAAAAAGAAACGAAAAATAAGAAAACATTTTATGACATATACTGAGCCCTCCTACATGAAAGGGGTCGGGTCTTAAAAGCCATTTGCCATCGAGTTCTCAATTCTAGTGACATGGAATAAGTTTTTTGTTTCTTTCTTCTTTTTTTTTATCGATCAAAGTGCGTTCAGACGTTGGGGAATCGATGTATGGATTCGCACATCGCCTATTATGGCAGGGATCCATCAAAATTACCTGCAGTAAGAGGTACCGAGGAAATACGAAGGAATTCGTAATATAATGTCCCGCGCGTGACGCAGAAGCCATAGTAATTATCGATCTGAAATTAAGTAAGATATCCAAAGTTCCTCGTGATAAAACGGGTCTCGGGAACGGAATAAAATATCTGCTCGTAAAATCATCGATCACGGACAGCTGCCGCGAACGAAATTTTCCCGAAAGAAATGATTTCGTCAAAAATTTCCTTCAACGCGCAAGGAGCTTCTTAATGATTACAGGTGCTACAAATAATCACGGCATGAAAAATCAGCTATGTAGCTGTATATGTTCCGTCCCCGAAAAAAATAGATGATCGTTACAGGACACATCGGCAGCGTTCCACGTATAGTCCGACGTTTCTTTCTGTAGTCTCGTCATATAAAATACGCAGTGCAGGGCTTATAACTGGTCAAATGGTACACCAAATCTTGATAGAGACAGGGTATACAGATTTAGTCCATCGATACACTATGTTGAGCAGGCGTCAAATCCATGACGCACGCAGAAATGCTCACGCACAAAGTGCATCAACCTGTTACGTACCTGTAGGGTCCAACCGTCTCTCAACGTTGTCTATCGAACGCCGCTATACTGTCTTTTGCGTACATCTAAAGTTGGACGTCCCCTAGGTTGGGCACCGCACGAAACGTCACCTGTTGCGTGTACAACTAAAGTCACTGGCAGTTTCAGAAACGCGAGGTGTGGTTGCTTATGTTCCCGATTTTGTGCGTTTTTCTGGCATTCTTATCGGCTCATAGCACTACCTCATTGCTCGGAGCTCACCCTGCGTTTCGTAAACTGTCAGTGACACAGATGAACATCAAGCAAGTCCCACCTGATAGAGATCGGGATGATTCCTCTCCAGCTCCGTGCAGACAAGCCTGAGCCTCTGCGCCACGTCGGCCGTCGGATACCCAATGGACAGGTTGCTCACGCTCTTGAGCCTCTGCAGGCCCAGCTTCTTGTGCACCGCACCGCACGTCCTCAACTTCGCCCTCAGGTAGCGTCCGCACAGGCTCTTGGCCTGCTCGGCGACCTCCTGGGTCGTCACCGTGTACAGCTTCAGCCCGATGGTGGTGGACAGTCTGTGGGACATCGCCTGCCCCACCTGGCTGAACTTGCGACGCCGAGCATCCTCTTTCGCTGACTCAACGGCGGCGGCGTATCCCGAGAGTGACGGTCTTCTCTGCAGTTGCAAGGGCAGGCTCAGCTTACGGTCCCTGGGGCCCTGCGATCCTGGTACCGTGAGTCGGTGGCCGTTGGACGAAGGCCCGTTGGGACACGGGGACGCTAGCGCCGATGCCATGCGGCCATGCGACGACAGCGACGAGGACCAGCGGGAACGTAGCGCGCGGTTCGGCGGTCGCGCGTCGACTGAGCGAGGTCGCTGGGAGCCGGCATGGAACTGTGTTGTCTCGTAGCGGCGGCGGTCGTCTCCGCTCGCCGGCGAGGGCGCCGCACGCTTGTGCGGGGGCTGGATACCGCGACCGCGAGTCGGTTTCGATCGGCTGGAAGCGACGGTCGTGGTGGCAGAACGGACCGGTGGGGCCGCGGGCGTTGATCCGCAGCTTCGGATTGCGGGTGTTTCGGTGGGGCGATTGCCCGTGTATTGATGAAGTCGGGTAATCGAGGGGGGAACATTTTTGTGTAGGGACTGTCGGGAATTCGTGTCCTTCCCGGGTTCTGCACGAGGTTTTCTTCGATTTGGTGGGGACCGGTTTCTGTTTGTTTTGACATCGAATGGGCGGAATCGTTTGCTCCGCTTTCGTCGCATCTTCTTCACTGGCTCTGTCGTGTTTTCGACTGACTTTGAGTCGATATTGAGCCTCCATCACTTTCTCTCAATACATGGGATTGTTGTTGTTCGAAAGTGCGTAGACTTTCAACGTCTATAGGTCTCCATGATTAACCGCAATATTGTCGTTTATTTTTTATTTATATTATTTTTTTACAAAGGCGGGTTACTTTTGTATGTTATCGAAATCTGGATTTCGTATCTGACTAAAGCACGAGAGAAAGCAGGTTCAAACTCTCTAAACGGTCTTGACGCAAAATACCGAATATATTTGGAACTGGAGCAATTAAATGCGGCATCGAGGAGTCATGCTCTCGTCTCCCAGCCTGGAGCTGCAGGTACTTCTGAAATTGTTTACAATCGTCCGATAAACGTAAAGATAACAGGACGCACAATACTCGCATTTCTCCCAGTATCCCCAGTCTTTATTTTCATACTCGAAAATGTCTTAGGAGTGTGATAAATCTAACACGAAATAAAAGTACAGAAAAGGCGGTTAACTTGTTCTCTTTGCTCAACTGTAAATTATCCACTCCGGTCTTTTTTTTTAATTCTTTTTTCTAGATTAAAGTTTCTCTTTTTTGTTGTTTTTTCTTTTCTTCTTTTTTTTTTTTTTTGTCATGCATTTCTTGCAATAATTACATGTGTGAAGATATGCCTCTGGCGGGGCGTGTCGCTGCGCCCTGAATGTTGTGCGTCTACTCTCCCGCAAAGCACTTGGCAGAGCCAATCACTGCAATCTACAGAGGTAGATCTGCGATTGGCGAGGCTGAAAATATGTTTAGGCTTTAAAAAAACAACGCACCCTGCTCTTTGACATCGAGTACGATGTTTCACGTGCTTACATCACACTCGCTTAAACCGTGGGGTTGAGCTGCTAATGTTATGTTCTATTTTGTTTGTTGAATTACAATACTAACTATAAAAAAAAATTGTATTAAAAAAAAAAACAAGACAACCGGAAATTTGTGAAATGTTCAATTTTTGTATCACAAATTGAAAGTTAAAGCGCAGACACGTTTCTCAGAACACGGGCAGAACACGCCCTTTCATAAAAGCGACAACATCACGATCTCGTAATCTTCCCCACAATAAAAGTCGCATTTGTGTTTCTCTCAGATCCATTAGGGTTCGTCTCTGAGGTTCAGCGATGCCGCTTGAGTTCAAGGTTAGTCACGAGGTCATTAGCAGACGTGGACGCGTAGCACAAGGGAACGTGGCAGTGCGGGACATCAAGGACCGAGAAAAGGGACGTCCTATTTGTGGAGCGTTGGCGACGTGAGCAAACGAAAGTGTCGCTGTGGTCGGCCTGCCACAATTGGCCGAATGCTGACAATGACGTCAGCAAAGGATGTCTCATCGACGGAAATAAGAGGAATGTAAGAATTTCAATTTTGACGGTGTTGGCGGTGTTGCTTTGAGAGCGCTGTGATTTCAGGCTTCCACAATGCCCATTACAAACACCATCGAACTTGTTGTTCACAAGGTAATGACGTCACGAAAGGTAACCGAACTAGGGCGCCACCGAAACATCTCGCCGCTAATAGGGCACGCGCGATACCTTTGTTGCAAGTTTTGCCGTGTTACTAAAGACTAAATAGCGTTACCTGTTGAGTACTTGTGGCCTTTTGCGATGAGAATGGATCGCAACGTGCACAAAAATCTATCCAACGCAATTTTATAATGATAATAATGAAAATAAAAAAAGAATTGTGGAGGCTTGCGCAACCCTACCCTCTAAGAAATGCCTGCGCGTCTACTTACCCGCAAAACACTCAAAGAGCCAATCTCTGCCGATCTACGAAATCAGCTGGAGCGGATGATGAGGCGGAACGTCTGTTTAGACATGAAACTTAAGTCTGCGCTGTGGCATTACGCAATGTGAGCATGACGCTTTGCATTGCGTAATGCTACAGCGCAGACTTCATTTTCATGTCTAAACAGATGTTGCGCCTCATCATTCTCTCCAGCTGATTTCCTAGGTCGCAGAGATTGACTCTTTGAGTGTTTTGCGGGTAAGTAGACGAGCAGGCATTTCTTGAAGTGTAAGATGAAACAGCGACAGCTGAGGTGTGAGCACCGTGGGTGTGAGGTTGGAGCACCTATAGGTGTCATTTCGGAGCAGATGGACTGAATGAACAGTAAAGGTGCGACCGCTCACCATAGAATCCGCATGGGCGTTTCGTATTAAACCGAGTAAGGCACCGGACGAAAATTCTATGGCGTTTTGAAAACAATGAGGGTGTATGAAGTAGAGAGAATTTCAGTTGTCTGCGTAAGAGGGGAGAGTGTGTTCGCACGCCGATTCGGTACAAATAGTCACACGTGATAAGCGAAAAGCGCCGAACAATCAGGGACAGTGAAGTAGGCAAGACGAAGTGCACTCTCAAATGAATATTTAGGGAAACAAACACACACCATTAACACATATTTGTGGCTATTCGTTTCGAAAATAAAACTTCATCTGTCCGATGCATTGATTGGCCACTAACGCACTTGCTTTCCTCTTGCTTTCAAACACAAAATGCATCGTAAAATTTTAAGGCAGTTTTATCTGCGTAATTCCCGAGAATCGATTTTTGCGCTAATTCTGCTATGGGTCACATGGGCACCTATGTGGCACCACATGGGCACATGCACTGCCAGATTTCCCCGTAGGGACTGTTTTACTGACCATGCATGTTATCTTGCTACCCTGCATGTTAGCTTGCTTGTTTGTTATCTTGTTATCAGTGGCCCGTGCGTTTTGGCGGAGTGCGGAAAATGGCCCCCATCGATATGACGCGTGGTTGACGACGCGAAACCGCGAAATGTCCCACTAACAGCTACCGCTGTAATATAAGAATTAATAGAAGAAAGATGTTTGATCGAATCCCTGCTGTTAGGTATGAAACTTGCCGCTGTAAAATCTTACATCAGCTATCATCCTGTAAACGAGAGCAGTCATCTCCACTCTTCCTTTCGCTCAAGCCCGAAAAAGTCTCGAATCAAGTTTTGAGTCAAGTCTCGAGTCAAGAGAAAACCCGAGTCAAGTCTCTCTCTCTCTCTCTTTCTCTCTTTTTCGAAATTACAAGTGCGCGAACTGTTACTGTATGATTTTGAACAACCGAAGGGGTGAAAAGAAACGATCACGTTTATGGCATCTTGTGTTGAGCAAGGCTAAAAGTATCTTTCGGTCAGAATTGAAAGTTATGGGAGATCTAGTAAACCAGTCCCCCCTCCCCCCTCAAAAAACAACATCAACAACAACTATTTTTTCCTATTTATTTGACGAGTAATGGCTCTCGTCATACAAGAAGGGAAGGTGAAGAAGAAACATAACTAGATCAAGGAGATAAGTTTTGTTTTTAGTTAAGTTCTTAGTCTAGAGTGTGGTAGCATATTACAGAATATCCCCATCAAAGAGTGAGCTTGTTAGTCCCTTGGATATTTCTGTCACGTTCTGACAGGAAGTCGTCGTGCAGTCGACGCCGATGATCAGAATTTCTTAAACGTGTCCTTGTCTGTGGCAGATTCGAGACATCGAAGAGTGAAAGTCGTTTAGCTTCGATCCGCAGAAATTCACTGCAAGCATAAGCATGACGAACGGCGCCTAAAATTGACCCGTTTAGGCTACATGTATACAGCGTTTCGTAGCGTGACTCACGCCCGAAAACCCGTGGTGAAACAGTAAGAATGCATGGACCAAGAGACAGTCTGTAGACACTGTCTGTTCTTGTGTCACATTAGTCATATACAAAAACTCGTCTTACAGCTGAGCTGTTAAGCTCTAGTTTCCCCAGTTCGTGTCCGTGGACAAATAAATCTCGACACAACGCTTTGGACAGCTACCGCCATCTATGAGCGACGGCGGCAACCAGACGCTTTTCTGGTTGCCACCGTCGCTCATAGATGGCGGCACATAGTACAGCTCCGCTGCTTTTCCTTTTTCACCAGAGTGGAACGGCTGAACCTTTTTTATCCATGTTCGAAGCAACGTATAAAGCGCCGTTCACACATATGCAACCGAGTAAGACCGAGAGAGGCCAGACCGGTTTTTAAGCCTCTTGCGATCTCTTAGGACCGGATGCGCTGCAGCGGAGCAGGTCCTAAGACGTCGTAAGAGGCTTAAGTGACTGCAGATAATTCCATGGTGCCATCTGCAGCGGACATTACGTCTTTTGCATGACATACGAGCAGATAGGACAGCGGGACAAAGGAACAGTGGCCTGGATTTTCCCGCTGCCGTGCGGTGGCGCTGCATAAAAAAAAAGTTCCCCCAATCTGATTGGAAGGATTAGTGGGTAGGCCTAAAGTTAGCTGACTTTGTCTCCACTGCGTTCGTTGAAGGCGTTCGAAGTAGTGATAAAAAAACTATCGAAAAATTGACTATCCATGTAGTTTTTCTACAGTTATCGATAGCGTCGAAAACTATCGATAGTGGACTATCGATAATCGGCTATCACTAGTACTATCGAAAGTTGGCAATTGGTCAACTGTCGACGCTATCGAAGGTCAGCTTTCAGAAAATTATCGCGTGTTACGAAAATGAAAGCGCTACCCTAAACGGGAATGACGACGGATATGTGCAGGGAGACGACGTGTGGTTCTGCTGAAGACGTGAGATCGAAAGGAAGCAAAACATGAAGTTGCATTCTCATTGAATGAATTTAGATGTAAAACAAAAATGATGTTTTGCTAGTTTTCCTGTGCACATATTCACGTTCAAATATTAAGCTTCACACTTTAGCGTGCCAGCATTTGCAAAACTATAAAGTATATTCAGTGTTTGTTTGTTTTGTTTGTTTTTTTTTGTCTTGGAGATAGGGAAAACGCTCGCTGTAGACATTTGGCATCAGGGTTTTTACAAGTTTGTTATACGCTTGTGTTTCCTCTATTATTCAATTGACGCGTTCTTACTTTTACCACATAACATTCTGCTGGGGATCGATTTTTTGTTTTGTTTTTTTGTTTCTGCTGATGATTATTCATAGCGAATTCCCAAAAATCTGTAATCAACTGTTGACAAAAGCAATTAGGCATGTGTGCCATAATATCTTGCCACTTTTCGCTCGGTCCTATTTTTGCAGATTTTAATAACGGTGTCTGGGAAAAGATTTACCTGTTGGTATAAAATACAACTTCTAAATACAGGAGCTGTCCCAAAACCACTAAATAAATATATTTGAATCAATAAATGTAACATAGAGTTTACCGTGGAAACTTCAAATTGAACATTACCAGATAAAGAGCTTATGCCAAGCCAACATATGATTAGTTACGGATGCCTTTAGTTTTTCCATTTCCCAAATACAATAAGTTTGGCAACAAAACGATAACTGGATCAAAAATAAAAGATAAAAACGCAAATTTCATGTGATCCAAGTAGCGATATTGTTGGTAATGAGGCGTTGTTTCGGTGTGAATCCGAAAGGAATTATTGTTTACTTTCTTTATCACTACCTGATTAGTTGGAAAGAAACACCACACTTATCTTTTCATTCGGGAAAAGTCATGTCCACATGGTTGCGCATTAAATGAACATCGCTAGCATCGTATTCAAGCAGGGTTCCGGATGTATGCAACACGTACTTTACTTATCATGGGCAGCGGGGATTTCCACTTTTCTGATTGAGCTCTGCCTGTAAAATGCAAAGGGCACACCCCGGAAAGCAATCTAAAACAGAAAAAAACAACTTCAACAACCCATCAAGTTGATATCTTTTATTCATAGTTTTGTAATAGTATAAAATCAGTATTTTTTAACAGTTTAACAGCACCCATGACACGCCTACAGCTGACTTATAACCATTTAGAACAGATTTGCGCGAATGCTAGCCTTGATATTTTTGATGAAAAACGTAAATTTCGAAAGTGTGTTGAGGCTATTGTTTTTCCTAGCATTTCGCTTTTATCCTGTTTAACATTTTACTACTCACTGACTCATTGATAAGTGGACCGCTAAGGAGGCGTTGAGCTGTTAGTGGTTCACTGAAGATAAGAATAAATAAATGAATAAATAAATAAATAGTCAATACGTTTTTATGGAGGGTTTCTACCATTCTCTGATTGTTTTCCAATACGTTTTAGATTGTTTAATTGTGCGAAAGTCCCTGTTTGCAATTATGTTTTCCTCCGAGCCACACAACATTTCCTGGATGGACACACGACGTCCTTCGTCACCTAATTAAACACTATCGATAGCTTTACGACAGTTGACTATCGATGGTTTCTCGATATTTGACTATAAACAATTTCACGATAGTCGACTACAGACCGTATGCGATCGATCGGTTCACAATAGACGACCATCGATAGTATACTATCGATAGTTTTACGATAGACGATTATCGATAGTTAAATTTGGCTTCTATTATCCATGGTATCAATAGTACTGTATATAGTTGTTCACTACTATAGTTCGAATGGGAGACCCAAACGCCGGACGCTGGTGTTTCGCGCTGTAACGCATTCGATGAGTGCAGAGGAGAACAAAGACAGTTAGCTTTAGGTTTACCCACTAATCTGTCCAATCAGAGCTCAGCGTTCTGACGTTCCCTCTCGTTTCCTCCTTCCCCTCTGTTTCTCGGCGCATTAGTGCTCTTGAGTTAAATTAGCTTTAAATTAGCATATGCAACTACCCCTGCTATGGCTTACTGATGTCAGCCGCGGTATTATTTAAATAAAATAATTTGAAAATGTAGTCTCTATACTTTTTCGCAAAGCGTTCGGGAGAGCAAATCACCCCAATCTACGGAAAACGCTCGGCTAATGACGGAACTCAAAATATGTTTAGACCTAAAAAAAAAGACTTAAACAAATAGTGTTCTGTAACACCGAGAGTGACATTTCACATGCATGTATACGGGGAGCGGCTGTAAGTACCAGCACACTTGGCGCGCCTTGCAAAATCCGAATTCCAAATGTACATACCTGAAATAGACCGATCTCACTAAGCGGTCCACGTAAGCGTGACGCCGCCATAACTTTAGCTTGCATGAGGCAGGTGGCAGTGCACGAGACGGCTCGTGCCATCTCGTGCTGTGCGATAGCCTCCTCTGTACTCACAAAGCCTGGCAGTTCGACGACGGAGCCACAGAGTGCCCGGTCGCTGATTTGGAGCGCGAGGATCTGGTAGCCCAGCATTTCTCGGGGAGTCTGGTATTCAGCGCACAGATTTTGCAGCGGCGAGGACCCGAAACATGGTTTTCAAACCCAACAAGAAAAGAACCAGTAGCGCCAGGAACGCGAGAAGCACGACCGGACATTCCATCGCTCGGAAGAAGTATGTTTCGGCGTCTCGCCGCAGCGGGGCGCCCGCCACGTGGCTCTCCTCTCATCCGTTGTCTGCCGTTTTATCTTTTCGATTTCGGCGGCCGCTTCTCTCGGCGATCTGCCAGGCTTTTTCAGTATGAAGTATATGGTTTTAGACGTTTGCTTTAGAGCAGTGACTTCCGCAAACGCCAATACGTGCGGCGTGTGTAAACTACACCCGCAGCATGCTCCTTGGTGCTTGGGTAATTTAGCGAAAGGTCTATGGGGCACGTGAACGTCTTTTCGCAATATGTATTGTGTGTGTGTGTGCGTGCGTGTGTGCGTGTGTGTGCGTGCGCGCGTGCATGTGTGTGCGTGAGTGCGTGCGTGTGTGTGCGTGCGTGCGTGCGTGCGTGTGTGTGTGTGCGTGTGCACGTGCGTGCGTGTGTGCGTGGGCGTGTGTGTGTGTGTGTGTGTGTGTGTGTGTTTTTGTGTGTGTGTGTGTTTTAGAGCTGACTTTGGAGTTGGTGAAATATTAAAACCGACTGTGCTTGAGAAATTGTGCACGTTCGGTCTTAGAGGACCATTTTTTTAAATTATTTTTTTAAATAGAACGCAATGTGTTAAAATGAGACAAAATATTAGCAAAAAAAAAGTACATATAAATTATGGAATACCGCAAGGGTCTTCATTGGTCCCCCTGCTATTTAATATCTCCGTAAACGCCACTGGAAACCTAAAATTTCAGTCACTATTTCAGTATGCAGATGATACGGCTTTAATTCTTTCACATGCGAAATATCAAGCGGCACTGACAATGCTCCAAAGCGACATTATTAGGTTGTCGAAGTGGTTTACTGAAAATCATATATTTGTAAATTCAAAAAAGACAAAATTACTGTTTTAGAAATCCCCACAAGCGTGTTTTATTGAATCGTTCCTTATTCCTTCCTGGAAACAAAGGGGTGCAGGATACTAAAGTGAAATATGATGCCAGCACAAAATATCTTGGACTAAATTTCGATGAACACATGACTTGGGAATGTCGCGTTGATTGCATTAAAAGGAATATTAAGAACTGCCTCATCATTTATCTATCGCATTGACTTCAGCAAGTGCTCATGTAAAAAGAAAAATTATTTATTGTGCCTTAGGAGAGTCTATCTATACCGAGATATGGCATTTTGAGTTATGGATCCAGCTCAAATAACGGATTACGAACCGTTATCAAATAGTAAACCATATTGCATATGGTACACAAGTTCAACATTTAGACTTCATCAAAAAACTTATTGAAGCATTAAATATAATGTCGTTGAGTACTTTACTTAAATGTAAAGCTATAGCAAAAAAAATTACTTGTCCAGAACAGAATACAAACATCAGGTGCAGAGAAAGCTTCTCAGAAATATAGACAGATATTATTTGCCAGGAATAAACACGCATTACGGGAAAAAAAATTAGAAGTTTTTATTTCCCTTTTATTTTCAATAAGATACCAGAACTCATTAATCTAGACTCTTTTAAATAAGTTAAAAACAAATTCAGGACATGGTGTTTGCAAAATCAAATGGAAACATTTTTATATACATTGATGTTCTCTTTTATAAATTGATTCACCTTATCGGCGGAGTCTAAATCTATAGACCTTTTCTGCAAGTGCGCCGCCATCTTGAATTGACGTCACTTCCAGTATGGGCGAAAACATTGTTTTGCCTTTGCCACGTCAATAGAAGGCATTTAGGAGATAAACGTAAACGTCACACTTTGTCGTTTTGCCTCCCCTTTATTTTTTTACTATTTGCAGGTTGAAACGTTGGATTATTTTTTCGTCGCCCATTCCGGATACGCCTATTAGGTGGCTGGAGACGAGAATACACCAGAAAAGGTCTATTGTATTGAGAGGCAAAATTGTTTTGTTCTGAATGCTTACGGTTAAAAGGTGTTGTTTTATTGTTTGCGTTCCGACAAAAAGAGAACGTTCCCGTTTTTTCGGTGGGCGGGATATTTGGCATGCAAATTGTTTGGTTCCGATAATGAGGAAACAAAGTACACTTTTTTTCTTCCTTTTTTTACGCGGTATTTTTATGTATATTTCCAAAGTGAGTGAACTTGTCATTGATGTATTGTTGTTGTTCTGTTTGTTCTTCAACGCAAATGGCAGCGTTGTGTTGATAACTATTCGCGGCTGCCGGCCCACGTCATACAAGCCTCTAGGCTTTGACGGATCCGATTTTTTGTATCGTAAAAAAGTACAATAAAATTATTATTATTATTATTATTATTATTAAAAAAAACGGTTGCTTTGCGGTTTTTATTCTGTCGTCTGCACACTGGCTTGCGAGGTCACTCCCGGGTGGCTTGTTAAACGCAAAAAACGCCAAGAACGCCATAGCAGATGCTGGCGACAAGCAGGATGATCGCCGTAAGTAAGAATTTTAATGAAATACATGAACGATGAGTTCCCGTGAGCAGGCCCGCAAACCAGAGTGCAGACGTCGAACATCCGGTACAAGACACAGGAAATGCGCGGCAGTCGTTTCTGTTCTATTTCTTTTCTACTTTAACAAACCCCAGTTAAGCTCTAAAAAAAAAATGGACTCCACTTTTGGCGGAACGACGTTTGCGGGCCCAAGCCCAGGTATGTACGCATAAAATTCGACGTTCACGAGGCGTGTCAAAGCGTTCGGCTCTTCAAAGCGATCTGGAGGAAGGTAGACGCTCAGAATTTCTTAGAGTGTAGGAGTATGAACAGGGCATTCCGTTGTCGACAGCTGTTGGGTGAGCGACGACCCTTTTGTCCGTTTCAGTTGTTTCAGAAGGACGGCAATACATTATTCTGACTCGGCAGTACACGCATATGTTTGCACTCACGTGGTGCGAATGTCATACATGTGGAAGTTTGTTCGTGTATGGCAGGTAGTTTATCACTTAGGAAATGACGGCGATATTAAAAAAAAAAAAAAATATTAAACGGGCTCCTGATTGAAAGTCCCGTATGAACCAACTAGCTTAGTGATAAAAAACTACGCAAAAAAAAAAAAAAGAAAAAAAAAGTGCGCTCTGAATAGTTTCGTGAGATCTCACAAAACTTTGAACATTCCACCGCTATATAGCCACTGAAAGCTTACAAAAAAAAAACAGGGTACGGCGTGACCCGACCATCTCCTGATCTCTCCGCAGCCAATCAGGTTGTGACATAAAAAAGTTACGCCCTCCGTTTCGCAATCTGTCAGTGACTTATGATGATGGCAATTTTTTAGAATCGTTATTTTCAGCTTAAAGGGCTTAGATTTCAGTTGTTTCAGATTTTGTATGAAGACTACAATGAGCTAATAAAAACGATAAATTTTCCAGCCCTTTAAGGTGTATTATCTCAACAATGCAGCTACTTTCAAATTATTTCTTCTTATATGCGCCACCCCTCATCGGTTTTGCTTCGAAACCTAGAAGAACTGATGAAATCTCTCTTTCGTGGGGTCTTTTGAAGCGCCAATTACGAATCTCTAAATCTTAACAATTATCCCGACTTCATTTTTTTTTTTTTACCGGCCTAGGTGTAATAAAAAATTAACAAAAGTCATATTGGAAATGCAGGGCTGCATGCATGCGAAACCACGCACTCGAATGTCAGAAACATGTTCATTTGACCGCGTATTGAGGGAAACCGTTTAAAATGTCGGAAAGGTGAAGTCTCTCGAATGTCAAACTAACAAACTAAAAAAAATATATATATATATATTTTCAGCCTTTCCGCTTTGCTGAAGAAAGAAGACCAGCGAAGCTGTATTATTGTAGGAATGAAGTATGGCCGGCCGCAAGCGGGCAAGCCAGAGTGGAAAGGCTGGAAAGGTTGTCGCGATCTATGAGCGAAGGCGGCAACCAGACAACCGGCAAACACAACACTCTCGAGTCTCGACAGCTACCGCAATCTATGAGCGACGGCGGCAACCAGACAACCGGCAAACACAACACTCTCGACAGCTACCGCAATCTATGAGCGACGGCGGCAACCAGACAACCGGCAAACACAACACTCTCGACAGCTACCGCAATCTATGAGCGACGGCGGCAACCAGACATCGGGCAAACCGGTTGTCTGGTTGCCGACGTCGTTTATTGATGGCGGTAGCTGCCCAGAGTGTTGTGCCGACATTTTTTAGGAGACGGACATGATCCTGGGGAAACTAGCCCTTAACAGCTCCGCTCCACAAACGTACATCTGCTGACATTTCTTTTTCTTTTTTTTTTTTTGCGTACGGTTTGCATTTTATGAAATATACCGGGTCTAATTTATCTCAAGGTAGTCGGGAGAGCTAATCTCTGCCGTCTATGGAGGGATTTCGACGTATGACTAGGCTGAAAAATGTGCTCACACCTAAAAACAACTCGCCTGCGCTGCGGCACTGAACGGGATCTTACGCTCAGTGCCACAGCGCAGGCTAGTTCTTCTTAGGTCTAAACATATTCTTTCAGCCTGGTTCTTCGTCGACCTTCCTCCTAAGATTGCAGCGATAGGCTCTCCCAAATACTCTGCGGGAAAGTAGTCGCTCCAGATATCTTAGGGGGACACCACTCATTTCTGGAGTTGAGCACGGCCCGCATCTCCACAAATGCTATAATTTACTAAATGAGAAGCTTTTTTTTTCACCCTGTTGTTTTGTTTCGAGGCTTACACAAACGCCAGGCTCTCCTGTTCTCGCTTTGTAAATAAACGAACACTGTTTATATAAGACTTCCAGGGAATCAACTATATAGTTTTGCCTCTTGCTTGGAAATGAGAGCTTGCAACTCAATTCTGAAAGCACTTTCCGCTGAACCAAATAACCTGTTCAAATTTTATAGATGGCTCGATGGCCGCGTATCAAATTTTTTCCAATCACACTCCGACCATCGATCATACTTTATAAAACCCTGCACTTTTTCATTTGCGTTTTTAGTTCCCGTGATATATTTTCGCCCACGTTGTTCGTGATCAAATTTCGTATTTTCGCTTGCGCGAAATGCGGGGAAAAAGAAGAAAAAAAAAACAAAAAAAACTTGCTACTTTGAGAAAGCGGGTAATCCATATAAGCTCTTGTAAACTTTTCGTGCATTTTTTACTGAATGTTTCTGGAATTTGAAGCAAATTTGATGGCATACCGGATTTCGCAGGTTGCTTCCGTTCCTTGTAATTCACGCAAAGGAAAAAAAAAAATCGGTTGTTTAATTTTCGCTTAAAGGATCGCGGGGCTGCAGCTTTTTGTTCTAAACCAACGCACATGCGAATTCCGACGTCAGGCCGCTGAGGTGACGCTGCTGTTGGGTCGGCGCATGCGCAGATGCTGTACCTGAATCCCGTTTCTGGGCATGCGCAGTGACCATACAACTGCAGGTAAGGTCAAACGGGGACGTGTTTGTACTCGTAAACAGCTTATTGTAAACAACGCATTAGATATGACATAATCGCGTATTGAAAGAATATTGGCATAACTTTCTATACTTTTGCTAACCTCAACAAAAAATGAAAAAAGGCCCGTTATAGTTCACATTTTTACGGACCAAAGAGGCAGCCAATTCCGGCGAATGACGGAGCTCAGAATACGAATGGATCTGAGAACTGCAACGTACGCAGGGTCAGCGAGCTTGGCGTTTCACCAGCTTATTTTCAATTCGCACATAGCATTTTTTACATCTAATTGTAATCCGTCGAGCTTCCTCATTCGCTTGGATCATTCTACTCTTAGTCGCGATCGGCTACTTCCGCACTCTACAGTGAAGTGAATTCACGGACTCTTGTTCGAGAGTAGCTTAACTTCTCGGTCATTTGTATGAAACCCCAATCTCTGTTCGTTAATATCTGCTTAAAGGGAACTGAGGAATAAAAATAAAAGTTTGTATAGCAAAAAAAAAAAAAAAAAAACAAGACATGCTTATGTCATAAATTCGCAGAAATGGCTTCAATACGCCACCCGATACGAACGCCACCAATGTCTGACACCACGGAAAAAAATAACACTAGCCTTCTTTTTTTTTAATGCGCAATCATTAAATGGCTTATTTATTGATCGATCCGGCGTTATCCTTGTCTGTAGCAGCGATGCACGGCACCTAAATTCCCATTGGCTGCGACGCGTCATGTGATTCCATAACAACAGCGTCATCGTAAGGAGCCAGCCGAACTGCCGGCGGCGCAGCGGGGAAGGGGGGGGGGGGGGAGGGGGGGGGTATGCGCTGGTCTGACGTTAGGCGTAACGTTACGCTTTGAGGTCTAACGTCACTTATCTCTATGACAATTGCTGGATCGCGCATCCCCGCTTGATCGCTGCAGCGCAAGTGCGGCCACCGGACGTCCATCTTGCATGCAGCAAAATCGCGTTTTTTCTAGCGTTACGGAGGCTGGCGGCAGCGTGGTGATGACACGTTTTGTACTCGTTCGTCTTTATTCAGCAACAAAAAAAGTTTTTTAAAACCCTGTGTAAGCCGTGAGACTTGCCGTTGAGAACACGTGGAAATTTTTACGTGATCGCAGTGCCGCAAGAACAAGGCACAACTCGTTGCAAGCAAGTTTTGCCAGTCTCGCGGCGTGATCTAAGCTTCCTTGGCACGCCAAAGTGTTGCGCCTTTGTGCCTTCCGCACGCCTGGATACCGATCAAGAATCGACAATGCGTGTGGATGTGTTCTGCGAGTGTGAGGACACCTAAGCACTTCTTATGAGTTGTCAATGCGAAAGCATAAATGTCGTTCTTCCGCTCTCTTAGTTGATCTGCGGCGTAGTGGCGTGGGCGGCCACGGCCGAAGTAGCGGCCGACGGTCGAGCGCGCGCTCGCGGTGAGCTCGGCTCGACAACCTTTTCCGAGTTCACCCGAGCGGGCTCTGTGGGAGCCAGGTGGCCAGGCCCGCACAGCCGCACCTCTCTGGGCCACTGCGTACGCTGCGCCGCCATGGAGAGGGTTTCTCTGGTGTCGGTTTTTGGAACCACACTGCACGAGAGCCAATGGGAGTCTCGTTCCTTGATGATCCGCGCCAGCCAATGGGAGCATAATCCATCTGGGATTTGGCTTCACTTCGCTCCTTTTGGAGAGGTGACTTTAGTTGCCTTTTGGTGCGGCTGATGACGTTGGCTAGCTCCATGGGACAGTCAATGCTTTCGCATTAAAATACTTCTTCGGCGAATGACGAAGAACGAGTAGAAAACGTGTGTTCAGAACGCTGCCGCCAGCCTCTGCGACGCTAGCAAAAATGAGATTCCGCTGCATGCACGATCACGATGGCCGTCCGGTGACCGCACTCCCCATAGAGATCATACATACTAACTCTAGAGGAAAAGGTCCGCCATTTTCCCATACATTCTGGCTGCCGCAAGCGGCGATCATGCAGGCAGACCCTCGGGGTCCCAAACACGGTTACATCATCAGAGCAGTTTCGTGAACTTCAATAATCCACGAACTTACCGGTGGAAAGATATTCGCGTTCCTTTCGAAGCTTTCTTTTTGCATAGCGCGCAGATGTACGGCCTCGCGTTAACGCTAAACTAAACCATATACCCGGCTTCGCCGGTGGGGCGCGGCTGGGCACGGTTGAGGAATACGAAACTGCGCAAGCACCAGATTTCCGAGATTTCGACAGAAGGGAAGTTAATGCAGCGTAATGACTTTATTGCTTTTGATAAGCGTTAGAATAGCTCAGAATTTAGTTTACAACGTTAAATTATCACTGTTTATATTGCTGAGCGTTTTCACTCTTCGCGTTTACCATGGCAACGTTGCTTTCTTTCTCTCGTGTTCTGTCGCTCTCTTTTTGCGATCGTTCACTCGGGACCCCGGGTGTCGGCGCACGGGATTCGCCACTCCTCCTCACCCACCTTTACCCCCCTGGCACTCCCGAAGCAAGGATGCGCGATTCAGCGATTGTCATAGAGATCAGTGTCCTAACGCAGGGGCGAATACAAACCTCGTTTTTTTTTTTTTTCCTTTTTTTTGCGGGGGGGGGGGGGGGGGGGGAGGGGGGCCGAGAAACTTTATAAGGTTACTATTCTCCCATTCTCTCTTGTGCACCGGGGAGTCCACCCATGTCAAATTGCCCTCCGAGAAGGGGAAAGGAGGGGGGTCGACTTTGATTGGGTGGGGGGGGGGGGGCGGCCGCCCCCGTCGCCCTCCTCCCCCCCCCCCCCCCCCCCTTGGATCTGCCCCTGGGCTAACGTTGGCGACCGGGACCCGCAGCTAGGGCCGTGATGATGATAAAAAGACGCGTGATTTCATCGCGCGCGGCGTCGAGCTTCGCACGATCCTGCCGCTGCCTCACCCAGCGGCGCAACAGCCACCAGCGAGCCAGGGATGCTTTCGCATTCACAACACATAACAAGTGGATTTCGGATTTTTTTTTTCTTTTAAAGTCCGACGTACATTTCGTGCTTTTCACTTTTTCCCTCCTCCTTTTTTTATATACCCGGTCCATTTTCTTTTTTTTTTTTTACCTTTCCCCCAACTTGGCTCCCCTCGCAGCTTAGGAGAGGATTATCTTCCCTGGAGAAAACCGAGGTTGTACATCGGCCTTTAAGGTTGATGCCTACAAAAACAAAGCTCTTCTAGAGGTACGAAACCGAAATGACATGACCGCGATTTCTGTACCTGTCGCTTCAAAATCGGCCAGCGAGGAGCACAACGCGTACGGCGCTCGTGACGTCAAGGGCTCCTGGACGGCCAAGAGCATGACCTCCGAGATCCGACGCGCGCGACGGCTTCTCCGGCCGTCCCATTCGGCTCGCTCAAGGATCACTACACTTCGTTTCACCTTATGTGCGAGTGAAGGCAAAGCTGGAAGCGCGAGCACGAAAGCTCCGTGCGTTCAGGCTTTGCTCGAGCGCGCGAGCTGGGAAGAAACGCAAAAAGCGCTGGTCTCGCTTCGGCTTCGCTCGCAGATAAGTTGAAAGGAAGTATAGGACGACGCCGCGAGGTGGCGACGTCGTCCTACTGATCCTTGAGCCCCTGTATATACCAACCCCCTGTGCCTACCTACCAGTATATTCCTACCCTGCAATACCTACGGTATTGCAGAGTTGTGAATTCAGCCTCGGCGGGTGGCCGTAGCGCCGGCTTTCCTGCACGCCCTGGATGCTTTGCTCGTCACGTGACTAAATTTGACGAATGGAAAACAGTCCCCCCCCCCCATCTTCATTCACAACGCTTTCCCTCTCTCTCTCAAAAAGAGGAGAAGGAGACGGAAATCAGGGGAACATACGCCGGGGCGCGAGCAACGTCGGCGCAGCGACCGTAAAGGTGGCTTTCTTACACGGCGCCGGATGCTTTTTCTCCCGTGATGGATCTGGGCGAATAGTGGATTTGTCGTTTGGCTTTCGAAGCGAACGGACGCGTCACTATGAGCTCCGTCGGAGCGGTATCAACGGCTGCTGATAGCCGTGGCGACAAGGACGAACGATGCGACGAACCTTATCGGATTGTCATGCCCCCGATACCGACAGGCGAGTACCTCCTGAACTCCGTTTTCCTTCATGCCGACATCGGAGCGAGACCATACAGAACTGAAGACTTCCAGGCCGGCTAGAAAACGCAGGAGTCCTCAAGAAGATAGCCGCGTGCGGGTCATTTCAGATGAACCACGTGTGGCTCGTGACGCTCAAATCAGCCGCTGCCAAAGAGAAGTTAGCAGCCGCTAAAGCTTTCGAGGTGAAAGGCAGGCGGTGCGTTATCATTGACCCGGATAGGGCAGAAGTGCGTCTCAAGCTGCACTGGATCCCGTTCTACATGCCAGACGACTGCGTGAAAAAAGCCCTGGAGCCCTACGGCAAAGTCGAAGAAGTCTCCAGAGAAACCTGGCACGTAGGTGGATTCGAGGGAGTCCAGTCAACCCCGAGAACTGTGAGACTAACCCTGAAAGAGAACGTTACCGTCGAGCGCCTACCTCATCAGCTCCGCCTCTCTGGCTGCTCGGCGCTGGTTCTTGCACCAGGACGAGCGCCACTCTGCCTTCGCTGCCGCAAGACCGGACATATACGGAAGGAATGTCGCGTACCTCGCTGTGAGGGCTGCTGACGCTACGGACACACCCGAAGCGAATGTGCGAAGACGTACGCTGACGCGGCCCACGCGGCCCACGCGAAGGTGGACGACGATCTGGCGGAGCACATCATGGACCAGGACGAGGCGGAAGCGGCGGCGGGAGAAACCGGCAAAACCGACGTCGACCTCGAGCCTCGTGGCCAAGCTGGAACAGCAGCGAGCACCTCAGTCCAACCCCAGAACCCTCCGTCGAAAACGCAAGCCCCGGTGGTCGTCACTCCGACGCAAGAAGCGGAGGGCAACGAGCCCACTCGTCCCCCGCCACCCCTGAAACCCGAAGGCAAGGATGACGACCTACACCGGGTGCCACTTGACTTTGCCCAGGGCACGGAATCCGAGAAAGGCAGCATAGCCATGGAAGTCGTGGCTAGCACCGTCAAGCGACCGCTTCCGACTGCGGACGCACAGGACGGCGACTAATCTAAGGGACTTCAGCAGACGGTTCAAGACAGGTGGAAGGTGGTGATGACCAAGAGAGGCAGGCACCACGGGGGACCTCCGGCCCTAGCCTCGGCAACCCTCAAGACAAGCCTCGACAACACCCGCGGTGAAGCCTCCGCCAAGGAGAGCTCCGCTTTGTGAGTGAGGTTGTTTTGTTTTTTTTCTGGTGTTTTTTTTTTCTCGTCAGACAGACATTATCGCTGCACGATCTTGCCTTTCTTTGTAACTTTCGCTAAATGGCCCTCAGTTTCGCAACCCTCAATGTTCGAGGATTAAACTCGAGGAAGAAACGATATCAGCTGCAGCGCTAGTTATCTGGCGCGAAGCCGGATTTTTTTGCTGTGCAGGAGACGAAAATGGAAAATGATAACGACATTGCTGTTGCTATAAAACCATTTCTTTTTCATTACGAAGTATGCGTTAGCCACGCGGTAGGTTTTTCGGCGGGATGTTTTCTTTTCTTGAAAAAGTCTGTTAACCTTTCCGATCTGCATGTGACTGTAGATGAACAGGGTCGTTTTATTTCATGTGATTTTATTTTAGCAAATGTTCAGTGGCGGGTTATTTGCGTCTATGCCCCAAATAATGCAGCGGACAGAGAACAGTTTTTCCAGTTTCTAACCAGCTACGTAGAGTGCGACAGATCAGTTG
Source organism: Ixodes scapularis (assembly GCF_016920785.2). NCBI lineage: Eukaryota > Metazoa > Arthropoda > Arachnida > Ixodida > Ixodidae > Ixodes > Ixodes scapularis. The sequence continues at coordinate 126,855,653 of NW_024609880.1, read as the reverse complement.
TATTGATGGGGGATTTCAACTGCGTTTGCGATGAACGCGACAAGTCCTCTCACACCAGAATAAATGACAATAGCGTGAACCTTTTGAAAAATATGATAGTCTCCTGTGGCCTAGGTGACGTGGGCACCTCGTGTGCCCCACCGCACTGCTTGAAATACACCCATTTCCAAGCGTCCTCCCATGCCCGTCTTGACCGCATTTATTTATCCTGCGACATGTTACAGCAAGTACATAAATATGACGTCCAACCCATTTTTTTCACAGACCACTGCCTTGTAACTGTTAAAATAGGGAAAAAGGAAAGCGCAGCCTCAAAGTTTCAATGGCACCTCTGGAAAATGAACAGAACTCTACTGAAGGATGAACAGTTTATTGGCACTGTTACCGAACTGTTGCAGCGTATGAGCGAAACGAGGGGGGGGGGGGGGGGGGGGACTAAACGAGGCGTGGGAGCAATTTAAAGAGGAAGCTAAATTAGCAGCGATTGAAAGATCCAGCAACATTCAGTTCCAACACAGAGAGCGCGAAAAACATCTAAAACGTAACCTAGATGCACTTCACAGATTAGAAAACCAAAACCCTGGAACAAGCATGGGTGATATTCGGAACATTAAAGCAGAACTAGACAAATTATACCTAGAGAAGTACAGAGGAGCTGTCATACGCTCACGGTCTGAGAAATATCTATTGGGAGAACAACCCACCAAACGGGCTTTGTCCGACGAAAAGAGGTACGCTTTGGCGAAAGAGATTCATGAAATAGATTTCAACGGAACAACCAGTAGAGACCAAAAAACAATTCAGCAATGCTTTGTCAATTATTACGCTAAGCTTTTTGTCGAAAAGCCGACTCCCAAAGGTTTCACAGAACTCGATAATTATCTGAAGCTCATGCCTCAGCTAAGCGAAAACGAGAGAATATGGCTGGAAGGGGACATCACCATAGGAGAAATTGAAAAAGCTATTGATTTGCTAGCAAAACAGAAGACACCGGGACCAGATGGTCTCTGCGCAGAATTTTATCAAACCTTTAAAACATCTGTCAGCCCTTTGCTACTTTCAATATTTCAAGAAGCATACACAAAATACAGATTACCTTGCTCATTTGCAGAAGCTCACACCATCTTTATACCGAAATTAGATGACATGATCAGAAGACGCAGTGTAACAGGCTACCGGCCTATCTCCCTATGTAACACAGATTATAAGATTTTTACCAAAGTACTCACGCGCCGTCTACAAGTTGTTATTCGCAACCTCGTCGGCGACCACTAAACTTGTGGCATGCAAGGGAGGTCCATACAAACCAACATACACGTCGCAGGGAGCATTTTGGAAACAGTAGGGAGAGGTCGCGTAGCTATGATTCAGTTGGATTTTGAAAAAGCCTATGATAAAGTGCGCCATGACGTTCTTAACCGGATTTTATCTCACGTAAATGTCGGGGAAATTATTTTGAAGGGCATCGCAATGGCTTATAACAACTGTGGGACGAGGCTGATAATAAATAATTGTTTATCAGAACGCATAGGAATACAGACATCAGTGCGGCAGGGCTGTCCTTTATCGCCGTTACTCTTTTCGCTCTACCTAGAAACTTTCTGCTTAAAAGTTGCAGCTTGCAGAAGCATCCGGGGCTTTACCATAAACGCGGTTGAAGTCAAGGTGTCAGCGTATGCTGACGATGTTGCGATTTTTTGCTGCGACAAAGAAAGCATAATGGAAACCGCGCGGATGACAAGAGAGTTCTGTGATGTCACTGGGGCCGCAGTTAATTGGGGAAAGTGTTGCGGACTCTGGCACGGAAATTGGGTCTCAAAACCTCGATCCTTTGCAGGCATAAGTTGGACGGACACACCAACCACCTATCTCGGAGTACCATTACAGCACTACAAAAATAGCACGCCATATTGAGCCGAAGTCCTAGGAGATTTAAAATCAAAGGCAACCTCGTGGGCAAACCGTGATATATCGATGTTTACCCGTGCCACAGTGTGCAACATTTTTCTCGTCGCAAAACTTTGGTACGTGTTGCAGGTGCTTGTATGCAAGCGAACGAGCATACAAAAGTTCCACCGAGTATTCGCCACTTTTGTCTGGAATTCCAGCTGGGAGAGGACGCGGCGGGATAACCTTTTCCGCCGCGTCAAAGTCGGTGGACTGGGACTCACCCACTTGTTTGTGAGACAATTGGTCTCACGTTTCGCCTTTCTTCGAGACCAGAACCATCCTTTCTTACGAACTGTTATCCAGATAAAACTGGCGAACACACTGCCCTCTATGCTAGTAACAAGCGACTGTGGTGAACCTTTGAGTCTTTTTGGGTTTCTGAAAGAGGTGAAAGATGCTGCCTCCTTTTTACAAGCACGATTTTCTATGGGGTACCTAGAGAGTGTAAAGAAAAAGAGATTGTCGCGAGATTTGATTGAATTGCTTTTTCCCGCGCCCCTGTATCGCACTGTTTACAGCCATTGTCCAGGGCAAAACGTATTGTGCCGCGTTAAACAAATGTGTGTCCCCCCCGCAGTCAAGTCCTTCTTCTTCAAACTACATAGCGGCACCTTACCTGTCAAGCCGTGGTTGAGGGAAAGGGGATTTTTTGTTCCCTGGTCGGTTGACTGCCTCTTGTGCAAAGTACCAGAAACAACCGAACACATTTTTATTCATTGCTGGGATGCGGTGTTTTTGTGGGATATTCTACAGAGGACGTTGAAGAAGGATCTGACTATAATACATATAACTATCCGTTTTCTGCCAGTCGGAGAAGGAGACCCGGTTCCTCATGATTTATTTATGGTACTTGGCCTTTTTAGTTTGTGGAAAACCCGAATGGAACTGCATCATGCAAACCCACACATTAAACCTGCGCGGCTTCATTTTATTGATTTGGTTACGCAGGTACAGTCTGTATACTGCAGGTCCCCCGACACTGCGCCCGACTGGGCACACTTGTTTGAGTCGATGAAAAATATGAAAGAATTTTAGTTAGCCCACAAGTTGTTGGGCGGTTTGTGTGTGTTTTGACTTAGCATTCGTATGCTGCATTCTGTGTTCAATAAAAAAAAAATAAAAAAAGATCTGGGCGAATAGCGGCGTAGCGGCGCGAGGAAAGAAAATGCGCATTTCAACGTTGCGCATTTGAACATGATTGTAAACCTGAGACTGGGGCAGAAAAGAGAACACAACAGAAGGTAGAAAATGAGGAGGCAACGTCTCAACGTCTTTGAGACGTTGCCTCCTCTTTTTCTACCTTCTGCTGTGCTCTCTTTTCCGCCCCAGTCTCAGGTTTACATTCGTTTCATCTGTTACTATTAAATACAACAGCTAAATAGAGTAGAGGTCCTTGCTCAGTCATTTTATTTAGGAATGCCATCACTGCTGCTGCAAGAGACTTGCATCTTCTGGGTGCTCTACTGGAGCATGTCGGGCTGCTTCAAAACCGAGCCGAAGTAGCTTCGGCTATGCGGCCTCCCCCTTTTCACTCTTGTCAGCCGCATATTACTGCTTGTGCCCGCCCTTATACCACTGCTTCGTCGGCCTGTTCTGGAACTGGAGCCAGCATCAGGGCTGCTACCGGTAACAGCCCTGATGCTGGCTATTGCACTGTCCTCGTCAGCCTCACTCCATGTTTTATTGCTGCTTTTCCAGAAGGCACCTCACACACGTCGCTTTCTGCAGTGCTTTTGCAATGCACGTCTGAAAACAAGTGAGGAGGATGTCACACAAGTGGCCAACGCTGCAAGAAACTGACGCTTGTTGTTCAGAGGCAGTGATTCCGGGGACTTGTAGATTTCTCTGTAATGTGGACAGCTCACTCTACCTACTTCTATGGTGACCCCCAGCAGCAGACGTTTTCTGGAACATGTAGATATAATAAGCGGCAACTATGCAGCAAGTGTATTAAATGTATATATGCAATACTTCATTGAACAATTTTTAGGATGTTTTGGAATAAAATTGCGCACAGATCATACTCTTGGTGATATATGATGCTCAGATGTAAACACACGTAGCATATTTACTTTTAAAACAGAATGGGATTATCCAACATCACATTAAAGAAAGCTAGAAATAGAAACATTCGGGACTGGCTTCATGCACCCATTTCTTTTATTTATTTTTTATTTTTTATTTCGGGAACATGTCAATGGGAATGTAAAAGCCGTCAAAAGATCACGGTGGCGAATACCTGCACTGCCTTGATTAGAACAACAGACCCCTTTCAAGACTTGCACCACTTAAAAGAAGTAACCCCTTTTAGTCGTCTTGTATTCTCGCCAAAATCTCTACCCGGAGGTAGTGCATTTGACAAGGCATGTCAGCCGACCTCGGGAGCTATTGCCTGTGCAAGAAACGCGAAATTAAAAAAAAAAAAAAAGGCTGCTAGGAAAAGATCGCTACTATAAACTACGAGCAAGCCAGTCGTATGATCAACTTGTTCGAGGTACGCAGTGCTATAGGGTGTTTTCACTGACGTAATTCGGTCCACCATTTTGTGTTTGTGAGCTGTCTGGTGTGTGCCAAACTCGAGCATTCCAAGGATTTGCATGCCCCCTCAAATGCATAGAGCACCAGTGACATTATCTCAACCGGTTACGATGTGACCCTTCAATGTAGTAAATTTGTTTGAAAAAACAAACTAATATCAAAATGGCGAATTGACGTCATGTGCAAACAACCTATACGACCACCCACACACGCAAAAAAATAAATATATATATACTATGCGGCCGTCTCTTCCACTAGCTGTTTGGCGTGCTCCTGTTGACTTAGCAGGTTACGCCCGCCATCAGAGTTATATCTTACCCAAACACGTTCCTTGAGGTTTCGGTGTTATTATGGCCTGCGGCATATGCTTGAGAAAACGGAGGGCTTCTAAAAACACCCGTGTGCAGGCGCAGAACCCGCCGTACCGCTTCTGCTACCGAAGACATTCGAGGCGCTCGTCTCACATGGTTTGAGCGTTTCTCTCGGGTGGTCCAGTTGACAGGTGGCCTTTTCTTCGAGGCAGACGCTCCTTCCGACAAGAACGCGTAAATGTGGAGCGGAACTGGAACCAACGAACCCGCCGACCGAGGCGAGCAGACGGCAAGCTCAGAGCCATTATAGGCCTACTGGATAACTGGAGCCGTGAGTAGGTTAAGCAATTAGGAGCGTAAAGTATGTGCGAATATACGTTAAACACATTATTTTAGCAATTAAACGAATGTGAAAATTGTTTCCGTAAATAACTGCCTTGTTTTTTTTGTTTTTTTTTTTGTTCTTGTTTTTTTGTTTTTTTTTCAAAATGCCGTAACATGTGTCGAGCGCTCGACAAGAGCATGCTTTGCGAGCCGTAAATGAGTTTGGGAACTCAATTTAACTGAAATGTCATTTAGGTTAAATTCCATTTGAATTGCCGTGTGGCAGTGCTTAAATGACATTTAGACTGAATGTCATTTGGCGTAAATGCCATTTTAGCTACCGTCTGAGCTCGGTTGGGTCGGCGGAGTCAATCGCCAAACCGACCGCCTTTATTTTTTTTGTTTTACCCGAGTCGTGAACGGTGCTGGCTGCATTGCGGTGACGACTCCAGCGGCCGGAATGGGAGAAACGAACGAAAAAGATCCTTCCGACGCCCCGAACGACTCGCGCGCACATGCGCAGTGGCGTCGCCGATGCGTTCGAGGACGAACCGTTCGTGTGGAAACGACCTGCTAAAACTCCCTAGTGATGTCTTTGAAATAACCGGTTTGGGTTACCGGTTCCATCAAACGCAAACCAGTTTAAACAGGTATATTAAAAAAAAAAAAAGCCCGAATATCCCAGCCATTAAAAAGAAGAAAAGGTTTCTTAGTGTCGTCTGCATTAAAAAAAATATGGGTCATCAGAAGCCGTGCTGCGGAAACAGGGACAGCAAACCAAATGCATGCTTAATTTCGTTTTGTGATTTTGAATTTTTAAGGCGAACACCGTTCAATGAAAATTGCCTGGTCGCGCATGTGAAGTCAATCAGCCCACTCAAGCACACGCACACCTACCGTCACGGTGCGTAACGTCACGCACCGTACTCGCAAACTATCCACAAAATATCATGACCCGTCCCAATCTGTGAAAGTGGACGACAAGCGCAGCTGTTTAGCAGACGACACAGACCCGCCCCGAGGAGCCGGAGAAAAGTAAACACGCGCGACGGTACCGCCACCCCGGGAGAGCGGAAGAAAAGGAAACTAGGCAAGCGCTTGGAACGACGACAAAGGGAGGGTGGTGCGGAAGATTACTTTAAATCCACTTTATTTGAAGAAAAAAATATTTTTATGCGTTTTTTTACGCTTCTCAGATTGATTCTTCAATCCGGTCGAATATTGAAAAAAAGAGAAAGAAAAATTCTCTACAAATTTACGTATATCTTAAAGTGCCCATACGCACATTTTTCTTTATGGAAAGTATAAAAGAAGTTTACTCAAAAGACCCCGTTCTTTTGCTCGTTCAGACTGATAACCTTTTTTTCTCTATGGTTCTTAAATTTAAATATAAAACAGGTATTAAAACTTGGGTTTGGGCTAGTTGGTCCATTACTGAATAAAAGGTTAAAAATCGCGAACAATGTCCTTGTTCATTCGCGCTTTTTAACCTTTTATTCGTAAAACAGGGGCGCGTGGAAAGCATCAAATGATAGAAAGACGATTAATTAAATTATATTTTTATATTATTTTCACGGAAAAGGTTTTATTTAGATCGTTAGAGTAAAACTTGCGTGATCTAGGTCCTAATGATTTAAATTCTAGTATCTTAATGTTTACTTTCCCTCCTGGGTGTAGGCTAACAAAATAATAATCGGATCCTTTTGTAAGAGGACAGGACAGCTTTCCCGCATACCTCGAAAGATGTCTGTTTTCATTTACCTCCAGGCGATGGCGCCACATTTTCTACGTGAGCCACGGGCGGCCTTTTGAACTCTTCTTTTTTCAAAAGTGGCGCCATCTCTCGGGTTCTGCCGAGTTATTGTCGGTCCGCAGCCAATGAGATTGCTGTGTTTTCCGTAAAAAGCGCCCAAGGACGAATCGTAAAGCAAGACATGCCATGGATTCCTTATACTGTTGGTAACGTGGCTCTCTTTAACTAAATATCAATGCATATAATAATGATAATAATAATAATAATAAAATTAATTTATTCCAGCATTTTGTTTTTTGTATTTATCATTATATAGCAGGCGGGTCTGTCGAAACCAGTGTTGGCTTATGTGACACGACATGACCCAGCAGTGATGATAGCCAATGTGAGCGGTAGGCGGGGAACTGTTTTTGACATCGCTATTAACAGTCAGTATACATATTCAAAACACTTCACGAATAGCATAGATAGGACACACAGAGACAATTACTACAACTAAACAATACCGTGCTTGAAGACAAAAGTAGCACCTACATACTTAGACACATAGATGGGACAGTGTATTTTCAAAAAAGTGTTAAAAAACTGTAAACGTTCGCGAAAAAAGCAAAACAAAACAAAAACGCAGATATGTGTATACAAGCATATGCCACACAAAGATGCACCGAGGCATATATATATATACCCATATTTAGGTCTACGCATACGTACACGAGATATACAAGTACTTGCAGCATAGACACCGATACAGACAAATCCAAATGCTTATTTGATATATTTACTATTTCTTTATTTAACTATTGAGGAAAGTCTGGTCACCATAAAAGGCCACTGGCCCGTACCCGTAGGTCTGTGGTGATATACAATGGAGTGATGGTGATTATGCGATGATTTAATGTACAAGATGAAAGTGATTGTGGCTGCCATAGGCTGGTTACCTCTAGCAGGCCGGTCTTAAGCGCCTGGGGAGGATTCAGCACCAAATACAGAAGGGTCCAAAAACTGTTTGAAGTGTTATCGACAAAAACCGAATGCATAAATTGTTTCTGGCACATTTATTTCGTATTATAATTTTGATTGTTGTGAATTGAGTTGATTAAAAACGTCTGGTAATTTGTTAAAAATGTCAGGCACGTAAAATTAACGTACACTCTTTCCATAGTTCGTGTATAATCGAGGAATTATAGAGCGTTCACTATTTCTTATGGAGTGCTGAATGAAGTGAGGTGTTTTAAACGGACTAATCCCAATAATGTTCTAGGATGACACATCATTGAAAAAGAGGCAGAAAACGCGGTAAGTCCACTGATGAGAACACGTGACCATCCTGTATTTGGTTGGGATCATAGGCAACGTTTTTGGAGATACTTTAAGAATGACAAAATTTTGTTCTCCAACGAGCTGAGCAGCTAACAAAGACTGTAATCCCGTATCGCTCCATACGCGAGAGCGTTAAAGGGGCGATGCAACAATTTTTGTACTTTGCGCAAATACCGCTTAGAACGGATCCCTGACGTTAGTGACCTATAAAATACGCGTTCGTTATTCACCCCACGCTATAGAAGTCCCAGGAAAAAATTAAAGAAAAACGAGCAGCGTTCACACCCTCAACTCGCAGCCAGAACAAGCGGCCACACGATCTGGAGCCGATTATATGCCGCCAATGTTGATTATAGCCACGTGCTGGTGTTGGCAAAGCACAGGACACGCGCTGATTTCCAGACATGGTTATGGCTTGGCTATTGTCGTCGTTGCAGCGATAGAACACGGGCCACTACCCCAATGCTTCTTGAACTATAGTAATTATCACGAGCCCAAATCGAGTGCCAACGCAATGCTCGGGTCAAATCTATGAACCGTATTCAAATATCGTCACATGGGTGTACTGCGATCCGCACTTTACGTCATCAAATTTTGCAAAGGAGAAATTGATTGAAAATGAGCGCTCTTGTTCTTGAAATTACACCGCAACAAAGGAGTTTCTTGGCCATTGGCGTAGCGTGCGAGGATCCTTGAGTCCGACTAGTGCCAGTAAGCTCGTGTAAAGTGAAAAAGATTCCAATTGAAGATCCTTGCACCGCTCCTTTAGGGGTATTCACACGAGGGAGAAATCCCTGGGATTTCTCCCCGACACGCGCGCATCACGAGGCGAAAACTCGAGTCTTTTGCACATCGCAAAGCGTGACGTTTTCGTCGCGGGATGCGCGGGCCTTGGAGAAACCCCCGGGATTCCTCCCTCGTGTGAATACCCCTTTAACGACCATTTTTCTGACGGAAATTGGGAGGAAGGTTTTGACGAGGTATAATGAACATGATACACTTGAGAGTTTTTTAGCCAAATAATCCAAGCGTGTATTCCACGATAGATCGCTATTGAAGAAAATGCCCAAGTATTCGACTGTATTTACTTATGGTATAGGCGTACAGCTGCAAGATACACAAGGGAGGCCGATGCACGTCCGCTTGAGGGGATTACGGAAACAGACAAGTTTCGTTTTTTGCACATTCACAGATATTCGATTTGCCTCAAACCAGTTCACGACTCTTTTAGAATTCATTCGTAGAATGTTGATTACACTACGCAGTTTGATATGAGTAGATAATAACAATCTGTCATCTGCATATTGACAAACTGAACATCCTGATGTTGATCTGGCGAGATCGTTCACCTAAAGATTAAACAGCAAAGGGGACTGGACTGAGCCTTGCGGTACTCCCTTCTGTAGGCATACTTTGGCGCTTGTTTTGTTGCAAGGCAATAAACACCTTCTGCGATCTGCCAGTCAGAAAGTATTGAAGCAACGACAAAAATGGACCCCAAATCCGCAATCGCAAAGCTTCTTGAACAGTATAGTAGTAGTAGTAATAATAATAATAATAATAATAATAATAATAATAATAATAATAATAATAATTAGATAAGTATAACATTAGTAGAAATTGGCACCAGTTAGTGAACACCCGTTGAAATGTACCGGGTCTTCATACTGACCTGCCAAATCTTCAGACAACATGCTTGAATCATGAGTGCGATGCTGCGCACCAGTACGAGTCGAATGCATTTTTGATGTAAATCTCAAGATTTGACGTGACAATAGATGCCTTTAACGGGACACCCCAAGTATCGATCGATCATTTACAAAATATTCGAGACGTGACCTCCCTTCTCGTGTTGGTAAGCTTTCTAAAAGTACACGCCATCTACGGGGTTTTCCCGAACGCTACTCAATCGTAAAAGAAAGCCCTATAAATAAGCCCGAAATCGGAGTGCAATCAAACTTTTCACAAAAGTGTCTCGAGGGGAAGCATTTATCATACTCAAATTTTGCCAATGAAAGTTTCTCTAAACAAAAAAGAAAGAAAAAAAAAAGATGAAAAGAAAAAGATGATATTTGCAACTTTTTTTTTTTTTTTTTTCGTTCGATCTTAGAACGGAGTTGGCATTTGGCCAACGTGAAATGAAGCGTGTGAGCCTGCTGGATGGATGGATGGATGGATGGATGAATGCGGCTGAGCCCTTTGGATCGGGTGGTAGCTTATGCCACCTAGCCATTTTGTTTTACCATTTAAGCTTAGAATATTTAAATGTGAAATTTATATTCACTCCGCACTGCAAAAAAAGTGGGGCTATAAAACCCTTTTGCCATCAGTTAATAAGAAAATACCTAGTTTTCCCTCGCTTTCTGCCACCATTCACTTAATCTTTGCTTGGTAATCTCTATAGTCTTGAAATCCACTCTCCCTTCACTGTCTCTAAAACCCAATGACTTTATTAAATTCATGTTGTCTTCAGTAGGCATAGGGTGAAGCCCTTTACAGTATATTATCAAGTGCTCAGCCGTCTCGTCCTCCTCTCCACAAGCAGTGCACACTGTATCCATTTCCTGGTACCTCGCTCTGTATATTCTGGTCCGCAGAACACCCGTCCTCGCCTCAAACAACAATGAGCTTCCCCTAGAATTGTCATAAATGCTTTCTTTGGCAATAACTGTTTTGTGTAATCTATAGCTTTCCAGAGCCGTCTTTGTCTGCATTCCGTCTAGCCACCGATCTCTTTCTGCGGCCTTAACTTTCTTTTTAACTGAGACCTGCTCTTCCGTAGCTCTACTATAGCCTAAAAACTTTCCTCTTAATTTCATAGTGCGCTGTCTCCTCTGTGTGTCTATGCTCCTCATGTATAAATAGCTGAAAACGTTTCGTGCCCATTGGTCCCCATCCATTTGCCTCAACCAATCCTCAAATTCTATCTTGCTCACCGCTTCCCTGCTCTCAAAAGACGCTCATCCCATGTCTCCTTGTACTCCCTGGTTTGGCGTTTTGCAATGTGCCCCCAAAGCCAGTCTACCTACTCCGCGCTGTTTTATTTCTAGTCTCGCATGCACTTCGGATTTCATGCATAGCACTGAGTTTCCAAAAGTCAAGCCAGGGACCATGACCCCTTTCCAAATCTCTCTCATCACCTCATACCTATTGTAATTCCAAAGTGCTCTATTTTTCATTACAGCTGCATTTCTGTTGCCCTTACCTATTATATACTTTTCATGCTCACTAAGATATTCTGCACCGTCACATATCCATACTCCTAGATACTTGTATTTACTAGCTCTCTCAACTGTAATATTCTGTATTTTCAGCCTCTCAACTTCATCATTGTTAAAAATCATGACTGCTGATTTTTCGCTACTGAATTCTAAACCTAATTCCTCTCCTTCCCTACCACAGATGCTCATTAATTCCTGTAACTCTGTCCTGTTGTTAGCCATTAGTACAATATCATCCGCATACATCGATCCCGGTAAGGATTGCTGAATTTTTTGGCCTAGCTTACTGTAAGAAAGGTGGAATCCAAGCCCACACTTCTCTAGTCTATCCTCCAATCCTCTCAGATACAACATAAACAGCAAAGGCGATAACGGGCACCCCTGCCTAAGGCCTCGTCTTATCTCTATTTTCCCCGTCGCCTTTCCTTCCCAAGTTATAATCACCTTATTATCTTTGTAAATGTTCCTTAATAGGGCTGTTAGTCCTTCATCTAGGTTTAAGCTCTCCACTAGGTCCCACAGGTTCCCGTGCCGATGACAGCGCCACCACGGAGGCGTGACGTCAGAGCACGTCACGCCACCGTGGTGGCGCTGTCGTCGGCACTGCGCATGCGCGGGAGCTTCCTTTCTGCTGAATATGCAGAAAGGCTCACACCTGGTGTAGGCTAACCCGGTCTCGGTTGTAAGCAGCGTGTAGGTGCATACCGGACATGAACTAAAAGAAACAAACCACTTAATCCACAGGTGTCCTTATTTGGTACCAGTGTGGATTCTAACGATATATACGCAATGTTGTGGTTGTTGTTTCACAGATTCGGCACGCATTATGTGTTCAGACGTTCTTCCGGATTGCTGACGCGTGTTCGACACGCCTGCACGGTGCGGAAGAGAACTTTGAGCGGAACCAACGTATGTGTTTACCCGCTTCGACTCGAAAAACGTCCTTCGTATATACCGACCGGAGAGGAAACAGACAAATGTTTCCTGTTTGGCAACATTTATCTAATCAATTGCCGCCTGTGCCGGTTCAGAACACCGCGGGCCGCTTTTCCTCGTGCACTCACTATAATCAACCGGCGATGATTACTTACGCCAATTAAGTGACTAGTTGCCGTCAAAACACGGAGGGCGATGATCAGTTTTTGCAACTTCCGCAAAGATGACGTGTCATCTTCAACGGCGTCCGAGTAGAGCCACTTCCTACTTCTGGCTCTTCCAGAATTAAAGGTAATAATGGACATGACCAACATATTCTAGATAACAAGTACCCAATGCTCACTACAAATTTCGTTACAACCATAATGCCAAAACTGTATATTACTGCGGGAAACTGTTCCGATCACCAGGACATTTGAATTTTTAAAAGCAAAAACTGGCGTTCGGGTGCTTATTAACTAAAATATACTTACTTTTTTCTTTTACTGTTATGTTATGTTACTTATGACTGAATTTTACGGCCCTTCTATGCCCAGTCTCCAGCAAGGACACCCGAACAAATTATTCGTCACCAACGAATCATCCATGAGGAGGAAAAGGAAAGCTCTAAAAAGCGCTTTCGTTTTGACAGAGAAGAACAACAAAAACCTTCTCCTGTAATTAAACGTCGATTCCTGTTCTATGGTTTATAAACGTGATGCGCTTATTGTGAGCAGTAGGTAGGGGAAGCAAACAAAACTATTTCAAGGGCACTTTAACAATCACCTTGTTTTCTCTCGTTTTATTTTAAACTCTCTATAAGCGTGTTTTATTGTTCAGATAAATGTCTCTAGCCACATTGCTGATCTAAGAATCCTAAATACGTCATTGACGTCTAAAATAGATTCTTCTAAAAAACGTTCTGCGATGAAAAAAGAAAAATAAACGTCGTAGCGCTATTTATAAAACCTAAAACTATAACGGTAGAATCCGGGTCGACACCAACTAACTTCATAAAAAAGCGCAAAAAAAAATTGTCTAAAATACAAACAAACAAAAAACAAACAAAAATACAGAACCTAGGCGTGAGTTCCGACGGAACTTGGTCGTGCCGCAGTTCGCCCGCGCGCACAAGCGGCAACAACGGCCGTCATTGTCCGCCAAACAGATTGCAGCCTTGGGAACCATTCCCACAAAGACGTCATTTTTGGGGAACAAACCGCACGTTGCCTGCTGCTCGCCGGAACCAATGTGCGCGCGTGTGTGTCTGCGCGTTTGTGCGTCGGTATGTTGTGGGTGTGCGCGCGTTGGTCTCTGTATGTGTGCGTGTTCGTGTGTTTATTTTCTGTATGTACGCGGGTGTGTGTTCGCGTGTGTTTGTGTGTATTTAGGTGTGTGCCTAGACTGAAAATGTCAGGGAGCGGAAAGGAAAGGGAACAGAGAGAGCACACTGACACGCTTGCTGCACATATTACACACTACACGTGCCCGTGTTTCTTTTGGGTTCCTTACGTCTTGTTGTACACCCGAAAATGGGATCACCTTAGCAACAAAGAAAGCACAACGGCTTCACTGTTCTGACTTGAGAAAGCGGACACACCACTCTCGTCGTTTCTTTGAGTCGTGTTCGCAGGTGCAGCCGAATCCAATTTGGGAATGGGATGTGTGCGAAACGGAAAAGAAAAAAAATCCTGACCAACCGGATTGATTACATCTTTACTCGCATATGTCTCTGGGGCTGTTTCAAAAGCCACCTCCTTTGGTAGGCCTTGCTAGAAGTGAACGGAAAGGGAGCTTTGACGGACTCGCCCGAGATCATTCGGCGAAACAAAAGATTCCAGAGCGTGACGTCCTTCCTTGCGTATTGTTTGCTAAAAACGCTCGCATGAATGAAGTTTTCTTTTCTTTTCTTTTTTCCTCCACCAGAACGTACACAGAACAGACAAATCATTCGGACGATTTCTCTCAATTTCTCTTTGCTGTCACACGTCCGGGAAAGCTATTTTTCCGGGGAAGCACACCTTCCTGTAGCCGCGAATTTTCCTGAAAGCATTGGAATTCTCTCACCACTCTCGTAATGACCATCGAACGGAAGTGAACAGTATTTTTAAATAATATATATATATATATATATATATATATATATATATATATATATATATATATATATATATATATATATATATGCGGGGTTTCATTTGGATTCAGGCAACGAGTGGCCAGTCTTTTTTTTTTTTTGTTTTTGTTTTTTTGCTTCAAATATTTATATTTCGTGGCGCATGTTCCAAGAATAACAATCCTTTTTATTTTAGTGTTCTGACATGTTTAGTTTCTGAGAAAAAAAAATCTCAAAGAAGCGGGAAAGAACAACGAGGTTTTGGCGATTCTCGTGTGTGGCGTTTTTGAATTACTCTCCATCTCAAAGTATTCGAAAGAGAGCGTCTATATTTTTTTTTTTTGTGTGTGATATATATGCAAGTAGGTAAGATGTAGGTATGCAAGTAGGTAAGGTAAATTGCGGATTTTGTTTTGAGTCGACTACGTTTAGTATCGCTTTTAAAATAATACTGAGTGTAGAACCTTTTATTGTCTTCCAAATGAAGCAAAGTTTGTATTTTTATCATGTACGAGTACTAAGCAATAAATTATGAAACAGAGAGGGTTTCTCACTTTTCGTTCGCACGCTGTAGAAAAAAATAAAAGAATAAATTATTTTTCTCGCGTCACGTTTTTTTCACACCCTTCTTTTAGCCAGAATACATTCCACTAGAGGTATTTGCCTATGTTTTGACTTTAAAGCCTCTAAATGTGCAAAAAAAGAGCAAAGGGTTTTGACGATTTTCGTGTGTGGCGTTTTTGAACCATTCTCAATCTCAAAGTATTCAAAAGAACGCTTTCATATTTTTTTATTGTAATATATATGAAAATCGGTAAAACGACATTTCAACTACTATTTATTATTCCACGATTCAATCTTTGTAAAAATACCCAAACATGCCTCCGCGAACAACTGTGACCTAAAGTGCGGATTTTTTTGTCAGTCGACTATGCTTAGTTTGGTTTTTAAAATAATACCACATGTAGAACCTTTCATTGCCTTCCACTTTATGTAAAGTTTGTGTCTTAATCGTATACGAGTTCTGAGAAATAAATTATAAAACAGAGAAGGTTTTCACTTTTCATTCAATTTCAGCACGCTGTATAATTTTTTTTTTTTTTTTTGCGTTTTCTTTACACTTTGCTTTTACCCAGAATACATTCCGTTAGAGGTATATGCACTGGTTTTGAGTTTTGAGCCTCTGAATATGCTAAATGTATTCGGTACTCTTATCAACATGATTTTTGCATTAGAAATATAAAATTTCGCACGTAAAAATCTAGGTTTCCAATAGGAAGTGTATTTTACTCTCATGTTTTACAACATTATACTTTGATATTTCTAACGTAGTATAGATTATGTAGCGCATAAAGTTTAGGCTTGAGGCCTCTCCAATCATGGCACCGGCGGAAATTGTTCTAAAACTCGCTTTCGGCAGTTGCGATTTTATAGTGTTTAAACGTTTGGAATTGCAAACTTGTTATTATACGCCTAACGACATTCATGTCTTTTATATGAGTGTTTATTCAACGTCCCTTATATTATTATATTAAATAATAAAATATACAGCTATAGCCTATAAACACACAATCAGCATTTGCTCTTTTTTTTAGCATATTTAGAGGATTAAAACTCAAAACTAGTGCATATGCCTCTAACAGAATGTATGATGACTAAAAGAAAGGTGTAAAAAAATGAGACAAAAAGAAAATTAAAAAGAAAGGTTTATTTTTTATTTATTTTTTATTATTTTACAGCGAGCTGAAATTGAACAAAAAGTGAAAACATTCTCTGTTTCATAATTTATTTCTCAGTACTCGTACGTGATTCAGACACAAATTTTACATATGTGGAAGGCAATGAAAGGTTCTACACGTAGTATTATTTTAAAAGCACAAATAAACATTTCTGACTAACAAAAAAATCCGCAGTTTAGGTCACAGTTGTTCGCGGAGGCATGTTTGGGGATTTTTACAAAAATCGGATCGACGAATAATAAACATTAGTTGGAATGTCGTTTTACCGACTTCCATATATATCACAATAAGAAAAAAATATCGAAGCTCTCTTTTGAATACTTTGAGAGTGAGAGTGGTTCAAAAACGCCACACACGAAAATCGTCAAATCCCACCATCGGCACTTGCACTTTTTTAGCATATTTAGGGGCTTAAAACTCAAAACCAGTGCAAATGCCTCTAACGGAATGTATTCTGGGTAAAAGAAGGGTGCGAAGAAAACGCGACGCGAGAAAAAGAAAAAAAATTAAACATGGTGTTTTTTTTATACAGCGTGCTGAAGTGAATAAACGAGAAGTGAAAACCTTCTCTGTTTTAAAATTTATTTATCGATACTCGTACATGATAAAAACACAAACCTTGTTTAATTTGGATGGCAATGAAAGGTTCTATACGTGGTATTATTTTAAAAGCAATACTAATTATAGTGGACTCATAAAAAAAAAAAAAATCGCAATTTAGGTCGCAGTTGTTCGCGGAGGCATGTTTGGGGATTCTTACAAAGATCGCAGCGACGAATAATAAATGGTATGCCTCACACGACAATCGTCAAAACCTCGTCGTTCTTTCCCGCTTCTTTGATATTTTTTTCTCTGAAACTAAACATGTCAGGACATTAAAATAAAAAGGATTGTTCTTCTTGAACGACTGCCACTCGTTGCCTGAATCCAAATAAAACGGCCATATATATATATATATATATATATATATATATATATATATATATATATATATATATATATATATATATATATATATATATTGGGGCACTTTTGTTGTTATTCTTACGGGTAATAATCGCGCTAGAGCGTCCAAGTTTTTTTATGCAGGTATATTGCCTTTTCGCTGGTATTTCTACTTTGCATGATAATAGTGCCAACATCTTTGTTTCATATAAATTATTGTGCATCATTCTAATTCTTCTCCCCATACTCTCAACAGGGAAATCAACAAATAAAACGATGTGAGCACATAAAACATCACGCTTAGCGTAGCGTTGTATAGACTTCATAGCTTCACATGTCGCATTGAGCGAAAAAGCGGCGAAAAATCCGATGAAAACGCTATTGCGCTGCATGCGGAATAGCGTTTTTGGGCGATCCTACTTGTCCCATTACCCTGGCGTCGTCCTTGCGGTCGTCTTAGAAGTCATCCTAGACCTCTAAAACGACCTCACTTATCACATATACGTGAAAAGCAAGCGGCGTCGGCGTTGTTGTGCCCGAAAGATGGCCATAAAAATAAGTGATCAAGCGTCATCAGCGTGATGTCATCAAGCGCTATCATACGTCATCAGCGTGATGTCGCCGGCGGGGCGCCGTGTGCAAAAGGTGATCTCCGGACTTCATCTATGCTCGGGCTACGTCTACGGCATCGGCAGCAGCGCCTACATCAACTGCAGCTTCCAGGTAAACGTGACCGCCCACGGAAATAGTGTCCTCCTCTAGGCGTCGTTCTCGACGTCTTCCTAGACGTCGTCCTCTTAAGGTCGTCCGAGACGTCGCCCTTGACTAGCTTTCGCCTTCCTACACGTAAGCAGTTTTTAGTGTACTCGCGTATTTTTTGTCAAAGCAGTCCCCGTTCTTTTAACAATAAGGTTTTTGACAGACAGATGAAAAAAAAAAAAACGTTTTGCTCTTATTTCCTCAATTAACGAGGTCCAAATCGTAATTGGCTCTTTGACCGCTATATGGGAAAAGAGACGCAGGGGGGGATCGGTGGCCGAGTGGGCTACACTTCGTCTCACCAAAGCATGGACTAACTGCGGAGTCTGTGCAAGAGGGAGCGGCTAGACTCGACAGCTTTGACTGGAGCACTCGCTGCACGAGCGCTCGTGCAGCCACCGAGGTTTCATCCAAAGCAACTGCCTCGCGCTTTTAGCACGCACGAATAACAATAGTCCATGCTAGGTTGATACCAAGTATTAGCGCCGAGATGTTTCGGTGGCGCCCTCTTATGGTTTCCATCCGTGATGTCACGACTGGGATTTGCCTCCCCGTGACGTCACCAGTTGTTATCCTGGCTACTTACCATGAGGTGCGTCGACGAGTTCGGTGGTGTGTTTAAAAAGCACAGTGGAAGCTAGGAGCCATCGCAATCCGAAACTAACACCGTCAAAGTTGACAATCTGACAATGCTCATATGCCCATGGTTTGGCCAATCGTGGAAAGCTGACCGCAGCGACGCTTTTGGTCGCGCACATCGCTAATAGGGAGTATTCACTGGCGCCCATATAGACCTTTCCAATGTTTACAAATCCACAGCTCAGCGTGCGATCTCCACAGCTCAGCACGCGCATGTGCGTCGCTTCGGAAAGCGAGCAAATCACGCGCGATACGCACGAACACTGAAAATGAAACCGGCCAGCAGCCCTTTTCTGGAAAGGTCTATACGTGTGCGCCGTTGCTGAGCGCGTGCTGACGGCGAGCTTCCGCAGTCCTTTTGGAGCGTGCATTTAGCACCATCAAGGTTGCCGGTCTTAGCAGGCTATTAGTGTGAGCTCGTTCAGAGCATGCGCTCTGGACATCCCTCTCAAGTATGGCGCCCAGTGAATGCTCCTCCCCACCCCTGCCCGTTCCGATCTGGACGAGCATCGTATACCGGCGTGCGGTCGTGTATCACTATACTTCGTGGTGCACGTTAAAGGCCCCAGGCTAGCGGTTGTACTGCACTGACTAAATTTCTCATCTACAACTGGGAGGCTCGTCGCCCGTTGAGGCAGGCCAAGTTCTAGGCTCTATAAACATACGCGCACCCCAATTTTTTTTTTTTTAGACGCAGGGGCATTTTTTATAGTTTAATGTAGGCACACAATGTAGGCCACATTAATTGTACTCAAGATAGCACGGTTTCAATCGATAACAGTATACATAAACAGTATACACGGAGGTCAGGCCCTATTCACTTTGCGTAAAATAACAGCGCACCCTAGTTTAATTAGAACGTGTCGGTTTGCGTTAGGCTATCTCCGGAGTGATCTAGCTTGCGCTGCCCTGTTGTAATTAAATCCCGTCGACCTTTACGGCGTATAATGAATATTTTGCAACGAGCAACTTTACCGAGCATCCGAAGCGCGATGCGCGTGGGACATAAAATCGATAGCGGCTGTCTACCAGTCCGCAACGTTGATCCTAAAATATACCAGGCCTAATTATACGGTAGTGGAACACGACAGGCGAGGATTCCCGGGAGCAGGTGTGTGTAGCGACAATGTGGAGGTATAGCTACAGACCTTTTCAATAAAGGGTTTTTGGCAGGCACCAGCTTCAGAGGTCATGTGTAGGGCGCTTGCTTTCCTTATTCTTGGAGGTCAGAAACACCCGCGTGATGGACTGTGGATTCGTAAACAATGAAGAAATAGATACTTCCTAAAAAGGGCCCAAAAAGATCGATGCATTAACACAAAAAAAAAAAAATTGTTCCAAGGCTGCTGTAAAAGCTATCGAAAAACACGTTTTTGGGTGGGTGGGGAAAATGTAGGGGCGAAGTATATATATATATAATCTTATGGTGTCGAACTCGACTAAAAATCAATTTCAAGATGCTCTAAAAATTTCGAAGAATAAATTTCTTATGCCTCGAGTGTTTTCTTGTATTTCTTTTCAGTGTCTAACGAAAGTGTCAAAGATGTTTCTATAAGCAACGAGGCACTGTCGAGTTTTACTGCGATTTTAAAAGGGCACACTCCACACAGCACAAGTTTCTTTTCAGAGCTAGTTTCTTTGATTTTACGGAACCAACCATTAGCTTTTCTTGTGTAACTATCTTATAAAGGAATTGTTTTCTAACGAACAAATAATGAGTAAACGGTTATGAAGATGAAGTTCATGTTCAGATCCAAGCATCTCTTTTTTTTTTTCTCTCTCTCTCTTCTTTTTTTTTTTTTTATCAGAATACATTATCGCGATACACCCACCAAGAGTCCTATACATGAATGATCTCTTTTGTCTGGTTGGGAATTCCTTGGCAAAGACTGCCGCCTTTGTTCCTGTATACAGATGACACTGGCCTCTTGGGTGATGAGTTAGAACCTCTTCTGCTTCTCCTTCTTGGCGACAAGAGCGTCTATGTTCGTATCTCTCTCACAGCACGATCCACGGCGTAGATCAGGGCCGGGAAACTCAGGCACGTGGACCACATGTGGCTCGCAAACGCCTAAAATCATTTTCTGTGTCGCCACCCCTCCCTCTCTCTCCCTCTCTTTCTCTCTTCGTCTTTCGTACTCGCTACCATGTGTAGAAGAACAGAGTTAGAAAAAAACAAAATGAAAAGGCATCTTTAGGGGTTTCAAACCATTCTTCCGCACCCCGCCGTGCAAGCTTCCGTTGGTTTGAACACTTGGGCTGTCGAAGGACCAACGTCTGTGAGCGCTAAGCTTCAAGAGTTTCCACGTGGACGAAGAAGCTCCAGCCTGGTAATCGTTGCCATGGAGCCCAAGTGAAACCAGCCGAGGCAACGTGTAGAGAAGTTGATTCACGTTCAGATGAAGGGACTGCTATGCGGACGAAACATCGAACAGCTGAATTTGGATAAGGAAGGCGACACGATGTGGCGTTCAAGTGAATCTGAGATCTTTATTTCGGGCTGATATACTTGGTATCACAATTATCACTACTCAGAAATAAAAGAAACATATCACGCACAAAAATCAAATTGACAAAAGTAAATTTAAAAAAATGCTTTTTTTTTTTTTGCTGCTTACCGAATCCGTAAATATGTCAGAAATCCAAAATCTATGTTTTCTACTTGTCCTACATGTAGACTTTCACGCGCGTCGTCAACAATTCATGAAATGTAAGGCCATATTACGTAATACTAGCACTTTCTAATTAACTAAATAGTTTGCACCAACCGTATTTGTTTAGCCGCAAGAAGAGGCGGGGAACACGCGAGCAATACCCTTTTCGAGGGTCATGAAGAAACAACATATACTGTTACAGTCTAAATACTCGATTATGTGATCACTCATTCACCAGAGTTCTATATTATTTCTCTCGGCCATCATAACTTTATCACAATTCACAATACAGATTCACTTTCAAAATCATGATTTCCGAAATTCTGTGGTCATTGAACATCGCAGCTCCAATTATTATCCTAGTCTTCGTTTTAAGCCCAGACGCAACCGATGCTACAAGCGCGATCATGTGACCCTGAACAGTGCTTGCACTGCAAGAGCGCGTGTGGTTGACAGGGACGCTGAAAGCCCGCAGCCTCTCTGCTAGGCTCACACTTAAAGTGAAACGGAGTATATAGCTGGTTGTTATGCAGCTTTGGTCTAGGCTCTGTGTCATCTACGCTTTTGTCTGCATTCAAATATGCTGTCTTCTTTTTGGTCTATGATTTGTTATGTTGTCTCAATTTCTGCTTACGTTTGACTATGTGGAGACATTTACATGAATGCGATCGTAGCTGATATAGAATCGAGCCAATAGCACGCAGCCCGTATTCCTATTTCTTCCTCTTCTATCCATCTGCTACCAATCAAAGTATCCAAATTCCGATTCGATGCGCTACGGTAGCATCCGCGTAAACGCAGCCCATGTTATCTACTATTTTGCCCATGTTAAGCAACTTTTGTCTACAGTTGCCTGTGTCGTCTACACTTCTATCTATGTTTCACCAGCTTGTCTACATTTTTTTCTTCGTTATGAAGCTTTTTTTCTTTTATTTCTTGCGTCGTCTACACTTTTGTCTAGGTTTCACTATCATGTCTTAGCTTTTGTCTACGGCTGCCTGTATTGTGTACACTTTTTTTCTGCGTTTCACTATACAGCTGTCTACACTTTTGTCTACGTTACGCAGCTTTTCTCCGTGTCTTCCGGCTTGCAGGTTCTTCGCCGTGTCAGGTTAGTGTGACGCGCATTAGGAAGTCCTCGTCCACCCAATGGGAATAAGCGATAACTCGTGACGCAGACATGAGCCGCGGCAGCGAGCGTCGCGAAAGGAACGTCATTACGAGAGAAACACGTTTTTCGAAATCGTCGCACGCAAAACTGAACTACTTCGACAACCGGGTAAAGCGTTTTCTTTTGTGCTCTTCTACAGCACCTGTGCATAAATCACTAGCCAGTTTTCTTGTCATTGTTTTTTTGTTTTTTTTTTAAGCGCATCACCGGCTCGACTAGTTTTTTCTTTTTGGTTTTTATTGCGAAATCAGTCGACCTGAAACTCGCTGCAAAGTTAAGTTCGCATTTATTATTTTTGTACGTTTTTTTCTAGCGTGGTGTTTCAAGCTTTATCTGCTTCTTTCGGTGTCTTCTTGGAACGCACTGGTTTCTCGCACACGCGCGGTTCTTACCTCTTGCCTCAAGTGATTTAGAACTGACCTTGCAGGATTTTGGAGGATTTTATAGACTATCCCTTGCATGGGTAGCTTCAAATTTCCGTTTGAACTATTTTGTAGACCATCCCTTGCGTGTTCACTGTTCAAACAACACTCCGCTTGCCTGAAGACGCAGATAACATGTTAATGTCCCTCTGTAACTATACCCATTGACAATTTAAGAAATGTAGGGCGTTATGCGTTATTTTAAAGCTTTGTTCTGTTGACTAATATTGAACTATTGACTAATAACGAAATAGTCGGGACGCGCCATACCCTGCGTTTCTTAGCTTGTCAGTCTCTATATATAGATATGTTCAACATTCTATCTGAACCAACCATGTATACCTGTAGCCACGAGGAAGATTACCGTCATGTAGCTGAAAGCATACGACGTGTCGTTGAAGCGTACGAATTCACGTGCGGACATAATTAGCCGTTTCAGAGCTTTTCCGCGTCGTAAAGTCACTAAGAGAACTCCGTAATCGAGTTAAGGGCACGCCTCGGAGCTTGTCCTAGCGGACCAACGTGGCGTGCTTTGGAAGAGCAGGCTGTTTGTAAACAAGGAAGGCGCGCGATGGCATCCACCCCGATGTTGCAATGTGCCCCCGGGAGATGGCGCGGAATGCCGGGCAATCATACTTACAATAATAGCCGTCGTTGAGCCCATGGAAGCCCCGGGAACTTTCTTTCCAGTCTCTGGCGCGCACTTTTCTCTCGTCACGTGACGCCCGATTTATCGTGCGGATATCGCGGCGTGCCCATTGCATTTCCGGGCTGCTTGAAGTTAGCGAGTGAGACTTACGCCCGGAAAACGACAACAGACAAAAGGAATGATACACAAAAACTCCAAAATATGTGCACCGCGCGCACAGATACACGCACACAAAACACATTGTTAGTGCAAACAAGGTATCGCCGGTTTTTTGTTGTTTTTCTCTTAGAATCAAACGTCTGTCATCGAAACTATACTACTGTGGTGGAAGGTATACTAACTTCGGGCACAAACCTAAGCGTTGCTTTTGTCTCCCTAAGCGTTAAAGTTTGGAGTCCGCCAGCAATACCCTTTCGAAGTATGGTGAAAGAAAAAGTAAAAGCGCCTATGCACTCACGGGATGTGTTATGAAACGTTTATATGGACCAATTCAATTACAATTATCAAAGACAATCGCGTCTGCTTAAAAAAGCTACATCCACTTTTTTTTTTTTTTTTTGGGTGCGATTGAAAAGCACGAAAGATCGGGCGCTGGTTTTGAGGACCCGTGAAACGTTCTCATACCATATGACTCTCGTCCGAAGGGAGTATCAGTTAGTAATCAGATACAGGAGGCCCGTGTTCCACAGCCTGCACGCATACTCGAACGCCAGTCACCGCGAGATCTGCGCTTCGAGTGCCACATGGCAATGAGTCTAAGGAGAAACTTGGGCACGCGGCATTCGAACCCCGGATTTTGCGGCTACTCGTGTTTGCAGACTGTCTGTTGTATGACTATGATGTATGAGCAGTGTGACCCCGGCTTTATTCCCCAGAAACAACGCCGCGTGGAATAAGTTGCCTACCGGAACGTTTGCTTCGGCAGTGCGTTGCGTGACGAGACTTTGAGTAATAACGGCTCTGCCAGTGACGTTGTGCGAAGATAGTGTCACGCAAAACAGGTACACGCTATGCATCGTGCAATAATATCCCCGAGATCGTATTGGTGATGCCCACTTGTGTCAGTTATGGCAACTGGCAGAGACGTCGTGCCATCTCCGGTCCCGCGACTCCAGGAAACACTCGAGCACGGCTTTGTTCCTTGTCGCATGGAGTATTATAAATCGACCCTTGTGACACGCAAGCACTTCTAATACAGCTGCGACCGTCCTGCTCGCTTCGTCACAATACGTTCCCTTCCTAAAAATCAGAAGGCGTAAAGTCAGGGCGACAGAAGCAGACTGCATCCAACGGGTGAGGTCACGGCTTCGCCAAAGGTATGCGGAGCGCAAGTTCGTCTGCTTCTTGCGGGGATTGCGATGATGTCAGAACGCCAAGCTCTTATTGTCCTTGACGAAATTTCGGCGCTCATTTTTTGGTCTATATGTGTTCAAAGGAGCAGCACCACATAGAACATACCAATATCTTGTTAAAAAAGTCACGAAAGGAATTTTGAAACGAATTAAACGATTAGCAAAGAGCACCTGGTGGATGTCGCTAACGCCTCGCTTGTAATGCCCGTCTAGGAACGTTGATAGCTAGTGACGGAGGTTGTCTCGCCTTCGGCCACGACGAGAGAAGAGGGGCAGGAGGAACTCCCCTCTTCCCGAGAATGCCTTTTGTGTGTCGCAGAAGTCGCTATTGTCCCCCTACAAGATTACAGTTGATTAACCCATCACTCAAAATTCGTACAAAAGCAGCCGCTTCGGTGGCTGGAACGACTAGGCCATCCTCTCGACGTCAGCCTCGCCGTAGCTTTGCTCGTGCTGAGACGAACTACGTCACGATTGCGTTAGATGTCACGTGGTCTCCGCTGGGCCTTTTCCGAGCGCTTGCCAGAGTGGGCCGTTTATAACGAAAAATACAGCCACCGGGCTCAAAATACAAACGTGTGATTGTCATTTACGAATATTGTGGATCATATTCAACCTATTTTTGAACACGACGGGAATATTTCAAATTTCAGTGAAGTATCCCTTTAAGGGGGGTGGGGTGGGGAGGCGGGGTTTACTGCTCGTGCATTCAGCGTCTATGAGCAGTTCCGTAACTGAGCTAATCTAATAACGTTAGCTTCAGAGTGACGACGCATCAACCGCCTTGTTTCGTAAAATCATTGTTGCCAGTTATCTAAAAAGTAGTTGTGTATTTGCTCAGACAGCGGAAAGTTAGTCGACCCCAATGGGCGTCTAACGAAGTCCATAGCACGCGGCGACGCCACGACGGACGCGTGTACGTGCCGCTTTGCAGCTACTCTCGTCAAGCCTCAGAATGAATTTGCCGCTTGGGGCGGGCCGAGGAGCCAATAACGATGACGTCATGCTCAGGCCTTGTCTTCTAGGTGATGTTGCTTGAACCCCCTGACTTCTGCAGCTCGAGCATTTATTCCACGTGCTCCAAGCTGCGGTGCACAACCAACACAACACTCTTGGTCACCGATCCAGGTAATTATCTAACTCACTCTATATAAAATTAGGGGAAACGCTTTTCCGTCCTCCAGAAATGCTTAGGACACCCCGCGATAGAGCAAAGACAATATTGTCTTAGCTTTCTGGGTCCCCGCAACCGTATCTAAAGTTCAAGAAGTCGCGTTTTCAAAAAGTCCGTCGAGCAACATAGGCGGCCGCCATAAAAAAAGACCCAATCCAATCCAATCCAATCCAAGCCACTGCTTGAACATGAAGCACGTGATTGGATCCGAGTCCTCGCCGAACGCTGAGGCGATGCTCAGAGTACGTGATCAAGCAATGGAAGACAGGCCGTGCGGGCTAACCCGTGCTCCTAGCCTTGAGACGTGCGTTTCTAACGCGAGTGCTCGCTTTGTGGCTCAAAGCAGCGACCTCGTGCTCTCGTGCTTGTGGCACTGGCTGGACAACAAAATGTCGCCGCCCACAAAACACTCGGGCAACGGAGTGTCAATACTTTAAATCCGCAAGCGCACTATTCACACATCATGCAAAAGACAGTACGTTCGCTGCAGACATGGATGGCAGAACTATCCAAGCGCGTCGAGCCTATGTGGGCTTCGAACAGGTCCGCAGACAGCTTTTGTACGACCATTGCGACAGGGACGTCTGCGAAGAAGAAGCAGGCCTTATATACCTGCGGACTGTTTTTTGCTCGATGTATTAGCAGAGCGACCGCTGCTTGAAAGATCAAGGAGCCCACAAAATGTTGAATGAATTGGCGTGTTTTGTCTCACCCATATGTGAACGGCCGTTTTCATCGACAGGTTGGCTCTGGGTGCAGCGTCTGAGAAATAAAGCGACCCAATGTGCGCGACGCACGGACTGCTCGTATACGGAACTCGCTCGTCACGCCGCACTTTAAGACCCTCCCATTCACCTATGGGCCGGTGCCGAGGATGTCAGCGACCCGGTTCGACGCTGAGCGGCCTTGTTGTGTTTCGCAAGCGCCGCAAGGGTCGTTGCAAGGTGGCGCTCTTCTACTCCGTGCTCACGATCACCGGACAACAAGGAGGTTACAAGTACTAGGAGAGGGCACGTTGCAGTATTGGTGAAGCCTAGTCATAAAAAGTTTAAACGATTTTGTGCCCAGCGTGACCGCTGATCTCTCTGGCGATTGGTGCGCGTGACATGTCACGTGTGAGATGGATGGTTGATTGTAGGAGGACTCCTTACAGGCTGCGCGCGCTCCGTCCGGTAGGTTTTATCAGATAGAAAGCTAGACTGTGGTGTATTCTAGTACACCATAGCAAGACGAAGGCTAGCTACGGTCACGTGATCTGGTCACGTTGGCAAGGTAAGTGAGGAGAGTAAGGAGGAAAATGAGAAAGAGGCGAGGCGTCAAGGGAGCATGGCTTGTGGAGTCTACGCGGCCGACGTCATGCCCTCTCCTACCCTTCTATCCTCCTTGCCGGACAACGCCTAAAGCAGTGCTCCTCTCCCTCCCCCCTCCCTTCCCCCCCCCCCCCCAAAAAAAAAAAAAAAAATCGAGACCGTGTTACATGAAAGAACTAACATAAATTTAAGACAAAATCAAGCAATTAAATGATTTACAAATATATACATTTGCTCGATGGAGATATCGCACCACTGGACAGTTCCGCGACGCTCCCATTTGCGGTCTTTTGCTAAAAGGGTGCAATGATCGATGGTCTACAGTCAAGACTTTTAATCGAGACATTTATATAGTTTTTAGGTATAGAGTCTAGACTATAGACTCTAAACTTAAAAAAACTATACGAATGTCTGGATGTTTTTTCGCATCCAATAGCGCTGCGTCATTCCTATAGCCTGTGCAGGAGAAAGCCACGACGACCAGTGTTCCTAACAGCGTTGAAGTTATAGAGGTGACACAGCGTTATTAGATTTGAACCACTATTTGCACACCCCTACTCGATGGCGAATGACTACGAGAAAACAGGTTCCAATCGTGAAGAATAAAAACATCATCCGGCGAAGTTTTGATTCATAGAGCAAATGATTTATTCTGAAGAGGAGTATCGAATAACGACAATGATTGGCTATAAAGACCGTTGGAGAGATTGGCTCTGGCTCCTTATTATTTCTTAGCTGAAGTGGGTAATTATTAAGCTTAATTACACTAAAAAGTAGCAAAAGTATACCAAACTACGAGTTCAAAGCATCAATCCAGCGCAAACTATAGCGAGACATTAGCTTGATACCATTGTCGAGCTTTGTACCTGGGACTTTTTTGTCCAGATTATGGGACTATATCATCTAGGG
This sequence comes from Ixodes scapularis, assembly GCF_016920785.2. NCBI lineage: Eukaryota > Metazoa > Arthropoda > Arachnida > Ixodida > Ixodidae > Ixodes > Ixodes scapularis. Next base: position 126,827,482 of record NW_024609880.1, on the reverse strand, counting down.
TCATATTGCCAGAAAGCTTTTTGCTCGGGATCGTTATGTCCGGTGTATATTGATCCGACCACGTAATTGAAACGAACAAAAAGGGAAAATAACGCGGTATTTTCTTTTGAATCACGTGCTGCGGCTTCTACGACATTTAGCTGTCCGTCTGTGTCGTTCACTTTTTTTTTTTTTTTGTTCTCGGCTGTTGTCTTATGGTTATCAAGATGCCCAGCGTATTCTTCAGCCTTATTTTAGCCTATATATGTTCCACAGCGTGTTTGGAACCTGTTATCCTCAGATAGCTGCTATCCCAGCATCTTAGCCGACTGACAGCTCATAAATACCCCATGAAGGAAAAACAACGACAACAATTATACCAGAACTCCCGCTTTTGATTCCAGGGTTCCGCGTCAATGGATAGCGCTGATCCTCAATCGTCGCACGGACTCGCGCCGGTTAAAGAGCGGAAGTATTTTTACGGTACGGACGACGCAACCTGTACACGGGCTCGGAGTCGACAGCGCTATCGTCCGTGACAACGCGGTGGCGGACGGGCACTCAAATTGAGGAAAGTTCAGCGCGAGGACGCCAATCTCAAGAAGGAGGAAACCTCCCCAGCCTGACTCTCTCTCTCTTTTCAATAATTCCAAACATGCCTAAAAAAAGGACACACGCGAGCTTGTATTTAATTTTTTTTAAGGAAAAGAAAAGCTATCAGTGTTCTCAAATACACATTCTTTTGTTTTAGTGTGTGATACCAGAACGACCAATATCCGGTTGTAACCTTAACATGGTAATGGTGTTCTTCATACAAAACAAACAACAAAAAACTAAGCATTTTTGTTTTATTACTTCCTTTATGCGCTCACACGGATACCGGTCGAGACCACGGGATGTAACTGATCCTATTTTCGCACTGATAACCTTGGGGCGGAACACGCACGTCACACTGGAAGCCAAACACGGTGCCAACGGTGCCGGCTCCACGCTGTCCCCGTTCGGAGAATTGAGAATAGACACCGGCTGCCTTTCTCACGTGGAGTTCGTGTCCATAAATCAGGTTATGATTAAGATTCGTCGGATTACTTACCGACCGTTGCGGCGTCATTGGCGGCTTTACGCTAATTCTCTCTTCAAAACTGTACATGGTCACGTGATTATCACTCTCGGAGAGATAAAAAGCCAATATATCTTACTCGCCAATCCAAACTAGCTGAATGATGCCTTCCCATGTATCCTGGTTATTTTACAGGTTTAGAATATTCTTTGTGAACCCACACTTGATTCGTTCTACGCTTATTTTTTTCCCGTGTTCTTCTCTTTTTATTTTCGCATGGCGCTAATTAATTAAAAAAGTACACATTCCTCTTTTTTTTTTTTTTTCGTAATTAGTGATGCTATACTTGATCCTCAGACGCAGGGGTAATTTATCACCTGAAACAAAAAATAAATAATCAAGCCCTTGCGTCGGTGGTTGTGATATTGTCTAATAAGAGAAAACAAGAAAGAGGCAGGAATGCCACCTTCCTTCTTTCTTTTTATGCGAAAGGGATGCAGCCTGTAGCCGCTGACAGAAAACTGAGACCCGCCCGTAGCACAACTGTTCTCGCTGCACTTCATCCGGTTAGGAACAGAATTCTGTTTCGGCATTGAGAGTGGACACGGCCGTTTTTGGTGACAGTTTCCAGCACGATCTGACGATCGTATGCAAGTGATGGGCACGTACGTAAAATTATTTCTCACACTGCAAACCGCACCATAAAAAAAAAAAAAAGGGTCTGAATTTTTTTTTTGTAGGAGCATTTGATTATTTGAATTTATAATTGTTTCTCGAAGATGTACAAGAACAAAGTTACGCAACGAGATGCCTTAATTGAAAAGAGAAACTATTAGAAATATTTATTACTTTCAGATGTATGTAGTAGTAATGCCAAAACGTCGAAGACAGCCGCAGGAAAATCGGCTACGGAAACATCATTATAAGATAGGCTATATTTTGTTCACCAGTGACATTACACAATTTGAGTGCTCCATAAACGCTTTGTTAGTATAAACGTCGCAGGGATATTGTAAGGGAATAATTTGTTCCATCGGAAATTGAAGATTTGCGTGGTTCGAGTGTGCAGAAAGTGGAAGACTTGCCAAAGCCTAGAAAGTCGACGTACCCGTTATAAAATGCGCTGCAGTCCGGTAGCGCTGTTGTCGTTTCCAAAAAGTATTTTTTGGCACTTACCCAAAGAGGGAATTGGCTGCCATGGTGAGCCGTCTGACTTTGTTCTCTTATTTCGCGAGACATTCTTGTCCGCGACTGAAATATAAAATACTAGACGCCCTCTTTCCCGTAAAATTAATCATTGCAACGTTTGGCTACGCAGTTCATTGACATTATGAGAAACAAGCCGACTCACGTTGCAGATTGTTGTTTTTTTCGCAGCAGCCTGTACAATGTAGGCCTAAGAACGGCCGATCCAATCCATTCCGCGACTAACGAACACCCACTTTTGTATCGTTTCCCAAACGAGCATTCCGCGTCCTATTTACCCTGTTTACATCCCATGCGACTTCCCGTCTCTCTTAATCCTGTAAACAAAGCAAGTAAACTAAAAAGAAAAATGTACCTCGAAGATTACACAATTTAGTTTTCAAAAAAGCGCGCGCAAAGTTATCGTTTGTTCGACTCACGACAGATGGCGCTAGGTGTTCCAGCCAAATTTTGTACTTTTGTTTTTTTACGAGCAGTGATGGCGAAGTTGTGAAGGAGTTCGCGTCGTGCTGCGGTGTATTTTACGTGCTGGCTCCATTCTGGCGTTTTCTTGTGTAGAAAGAGTGCCGCTATGCCCTAAATGGCCGAACGGAAATTCACCCGAGCCCTCAGCAAGCCAGGCACCGCGGCTCAAGCCCGCGAGACCGTGTCGCAAGCTGTCAGAGAGTCTACGGAACTGGTAAGCTTCGCTCGGTTCACGCTGAGATCATCCGTTCGCCCGTACTCGACGCTAAGCCTATAGGCGGGAGGTGATGCCCTGTCTTTACCGTACTCTTCCATCTCCGCCCAAAAATACGCTGTAAAATCTGTCCAATATCTTAGCAACGCGGTGAAGACGGACTGACGCCGACACCCGTGGAATTTTCCCCACTGTAGTCGATGGAGGCGCGCTGTTTTACACCCTTCTTTTACGAGGCTGTATTTCACCGCGCCGTACTACTCCGCGAGATGTGAACCTAAAGTGCCTAAAGGGAGAAAAAGAAAAATTACCGGAGGCTGTTAAATCTTGGCGCGACAGTTGGAAAGGTGACGGATTTGTTGTTTACCGCCGTAGTATTGTCCTGGGGGGCTATGTTCGACAAATGTTTCGTTTCTCCTAAAAAGAAACGGAAGTGACGCAAGGGACCATATCGCGTCTGATTGGCTAGAGGCTCAAATGACGAAAGAGGGAACTTTCGTCATTGGAGCCGCTAGCCAATCAGACGCGATATCATCCCTTACGTCACTTCTGTTTCTTTTTAGGAGAAACGAAACATTTGTCGAACATAGCCTCCCTGTTCATGTTTGACTTGTGGTGCGATTGATCTCAAGTATTTTTTTCTTTTTTTGGCACCGATCGCGCCAAGTCCAGTCAGAGGGGGGTTGTAAAGTGTCATCGTTTATTTCATTTTTCGGTGCACTTCCAACGCGTCCTTGACCGATAACAGCGCTAAATTTCCTTTGGCTCTACGTTGCTTTATTGCCGTACCGCTACCGCATCGACTCACGACTACATTTCAAAACTTGTCACGTTTTCTCGTGCGGCAGATTGACCGTTTCAGCGGCAATCTTCGAGGAGTAGGTGTGGCACGTACTCTTACGTCAACTTCTGCGTTCGGCGGGCACGCCGTCGCGTCACGAATTGCAGCGATTCCGCGCATTCCACAAGGGTAGCAGAGATTCGGCTTTCGAGATTTGCGTCTACTGTGTGGAGCAGCGTCCGCTACTAATCTATTGGTGGCTGAGCCGCTGAGGTAAACGTCAGCGACGATAAGTCCTGTCCTGTTTCACAACTTGAACAAGTGGCGTGCGCGCTTTCATCGTTCAAACCAAACCACTCCAACACTTGTTCCAAATACGACGATTACGGAGTTTCGGATCTGAGACTTGGGGCGGTTGTAAACCGCGAACAGCTCGATTCTAAACTACGCCAAGGATAAAATGATGTACGAGGTACGTACAGGACGGTTTTTAACGACGTAGTTGCGTTTGATCAAGGTGAAATTCCGTCCAGACCCCAGTGTAAACAAATCGGAGCAAAACATAACTCTCGTCAAGACGTCTTACGTCACATTGTGGGGTAATGATAGAGCAAATTATGGGCGAGGAGAGAAGTTGAGGGGCTGCTGAGTTATGTGCACGCACGGTCGCTTGACTTCTGCGAATGTGAAGCACGCGCGAAAAATAAAAATAAATGTCGCGCAGGAAAGTCTCGAGCATTGATTAACCCAAATTTTGAGCGATGGAGGCGCCTGAGGCGACGCGTTTCTGTTTGGTTTATTTATTATTTTATTTTGTGTGTATCTCTTCGGCTTAGGGATATCTGGTGTGCTGGTATGCGATCGTGTTGACTTTTTTTTTTATCTGTTTCTTTAATCGGGGGATTTAGGTTTCCTCGGCGTTTCCTGGAGCGTCCAGATATTGCGTAAAAAGAAAGAAAGACGTGTGCGTTTTTGTAACCCTTGAGACCGCACGTCGGTTTCCTCTTTGAACCGTTATTTGTTTGCTTGCTTTTAAAGGACTGACGCTTTATTTTCTTTTTAGTTTCCTTTTCCTTCTTTTTCTTTTTTTACGCTTCTTTCGTATCATCATTCGACACTCGTTTGACAGTTGACCTCAGCAACTACCGTACTATTACGGCGTACGCTACGGGTGAAGTAGATTGGCAAACAAATAAAAATATCGAGGAAAAAGAAGAAAAAAGCAAGCGCGCACCAGAAATCCAGTTTTGTGTGCCTAAAAAAAGTGTCGAGTGACCGGAAAAGCCGTCGTCGAACGAGCTGAAAAGCCTGTTTTTTCGGTGGGACCGTGGAAGCTTCTGAAATCGTTCCGTGAACTTTCCTGTTTCTTTTTTTCTTTTGTTCGATTTTTTATCTATTTCTGCTTTGTTACTTGTCGGATCTTCCATGTATGCTAACGCGAAATAGGAAGTCGTGACTTTACCAGTGAGGAAACTGTGTCCACTTTCTGTCATTTTTACTCGGCATTGCGAGTGTGTGCAATCGCTCATACGAAACACCGGGAAAGTAGGCAGGCAGCAAGCGCTTTGAACTTTGGTTCTGAGCTCAACGAGCGTATCTCTTAGGCATATTGAGCTGGTATTAACCTATCCTCCGTGCGGAATGCAACGCCAACATTTTTGCATTTCTTATCATGATCGCGTATATCAACGACGTCATCAGAGATTGTGCGCAGAGCCGTGGCAGCATGCCAAAAGATGCTTCTCGCAGCTGGGCCCACTTCATATTGACAGCTGTGAGGTCATTGATCCTATTTTCGGGCTGCGTCCTACCACTGGTGGTTGCTAACAAAGCAGGATCGACCTTGCATTTGCTGTGCCTCCTTTCGGACTCTTGGTTTCTTCAGTGGAGATTTCGCAGGTGTTAAAGAAGTTGATGAAACGATTTTTGTTCTGCAGGTTTGTGCTGTCCCTAAGGTTACACACACACACACACACACACACACACACACACACACACACACACACACACACACACACACACACACACACACACACACACACACACACACACACACACACACACACACACACACACACACACACACACACACACACACAAATACATTATGGTGTTCAACATTCTCCAATCCATACATGGCTTGCACTCCATACATGGCTTGCACGTGCCGTCATTCAGAGTGCTCTGACCACTTCCAAAGAGGAGGGGAAGAAGGAGCTCCCCTCTTACCAGGATCCGCTTTTGTGCCTCCTGGATTTGCACAGACGTCGCTGTTCTCCCAGGATATTGTAGATATACCCTTCACTCAAAATTCTTATAAAAGCAGCTTCCCTCTCCTCCTCTTACATGATGGTTAAAAGTATGTAATGTGACGTCAGCGCAAGCACTTTAACTTGTTTAAGAGCAGTTACAGCTTTCCTCCTAGTGTATATAGCTATCATGAAAATGTGTCGTAAGTGTTATGTGATAGAAATTGTTCTAGGTAGTTGAATACATGTTGAGAGGTACAGGGAAGTTTTTAGTGTTAGGTATTTTCGTGCATTGACGGATTGAAATAGACACAGCCGTGTAATGCATGTGTCATGATAATGGTAATATTTCTTCGTTGGTGAGTTCAGACTCCATATGTCAGGCTGAATTTCCTATGTCTGGAGGAAGAAAAAACAAAACATGAATTAGTTATTTTCTTCTCTTGCCTCTGGCAACCCATGTCTTTGTTTACATTGAACTCTTAAATTTTGATCTGGTAAATGAACTAGTCATGTGAAATCAGGCTTTGGTATCTGTCCTCCCGCGTACGCAGTCCTTCTTGGGAACGAAGTTGCAACAAGTTCATTTACCAGACATCGCTGAACTCTTTCCAGTAGCCAAGTAGGCCCAAGTGCGTACGTCTATATTTTCACAGCTTTTGTGCTTAGTGTCAAGATCGTGGATGCCCCAGGGTGTGTTTAAGAATATCACCTGACATTCTTTTTGTTCTGGCTTTGCCTGGAGCCAGAATTGAAAAATTGCCAATAGGAAGTTTCTATTCCTGGAAAGAAGGAGAACCAGCTTGTTCCTTCTCGCTGAGAGGCGGTCGCTTAGTCTTTGGGCGGGAAAAGCATCAGTAGCAACAGCGGCTTCCTGCAGAGCCCAAAGAACAAGCTTTTCTTCTTATTTCCCTTCTTTTTTATAGTTTTATTGTGATTGCTATATATATCTATTTGGGTCTTGTAAGAAGTTATGAAAGCATAGAGGTGCTCCTCCAATATATACACGGTTTGTCTTCAAGCTGGCTCTAGTGGAGCACATGACAAACTTAAGCAGGCACTAAAATGGTTTTTGAGATAGTCTTTTTTTATAGTGCAAACTCAGTCAGTGCACAATAAGCATTTTAGTAAAAAAAGTTACAATCATGCATTACCTTTTGTGTATTAAATATGAGACCAAACATTGCAGTACGACCCTTTCTGATAAATGTCTCAGAAAAAAGCAATGTGTCGGTATGTTTGGTAGCGTTTTCGAAAAGGAAAAAAGCCATGCATGACTAGTTGCTTGTGAGGTAATATATGCAATACATGTATAAATTATCACGAGCATTATCATTTAATAAACCTTGTGGGCCTGCACAGGCATTACACAAGAGGTATATATTACACAAAATGAACAAGACAAATAGAATGTTTATAAAGTAACTAGACAAATTTAGTCTATGATTGTGCTATGAGTGCAGTTGCAAATAGTCAGGTAGTTGTGGTATTGATGTAGTGTCACCACATTGGATCACAATGCTCCTATGCAGGTTATTCCAGTCTGCCATTGTTAATCTGGCAAAAGAAATTAAACAGATGGACTGAAAATGTGGCAAACTTTTGGCCCATTATCTATGTGATGTGATATATATATGATATATTTTTTAAGCTCAGGTGCAGATCAGGTGTAGCAATGAAACCCTGATGTCACTGTTATGATAGTAAATTTTATGAGATACAGGCATGATATTTATAATATAATGTGCATTATATAGATGGATTGTTAATAAATTATGCACATTGAAGGTTTCTGTCATCTAAGTTTGGCACAGGCTGTTGGAAAGATGTTTGGTATTTTACGATAAAAGTGACATATATGCCTCGAACAATGTAGTAAAAGGGCTCAAAATCTTTCGTTTGTGGCATCAGATGAATGGCACGTTTTATTCATCCCCAGTTTTAATTTCAATTTTATTTTGCAACACCATAGCATACACTACTCTTAGCTTCAAGGTATTTCATAAAAGGAGTAAAATATCTGCAGCGTATATAGTTCATTTTTATTTTAAGTGTGTGTCAGCAATTCGTAAGGGTCAAACGTTGGAGTGCATAGGAAGTGTGCCTTCACTTCATGAGAAAATGACTGCCAGGGTATTAAGGTGTTGGAGGCGTAATGCGAATTCACTGCACAGTCCTGTAGTCCATTAGCATGTCTTATGGCCAATAAAGTTTAAGAGCAAATAAAAAGAAAGTATTGCAACAAATGGGCCAACACTATCAGCATCAAGCAAGAAACCTTGCAATCTCTCCGATGCCTGCTGAACCCCAACAGAACTATATAGAAAACAAGACAAACCATGCACGACAACAAGCAGTAGCCCTTTGCATCTGCTAAGAGCTTTTACGAGCTTCCACGCGCCGCCACACAATCCCAATTTCCTCCTTTGTGCGTGGAGCGAGGCTGAACAGTGAATCTCCGCGCCTCACTACAATGCCCCAAGCCAAAAGAACCACTGACCCACATATCGTGCTGTAGGCAGTACGGCTAATGGCCGGGTCGGCCGTTAATATGCGAGTCACACGTTCGAGGGGGGAAGGGCGAGAGCTGCCGCTATGGAAATAAAGGGCCCCTCCCCCCTTTTCTTTTTGTCGTGACCAGTATCTTTTGTTAAACTGCTGTTTTTGTTGCAAGCTGAACAACGAACGGACGGGTCAGTATAGGTAGTTAAAGTCTCGTTACGATTGATGTGTTTCACTTTTTGTGAGGCAGCTGCCACTGGAATGTTAATGATGCTTGTTCAATTGGGAATGAAAGGGACTTGTTGCTGTGATTATGCTGAGTGCCTAATGGCCTTCCTTTGCTGCTTCAAATCGGAGCTTTAAGGGTGTGGCTCGAGGGAAATATGAAGACTAGGAAAGCTAGAGACCCATAAAAATGCATAGTGCGTCAAAGCGCGTGTGCTGTGAAACGCGAAGTAGCATTCCTGAGGCTGTTGCTGTTTGTCGAGGCTATCGGGAGGTGAACGACACTTTGTTATCGAGGCTTGCACGAACGACGCTGGGGGCATAGGCACCTTGGAGCAAGCAAGCAACAAAAACCAGAATACTAATGCCTCTCATCCTGAATATTCAAAATGTCATTGTGACTAAAAAAAAGGATGGCAGAGTAAGTCACCTTAGGGTGGGTGCCAGTTGCCTGGACCAATCTTGAGATGAGTATAAAGGGTGCCGAGTGACTTGTTTATTTATTATTTAAATTTTGACGCTTCCAGTGATAACGAGCTTTATCTTGGAGAAGTTAGTTATGTCAATTTCGACACAGACACTACAGCAGGGTGAAAAAGTAGGTTTACAATCGAAGAAAATATATGAAACATGATGAGAAAAAGAAGTTTTTAAGAAGGCATAATTTTCGACTATTGAATTCTAATGACTGTTCATGTTTTAACATGAATGGTTAAAACTAGGGTTGTAGGTATATTTCTGGCAGCAGTGAACCAGGCATATTCATCAATCGTGTTATCTTGATGATTTAAAAAATTTTGAATCTGGGGTAATGGCTAAATTTTTCTTGCAGGATCGACTTTCACATGAAACAAATTGAGACCAATATAATCTCTAAAAAAAAAAAAAGTTATAGCTTTGTTTTTAAACATTGTTTATTAATATTTAGGAAATCCAGAGAAGATGATTCACTTTGCATGGTTCCATTGACTTTTGCAACAGACAAGTATTTTACTAACTTTTAGGTGCATATGTTTCAATTTGTATTGGACTTGCAAATAAGATGCTTTTAATCTGTGTTTTGTGTGGCGACTGAGGATTGCTTGAAACATTTGCTTTGGTGCTTTATGGCTTGTATGAACAGTTCTTTTTTCTCAAGAAATGCTAGTCCCTATTCAGAGATATATTATTTTTAGTTACGAGCCCGTGTAGCTCTTAATTCATGTGTTGTGGGGAATTCGCATTAAAATTTGCTTTGGTGCATTCAGCCTTATATGAAGATCTTTGTTTTCTCACAAAAGTTGCCTTTTTTTTTTAAATAACACTCTACAACCCACAAAACATTGAAACTGCCTTCTCACTGTGATCATAAAAAAGACCGCCTCTTTTCTTACGCGTGCATTCCAATGAATAGAAACCCACTTCAGCAAAAAAGAGTGCAACGGTTCCCTTGAAAGCCGACGTAACATTAGGCATTCTAGTTACTGACAGCCCGCTCAATCACGGCAGCGCCTTGCTGGAAGCCCTTCCGAGTGTCTCCAACAGGACACCCAGTGCAGGCATTCTTACACAAGGCCAGAGGCCGAGCTGCGAAAAACCACACAATAATCTTTGACCTTACAAACGGTATCCAGAAGCAGGATACACCCTTCAGCGCAGAGAAGGGGCCAGCTCTCGAGCAAGCAGCCGGAGCACCCAAGATAAAGTGGGACCAGAATGTTTGGAAATAGGGTCAATTCAGGGGAGGGAGGAAGGAAGCCAGATGAGACGTTACACTTGGTGCTACGTCCTTGATCAGTGCTGCCCGTCCCCTCTCCACCCCTCCTCCTCCCCACCCTTCTCTCTGCTGTACCCTCTTTCCCTTTCCCCCACGCTGCCCTCTCCACCCACAAGTGCGGCTCCTGCGAGCTGGACTGGGGACGGTCGGGTCCCTTTTGCCCGTGCGACTTTGAGCCGTGCGTGAATTGGATGAGGAGCTCTCGCTCCATTCTGTGCCCCATGGTGTTGTGCCGTGTTTGACCGTCTCCACCCTTTGGATTTGGATTCGGTGGAGAAAGGGAGCATGGTGTTGGCTGCAGTGGTCCCTCTCGAAGACGAAGACGGTGCCGGCCGCCGTAGGGTTCGTCGTGTGAGTTGTCAGTTTTTGCGGGCACGGATGATGGACTCCCGGCTGTCACTGTGTCTGCGGAGCTGTGTTTGCTTTAGCGGACGGACGGGGGTCCTGGGAAGAGCGGAGTTATGGTGCCTATCATTGTTGGCGGGAGTGCACGGCGATTCATCTTTTGTTATATATAAGGCATTCTTTGACGGTATGGCTGTTTACGCTGGTGGACTAATGGTTGGCTAAGCGAAGAGTCGTTCTTGTTCCTATAACTTTGTTTTGCCCTTTTTTGGATGTAATGAATGATCTTGAGAAGGTACCATTGTGTGACAAAAGAGTGAGAGCAATGTTTGCGTAAACCGCGGCAGTTTGGATACTCTTTCTGAGATGTGCTCAAGTATCGTTGCTCTTTCTATGTTTTCTCGATCCAAGCCTTCGTGAGCCAAGAAATGGAACAGTAGGGTCATCTTGAAAGCGGCGTATATTTTTAAGTTACACCAGAGCTTGCATTGTAGAGACTAGTTACATGAGGCGAAACTGGTGCAGTTTACATTGATCTTGTGAGAACCCACGCAAAACAAGCTGTGGCCATTCTTTGCATGTTGTGAAGTATGCAGAAGCGTAAGAATAACATTTCTTATGCCACACAAACTTTCTTTCATTATAAGCATTTTTTTATTTGCTCAGAATAACTTGTACGCCACATGTCCAGCATCAATAGTACATTGTTGCTTCGCAGCCTTAAACAACATTTTTCTGGCTAATCTGCCAATTTCCCCTTCTCCTTAGCATATGGTCTCGCTTAAAGCTGGCACAGTCCAAACAGGATCCCCCTCGGCAAAACATTGGGGCTTGAGTTCACCAGAGATGTTTAGCAGGCACTCCTCCCTCTACTGTCAACACTGGCGTTTTCTTTTGTTTGTTTTTTTGCAGCAGGCAGATTGTACAAACAAGTGGGATTCCGCCGCTCACCACGTTCCACCCCACGAAGGGTTGAACTTTTTTTAAAACACACATATATTTTTGCTGGTCCTGTCATTAATGCCGCCGAAAGGCTGCCACGCATCATTTGTGAATGTAGCGTAGGTGGTGGGGGGGGAGGTGGAAAAAACAGGCCACACTAAATGTTGACGGAAGCCAACGCTCACAGACGGTTACGGTGGAGGGGAGGCAGGGCATGTCTTTTTAATCTTAGCTTACTTCTCGGCCGTTCGTTTCCGAAGGAAAACAGGCTCTCGGTTGCTCATCCAAGATTGGCTGCTCCTCTCGGATGCGAAGGTCGGGGAACGGTAACTGTATACAAGGGCGAGGTGTTTTGCGGCAGCTGCTGCTTTTCGGGCTGTTTGCTCGGCGAGGGCTGTTTGCACCAGACATCCGTTCTGGACTCGCTGCTAAGAGGCCGGAGGTGCCGGGAGGGATTGCTGCGAGGTGCGCCACGCTTTGAGTGTGGTGACTCCTCGGTGTGAGTCTTGGTGCTCTCACGCTCTCCGTCATGGAGTCCCCCGTGGTCCTTTGCAAGTACACGTGCCTTTGGAGTTATAAAGTGTCGGGACGTTGCTTTTCCTGGCATGTCGGCGATACGAAGCACGAGGCTGGCAGAAAGAGCTTTCCCTTCCTGATGGCGGTGAGCTTCAGCATTTTGTTGGCCATTCCATGTTTTCTAGTGCAGCTAAATTGGAAACTGCTGTCTGATGTTTGCAAATGGATTCAGGCTGAGGTGAATGTTGGTTTCTCGAGCCTCTGATGTGGTCGAGTCATACATTGTTTTGGGTCAAGCCAGAGGGTTCATTCACTGTTTCGGCGAGTTTCCCGGTATGCTAAAGCACATTTGGAGCTGCTTTGGTTTGGTGATACATTGCTGCTTGTACTATGAGGGGTTTCCACGAAAAGTCAAACAAAGAATGTTTACATTTTATGTTGCGCTCACTTGTTGGGTACTTTGAAGGAGCTTTGGAGGGAGAGCAGCAGTCTGCTAAGAGCTTGATCTGCTACACCCCTGATATTCCCCCGAACCCTTTTTTTGATGTGTGAACTCCTAGGCTATGCTTCTGTATTTATTGAAGTTTGCGTCATCCTGGGGAATGCTATGGGCCAGTTATCTTGTAACGGATGGAATCAGCGAAGTCTGGGCCAGGGTATGGTAGATTCCCGAGAGGGACTTCCACGGACCATGCAAAACTATTTTACTTATCAGAAAACAGGAAGATCCCTTTTAAAGCATAGGGAACAAAAAAGTTATTTTTAAAGTTCTTTTTACAGCCCCATTTTTTTGTGACCCCAAATTTTGTTTGCTTAGTACTCATTTGCATATAGACCGACACGCTGTTTACAAACAAGCCCGCGTTTGCCCACACCAGGTGTGGGCACCGCACGTGCGCAGAAACCGAATTCGGGAGGAGTGAAACGTCTGCGCACGCGCAGTGCCGTCGACAGCGCCACCGCAGCTGCGTGACGTCAGGGCCGCGTGTTGGTCTATAACAGGGGAAAGGGGAAGGTGCAAATGTTTTGACTATAATTCTTGATATTGGTTGTTTCATTCAAGTTGTTGCCTTTGTAATCATTATGCATATTGGTTTTCGAAGCAAGTAATTGGAAGGCAGTGTAACTGCAGTGCATTCAGTGATATTGCTTAATTTCTGAAATTATAAAGTGTTAACTAAAAATTATAAGTTAACACTTTATAATATAAGTTATAAGTTAAAAATTATGAACTAAAAAATTATAAGTTCCTTTGAAAACGTCAAGTAAATCAGATTTTTTTAAATTTAAATACCTTTAGCTAGGTATTAGTGGCTCTTTATCGCTGCGCATATTTTTAAACACAGTAGATTGATTGATAAATCCCTCTAATCACCGATAACATTGCGAAAAAAAACATTACTATAATTTAAAGTACAGTTTAATTAACAACTTTTTATTGGTTTAACCCCAGCCATACTAGAAAAAGAAAAAAACAGCTTGATTTTTAGTAAGCCAAAAAGCCTTCATTGCTTTTTTTTTTCTTCACATTTTGATTTGCTTGCAGTAAGACATTACCTTTCTAGATTTTTTTCCTTTCACATTCTGATCTGCTTGCAATTGGACGGATGTGCAACTGACAAATGAAGTGGAAAGTGGAAGCTTAGTGATGCAATTTGACCAGTATAGCAATGAATTTTCATTTGTTCAGCCTAATATAGCTCTTTCTTGCTTGACATTTTTTTCATTTTAATAAAAAACAAATCCGCATAGAGAACATCAAATGATAGACAATGTTAAATAAAAATTATTTTCAGAATTATTTTTACAGGTTTAAATCATGATTTAAATCATCTTGATTTATATCCTCCACCCTGCTTAATATACAACATTAGCAAGAAGATTTCAACAGATATTCTTGCTCTGACTGACCTGATCAGGGCATCCCTGGCCCTAAGGAGAGATAACTACAGCTTTTGTTCTGAACATGCCAGTCAGTCTGCATTCTTTTCACCGACAGCTGTAGCTCTGAGGATGCTTTCAGTAATACACCGTTGGCAGATATGGCCTAGCCCTTGATATTCAGGAAGTATACGCTGCCAGATCACAGGTCAGTTGCGTTGATTCAAAGGCGTAGAATTTCATGGCCATTGAGCATCTGACTCCCTACGGTGAACCTGTCAAGCAGTCCAGTAGGGCTCTCCAAAGAGCAAAGGCAACAACAGCCAACAAAAGCCTGCTTCCTGCACATTTTTGCTTTACTGTCGGCCATTTCTTTACGGCTTTTAAAATTGCGAATAGCGGCTTTTGTGTCTGTTTGCTTTGACTGCTTGAGGAAACAGGTTATAAATGGAACGAAGACTTGCTCCACTGGCTGTGCCTCTCCTTACTCTCCAATGAGCTTTTTACTTTTTCTTTTTGTTTTCAATTTTGTATTTACTTCGTGCCTTTACGGTGGGATCGGTCTTTATATGTATGCGAACATCTCCTAATTGGGCGTTAGAGTCGTAGGTCAACTCATTGTGCCACTTACAAAAAAAAAAAAAATTCATAACTTATTTTAAACATTTTGGAACATTAATAATAAATGAGTTGTAGAAGTTCTGAACATTCTTTCTGTCATGTGTTATGAGAGCCTGTTGGTCTTCTCTCATTAAGTTATGATAGCATCCTGTAGTTTTGGGTTCACACTGGTGCAGTTACAGCGTTTTCCCATCGGGACAGTTTCTGTGATTTTTGATGTTCTTTTCACAGTTGGATCATGGTATGTCTGAGTGTAAACAGCTTTGTTTCTGTTTGTAATGTCTATGATTTAACAACTTTACAGTACACTAAGCGAGGCAGTTCTTCCTAGGCAGGTGCAACATATTTTGTGGGTTCATGCGCATCTTTTATGACCAAGAGGCTTCCTAAAATTATTCATCAGATACTCAAGCTCAAGTTAGCTTTGTCTTGGGCACCAAGACCAAGCTGGTTTCAGCTTCAGAATCAAATATTTATTGTGCCAGCCAAGCTTAATGAAAAGCATTAATGCTATTAAAGAATCTCTGTCCTCCTCAACTGTTGTTTTCTTTCATGAATGGACGGTCCCAGGTTTTGTTGCATTTAATGCTGTTGATAAAATTTATTTTTGGAAAACAACAAATGCTGGACAACCTCTTGGGGATAGATAGTTCAGTCTAGGATGGTAAGGGGTTGAACAGAAGATCTTATAAAGGGGGTGATACAGCTGCAGAGGTAGCAAACTAAGGAAAAGAAACTGCAGCCAGTAGCCACTTATGTCACTGAACACATCTCCAGGAAGTCACAAGGACATGGCAATTGAGTGATCATGTGAGGAAGAGAGCACTTGTCCACATTCCTACTGCCAGCTTTTATGTAATGATCTTTTTAAATGTTTCAAGCGAATCTAGGAAATCAATATCAGCATTATTTAGCTGGATGTATTTGAGTCATGTCCAAGTTGAGGGAGTCAAGCAGGGTGTTCCTGAAGGTTGATTCTGTCTCTGGAGCAGCTCACAGCCTCAAGTATTGTCAGTATGCTTAACTGTCACGAGCCTGCTTGTGCTTAGGGTTTCTTCTCAGTTGTTATGGCTTTTCTATTGAATGGTACTTGATGCAAGCTCTAAATCATAGGGAGGAGCAGTGCTTTAAGTTCTATTGTGCTGACACAAGCTTTTTTCTCTCTCTTTCCAGGTGCGGCACCACCTTGTAGAACCGCTGGACTATGAACTCTTTGTCTCCAAGAACAAAACAATCCTCCAAAATGACCCTCAGCGGGAAATGTTGTTCTTCCCCATGGATGACATCTCGGTGAGCGGATATCAAACTTTTGCACACATTGAAATATGTTGCTCAGATGGAATGGTTGTGCTAGATGTTACACTGGTTTCGTGTTGCTTCTTCTGTATAGAATGTTAATATTTTTTTTTTTTTTATAAGCTACCTTATGTTGGCAAGGAGAGTTACTTTATTCTGCTATTTAACAATTCTTTTTGTGTGTGCCAGTCGTCAATGTTTTTTTTTAAGCCATTTTTTTAAAAACAAGGTTATCAAATGTGAATACCACAAACACCGAAATGTGGTTCTATGATACCATGGCTTGGGGTCACCAATGAACCATAAAAAGTTCTATACGAAGGTATGCCCATTTTGTGTTGGTGATTGAGACTCAATGATATGCGGAAGGGAAGTGTTAGTAACTATTAGTGTACTGGTTAAATAACCAGCGTTAATGTTCCTCTGTGAAACCTGAGCTTATAGAAGGCTTGGAGAGACATATTATGCTTTATAAATTCATGTGCCTTATTCGAAACTTATTTTACTGAAATAATAAATTGCTTTTCAGACATTTTTTTATTTATTGTAGTACAGCCAGCTCGCTGGTTTCTCGGGTTTTTACATGCGTGGAGGATGCCAGATACTTTTCATTTATTCGAGCGAAACCTCCAGCAAACTTCGAAAACATTTCAAGGAGCTTGCGCATTTGCACTCTGAAGGCACGATTAAATAGGATTGGCACAATTTCTGTAAACGGACACGGCTGTCGGCAATTGGGGCAGGGTCTCGCACAATCTCCGTGCACCTTGAAACGACGAGAACGCCTTGCACACACTGAAGCGCGGCTCAATATTGCCGCTCGATAACTCAGCTCCGTTTCTCTTGGTGCCGTTGCACAATGGCTCGGAGAGGTCCGGAGCGGTCCAGTAAACTCTTACGGGTGTACGTGCTTACCTTGCTCGCAAGAGGAGCTGCCGTGTGACAATAATCAGATCAACCTTGCCCCAGCTTCCTTATGGCTCTGGGACAGAAGCGTTTGGAGAGCTTGTATCTTGCTCTCTGATCAATGAGGTCGTGCTGCTCTTCTTCACTTCCTCGTGATGCAAGTGGCATTGTCCCCGCCATTCGTGGGCCGGCTGGTCGAACGCTGTCGGTGGGCTGTGTAATTAAAGGAATCGGTTTTGAGAGCGGTCGTAAGTTGATGTGCTGGTTGGTTAAACATCACAGAAACAGTTAGCCTGAAAGGAAAAGGACAAGTAGAAGGCTGGACTTTAATGCTTGTTCTGTCCAGTCTTCTACTTGTCCTTTGTCTTTCGAGCTAACTGTTTTTTTTGTGACAAGATTGAGGCTTGCATACTTTGTTGTTGTTTAGTTTTGTTACTTAGTCTAATTAGACTTTAGGGATCGGTAGATTGCGCGACAGTGTCAGCGACATGAGCGCTCAGTAATGTGCCAGTGGTTATTTTCTGTTTTAGTACAAAATGTGTTTTATCAGCCGATTTTTATGGAGTTCTGTAACGTTTGACTGTAACAGTTTGTTTTAACGAAAAACTGACACCGAAAAGTCTTGTGCCCATAGGGAACCATATAAGAGGAGTTCAGTCCCTCAGAGCATGCAAAGGCCATGTCATTTGCGCGGAGCACAAGGGCACGGTTGCGCGCTTCGCAGCCTTTCCTGTCATGCTGAGCCTCATGGCGTGTGTCAACAACGAGATCCAATCTTTGGTTGGCGGTGCCGTTTATATGCCCTTCTCTTCTTCCCTGAAAGGCCTATCGCATATTCTGTGCTTATCTGTCCTTGTCAGCATAATCAAGCTTTATAATTTTTTATTTTAAATTTTAGGCACATGAAATTGACATGTTGGAGCTGGTAGGGCTAGTTCCAATAACAAGTTGTGCATGTTGCTCTGTTTGAGGTCCACTGCTGGTTTTGGGCAATAACAGAAACTAACTTTTCTGTCTGATATCTGGCAAACAATAGGAAGGTATTTTTTACTTATAATTAGACTAGATTAGAAAGGCATTCAATCCAAACTGGGATGTGCTTGCAGCAAAATTTGATACATAAATGTTAACGAATACAGGTTGTGTTAACCACAACTCAGGACTTCAAAAACACTAACTAGTTCTATGTTTTCTGTTCCTTGCAAAACAAGAACAAAAAATTGCTTTAGCAGTTTTTCAGCACTTCAGCAACGAACACTCTGCTCTCTGTATTTGTTTAGTCTGAGGTTGAAGAAGCATGTCTCAATAAGTGAGCTGCAGAACGAACGTGGTAACACATACAGACATGAATGAACCTGTAGTCACCTATCTTCTTTTGTTTAAGGACGTCAGTTATTGTATTTTGTTTGGCACCTAAGTAATTTCATTCTCTCATTTCGCTTATGCCAATGAATTTTTGTCCCCGTTCTCTTCTGAAACTGCAGCAAGAGGTCATTCCTCGTGCCAACCGAACCACAGTGCCAACAATACCGTCCAACATGTGCTTTGACTCCCTGCCATTGTTTGTGCGCCAGTGCATCAAGACCTACACTGCCGACTGGCACACAGTCGTGTACAGGTTCAGTGCCTACTCCGGAACCTATAAGGAGTTGCTTAGGTGAGTCATCGATGCATTCTATGTGACGCATTATTCTCTTTTTGCTTACCGTAAGGTACTGCCGAAGCGCCCACTTTGTTCAAGTGCCCACTATTGACATGTTCCAAACTTGGTAATTCTGCAAGTTATACGTTAAGCACCTGATTTGTCCAGACAAGCACCCATATCTAGATTAATCCAGTTTTCAGTGAAAGTGTGATATGCACTTCCCCGGTATTTTACGGTAGTGCCATATTTTCTGGTTTTTGAGTTGCGCCCCCCTATAAATGGGCATTTTCACAAAAATGATGGCACATAAATCACACTTCTGTAGAAGTCGCACTTATATATTTGTACGTTCGGCACAATGAAACTACATTGATAAGCCTGCATATGTCTATTGTGATCCCGGTATATGGCCAAGTGGGAGCCAGTGTGAACATTCTTGTGAACGAATTGATTGAAAAGTATAACCCCTGTGGCAAATTTGCTCAGGTAACATTCATACTTAAAGAAAAGAAATGCATATAAGTCACACCGTTGTAAAGACCTTTCCAAAGAGAGCTCTCTGGCTGCCGCCATTTTGCAACTGTTACAACTCGTATCAGCCAGAAATTGCTACCACCCGCCTGGACTGTGGAAAGGCACAGCAGTCCACCTGTGTTGTATCCAGAGTTTGCTGGCCTTGAAAGTTTTTATTTTATTTGACTATTCAGGATCCTTACCCTTTTTGTGTTACCTTCCTCTTGGGGAACCAAGTTTGTGGCCTTCACGGGAAATGAACGAAAAAAGCGAACGTCGACAGTCGCGGGCTGCTTGATGTTCTTTGAGGATTTTCTTTGCTGAGATAATCTCCAGGAACCCTTTGTCGTCTTTGCAAAAAATAGCTGATCGAATGCAGTTAGGGGCCAGAATGGACTTGTCTGTTCTTTTGCGTCAGTGTTGTGCTAAAAGCAAGCTGTTCTTAAAGCGTTCCCTAAAAGAAGTCCGGATTCTCTCCGATCCTCGTGAAGTGACTGCCATCGACACTGTGAATTGGATATGCTGTGTCATTTGAGGTTTTTCTCAAATAAGCCCTGCTCGGACGACACGGCATCGTGGGGTACATACAATATGTTGTTCTATTAATGAGAGCTATTCAATTTTATGTTGTAAGCGGTGAGTACC
Organism: Ixodes scapularis; assembly: GCF_016920785.2. Classification (NCBI taxonomy): domain Eukaryota; kingdom Metazoa; phylum Arthropoda; class Arachnida; order Ixodida; family Ixodidae; genus Ixodes; species Ixodes scapularis. Next base: position 126,807,735 of record NW_024609880.1, on the reverse strand, counting down.
CGTGCCTTTGGCCATATTGTTTGGTCATGTATTTTTGACAGTTAAGATATTTGTAGATTGACATGGCTGAGTGTATGGCATCGTGAGAAATATTTATCAAATAAAAGGAGCATTGCAGTTGCATATGAATTTCTTCTGTCGTGCATGGTCTCACCAAAAATAGCTTTTATTTGTTTTTTGTTTTTTTTTTTCCGAAAAAATTGTACAATGCTTTCTTAAAAGCTTCAAGAAATTCTGTTTGCCAGAACACACAAAATAAACAATAAAACAGTAATTTGTTCACCATTAACATCTGGAATTGCGCCTATGCAGGCTGCCACAGCCCACTAACGAGAAAACCCACAGCCCGGCGCAGTCGGGCAAAACCGACGTACACTCTGAAAACCACGGGCGAGCGCTGTAAATCGCTTTGCTCGAGACTGCCGCTGGAAAGGCCTATAAAATGCACCGATGGAAATTTAAAAAAAGCTGCGACTTATACACTGGAAGACATAAATAATTCAAATAATCATTCCCCCTTAATTAACTTTTCTTTTTTGTTTTTGCAGACCACACATTGTATTTGCTATCGTTTGCTCGTCTACTGCACCTATTTGATCCAAACAGCAATGCTTTTCGATACAGTTGTAAAAATCAACAATTTTTACAACTGCTTGAAAGGAAGTACGATCCAAAGCAGTGTGGGGAGTGAAAGTGTGCCTCATTTTGTAAAGGAAGACTCTTTCTACCTAATGATTTAAGTTTGCTCTTACGCCATTAAGTGACTAATCTTGACTGATTGTTGCCGAGTAGGATTTTTGTGTTTGGGAAACCATTGAATGTGCCACTCTTTAAGAAATAAATAAATGCTGGAAAGCATATGTTCATTTTAGACCAAAATTAACAGTGAAAGCTATCTACATTTTTACTGCCAGTCTATCTGTAACACGTGCTTCCGAGGATATGTTGTGCCTAATATCCAAATAGGTTCACTCCCACTAGCCTTGATTGTGTTTTTGGCCGACTTACGTCGTCTTGATGACTTGAGACATGCATTTTTGGATGTGCAGGTTACCAAGACCCACTGACCTGCAGGATCAGGTCTATGAGGTGGATACAGAAACGGAAGTTAAAGATTCGGTACGTCACCGTGCCTGACAAACAGACATCTCGCTTCCTTGGCCTTCTTTCATGTCCGATTCATTTTCTTTTTCTTCACTTTTTCCCTTCTGGTTGGAGACATCTTGGAAGGCTCAATCGCTTTTATTTTATTACTTACTTTTTCAGGACAACAACACTAAGGGTGACTCCGAAATCATCAAGGAAGGGTACATTCTCAAGGGGCCCGAGTCTGGGACAGACAGCTTCATCAGTTTGGCCACAAAGGTACTGCTGTGTATTAGTGACTGAAAAAACTTATATACATCTGCCTGGTATTTAAGAGGGATTCAGTTTTGTTTTTTGACTTGATCTTTTAGTATTTTCTTATTGTACTCACAGGCGATCTGACTGTAATCGCAATAATTCCTCGCAATTCTCGGAAGAGTACAAATTAGGCAGGAAAATACTATATTCGCTGGATGCAATGGTTTAGCATTTGTATGCATCTGTTCTTTTTTCTGTTCTTATTTTGAGATGTTTTGATAATCACACTATTTTCACTGATCTTTTTTTTTTTTGGATGCTGCTATTATATTTATATTTTTCTCTCGACTGATGCTGGGAAAATTTGTATAAAGCAATGTTGGGCTATCTGCTGGTCTTCACACAGCCTTGTAGAGAGAGAGCAGAATCTAGTGAAAGGCAGTCTGTGTTGCGACAATTTGTCAACGAAGTAACGACGGGTTGTCGCATCTCCTTCCAGTCGTTCAAGAGGCGCTACTTGACACTGAGGCGAGAGGTGGACGGTACTCACATTTTAGAATTTTTCAAGGACGACAAGAGGTCAGACTCAAAAGGGACCATTTGCATGGACTTCTGCAGCAAGGTCGTGCGGGTGAGTTCAGCATAATATCTAAGCTCGCTTTTTCTTGCAGCTGTGTCAGACATCTCATTTTTGCATCTCTGTTGTTCTTGAGACTTGAAAAGTTTGTTTTACAGAGATCTTAAACATAACGAAAATAGAAAGCGCGAAAGACAAGGACAAGTGGAAGACCACAGGTCGAGTGCTTACTCTCTACTGGCACCAGGAGAGGCCAAAGGTGAAGACGTAAAGAAAACCTAACTTTAAAAGCGACAAACACTTTTTTGAAAGGAGCCAAATGATTTGAAGAGACTGAGAATGAAAGATAAAATAATGAAATATTTGTCGCTTTTAACATTAGGGTTTTTTATGTCTTCATCTTTGTCTTCTCCCGAATTAAAACGTCAGTTGAGAGTAAGCGCTCGTCCTGTGCAGTCTTCCACTTGTCCTTGTCTCACGCGCTTTCTATTTTCGTGATGTTTAACCAACTAGGCCAACAAATTGTTTTGCTTCAGATCTTAAACATAAATGGAGAATTCAGTATGTGCCACCACAACATAGTCATGGGATGAGCTTGAATTGGGTTCTTGTCTTAAAACATCAACCTTTTTGTATTAAAAATCTGCTTCGAGATTTTTTTTCTTCTAACATCGTGCAATCAAACTAAGTTGGTTTTACCAAAGTGCGCTTGCCAGACACTAGCAAGTGCACTTTGGTCCATCTCCATCTGTCCTAAGAAATGTATTTTCCATGTTTTTGTGAACAAAGTTTTAGAATATGCTCTTTCTATGCAATGTTTTATGTGCCCTTTCGTATAATACCTAACCACAAAGTGGCTAATTTGGTACATAACCAAGATTGATATAAAGCTTTTCTTTTTCTGCATGTAGCACTCAGTTCAGTTTATACATTTCAGACAATCTGATGCTTAAAGTGAGCAGTTAACCTTGGAACCTTGGAATAATAATAGGAAGACATCTGGGAGTTCCCGTACCTGCAGTTCTTTTCACTCGCTTTCTTTTTTTTCCTTGCGTAGAACTCCAAGCGGAGCAAGCTGAGCTTTGAGCTGCGGATGCAAGACGGCCACAAGTCGTGCGTGCTGGCGGCGGAGAGCGAGGTGGAGATGGACGGATGGATGGCCATGCTGGTGGCCATCACCACCAACTACAGGAACGCCCTGGAGAGCAGCAAGAAGCCGCTCGTCTCCCCAGAAGGTAACCTCCTCCTTCCAGAAGCTCTCCCGAGGAGGCAATGACAGTTGTAGAGGTTGCGACTTTTTTTCTCGTAACTGTTGTCGGCGCATCTTAAAGGGAAGCTGAAGAGGCACTTGAATTCAAACAAACTGTAAAGTTGTAATCGCGGCATTTTAAAAATTATGCCTTAAGTTTTCTTTCGATGTTATTAGTAGGAGCGTCGTGATAGCCAATTCAAATTTCGACGTAGACTTGCCCGTTGCGGCATGCCGAGGGCAGGAAAGCGCGAGAGCGGAGAGCAAAAGTAGCAAAAGGGACGTCGTCGGCGGTATCAGAGGACCCTTGCTCCCCACTAAGCAGGCTGGGGGTTGCCAACAATGACATCACGACACTCTGGATGGATAGCAGGCGGCAGAGAGGATCGCCGCATGCCCGGCGGCAATCGCTGCGCATATTTTTTTAAATAAATGGGGTTTACGCTTACTTCTGCCCGAGATAAGTGGGGTAACCAAATTCACGGGACAAAAAGCTATAGACGTCCGCTTCTAACTCAGATTCCTTGAAAAGAGCTTCAGCTCTCCTTTAAGGCTGGTTCATACACTTGCGTTTGACTAGGACCGACTGCGACGCGGCTGGTTTTTAAGCCTTTTCTGTCTGCTTACGACCGGCTGTGCACCACTGCAGTCAATCGTAAGCGGTTACGAGAGACCTAAAACTGGTTTTGAACCACTCCGGTCGTAAACAGTCGCAAGTGTGTGAACCAGCCTTTGTATAACTTATTTTCTCTAAGCAGAAACTTAAACTGCACAAATTTGCCATAAGGGTTATATTTCTCATTTGTTTAATTTGTGAGAAAGCCAAAACTGGTTCTCGCTTCCCCATGTATCACAATTACAACGCACATACGCGGGCTTATCAATGCAGTTTTGCCGTACTGACCGTTGATGAATATAAGTGCGACTTGTCTGCTGACTTTTTTGTGAGAACGGACGCTTGTGGGGGGTGCGGCTTACAAACCGAAAAATACGGTACAAACTCTGCCGTCGAACACAAGTGCATTGGTCAGGAAGAGTTACTACACTGCCACCAAATATTTCAGTAGCTATGAGTCTGTAAAGCTTTTTAAAATTTAGCGAGTCGTTTGGGTGTTTGGAATGGGTGTCTCGAAAACTAAAGGAAGAATGCGGGTGAGCTGGTTTCACTATCGGCTGCAAACGGAGTATCGGGCCTGTTTTGAGTTAGTCCTTCTTTTAATGCACCTAAAATGCCCTGAAGTAAAATGCAACAACAATACTCATTGTAGACTTTATATTAACTTTTTAGTTATCTCAGTGTTAAAGGCACTGCTAAAATGAACAAATGAACTGCATTTTTTTTTTCTGCTCTTAACATCTGTGGTGGGATACAGCAACACAGTAAATGAATCCGTTACTCTCAATGTGTTTACATAGTAAGTTTGTTTTGCATCAGCATACACTACTGTAGAAGGGTTGGACTTGTGCGGTTAGGTTCCTTCCAGGTTAGGCTTGTGACTGCTCTATGCATCTTGCCTGAGTTTTGTGAATTCTTGGGTTCACACCAATATTTGTTTGCAGAGAACATCATTCCATTGCCTCCATCTCCCTATGGATACGGGACTCTCAAAAGTCTGGAACACAGCAAGAACCCTGACCTTGTAAAGGTGAGCGTCCTAAGTTCCTGTCACGGTTGTAGTACATGTACATACCAGGGAAATTGTGAAACGCCAATATTTGTTTCCAGTACGCCAGAGAAACCGACTACTCGATAGCCCAGGCACGGAAACAGAACAGGCAGAATCTATTCTCAATCTATCCAGACTTGCAGGTAAGCCGTCAAGGAAGCGCTCGTTGAATCACTGTTTCATTCCTCCCTGCATAGATTCATACACTGTTTTCGCTTTGTTCATTCGACATTCTGCTCTGCTGAAGCCGTGGAATTGCGTATCTCATCTCGTCTCGGTGAATCATGTTTTTGGTCTACGCTGGTTTGGACGTCATAGTCCCATCTGTTCTTCCGCTGCCACGAACTGTTGCTAAGAAGCGTGGAAAGTACTCGACCATTCGCAACTTTCAGCGATGGTGGTACCGTGGTTTGAGAATCGCGCTCCTTAGCTCCTTGATGATTGGCCTCATAATAAAAGGGCTTGCCTACACCTTCCTGACGTGAAAAAAGAACGTACGGCTCTAATACTGCTCGTATATAGCAAAACTAGAATTACTGAGGCGTCGCAGACCCAACCTCATACCGTTGTTCTACGACGATCATCCAGATGACAGCCATTTTGGTAGGCACCAGTGTGCCCCCTATAGGTCGTAAAAGTTTCAAATAACGCTGGAAAAGGAGGCTGTGATTCACAAGCTAAAAGAAAGTGGCATAATGCAAGCGGAGGCGTAACCTGAAGCAAGACGCGCAGGCGTATCCTGAAGCAAGGTGTGCAGGCGTAACCTGGGTCAAGGCACTATTGACGGCATTTTTAAGCCCACCTAGACACAATAAAGGCAGGCTTTTAATCTTCTGATTTTTCGGACTGCTTTCTCATTAGGACGTTTCTTCGGTCCCTGCGAAGTCCGAAAAATCGGTTGGCGACTGAATTTAGTAGCATGGGGTGATTTATTCGTGCAAACGTTTTGCGATATTACCTATTAAAGTCATGAAATGTGCAAAAATTAGGTCCTTGCGAAAATGGAGTCGTTTACGGTATTCACTTTAACTCGAAACAAAGCACAAAGGTGGTTGAAGCTGTTGGAAGTTCTTGAAAACAACTTTCTGAAAGTCTCAGAGTGGCAAGCAACATTATTGCCGAGTGACTAGGTTTATTCTTTGCCCCAAGGAAGCTAAGTTTCTAAGCAAAACGTCATCTGCTGCACTGACATTTGCAGGAGGTTCCTTTCAAGCCACTGTAACTTCTGTTATAAAGTATACTCCTACTAGAAGTTTTTTATTTTCTTTTGTAGTTGGTGTTAGTTGGTACATTCACGTTACGTCTTAGTTCTACTATGCCCATTGATATCAAGGTCTTGGGTTGAAGTGCTTCATACCCCTTACCCTGGGTGCTCACTTGCAGAAGTCGAGCAGTTGTAATCAGGTCACCAACTACGAGAGGAGCGTGGAGCCTTACAAGGAGGAATTCAACACACGGCTGTTTGTGAGGTGTGAAGAAGTCAGGTTCAAGTTACAAGCTCCCCTGGACTGCGAGAAGGGTTCTCTATGCCAGGTAGGAGCAAAGTCTGAAATTCTTGAGCAGTATTTCTAATCGGCTGACATTCTAAAACATCCACAGTAGTAAAACAGTATGGTTCTCGCAGAACGAGGCATATTCTAAACCAGTTTTTATATATCATACTGTACTTTTAAGTAAGATTTCTAGGGAGTGAAGTATGCTAGTATACTATGAACAGTACTGCTTTTGTTGTTATAACTTTAAAATCCCGTAAGAATGACCACCCGAAATAAAAAGATAAATGGTGAAAAACATGGGGTGGGTTGTCTTTGGGGATGCGACAGTAAAACTAAAACTTTATAAAAAATGAATGGTGAACACCAGGGCACCCGCTACAAGTCATGTGGCATGGGAACTAATACCGCACATCGCAGACACGGCAAATTAGTGTTTTACGATGTGATAAACACGCGGGGATTCATTACAAACTCTTGTTTCACAGGAAAGGATACTGCAGGTTGCGGACGCAACAGATTCGCGTTTCACAATGTGAAGGACTCACTGGAACCCGTTGAAAACTTGCATCTCACGGGAACAGATACCACAGATCGCGGACACAGCTGATTCAAGTCTTATTTTGCAACAAACGTGTGGGAACCTGCTACAAACTTGCCTGCCATTGGAACCGATATTGCGCGCGCAGATTGTAAACAAAAATGCCACAATCGGCTACAAACTTGCATGTCACGGGAACGAATACCGCAGATTGCGGACGCAGCAGAATCGCTTTTCACGATGCAATAGCACTAGGGAACAACTCACATGTTGCGGGACCCGATATCGCGAACGAAAACACGGGAACCGGCTAGGAACTCGCTTGACAGACATATCGGTACCGCAGATTGTGCGGTTGATGCGATTCCCGTTAAACATCGCGTGACATCGCATCCCCCCCCCCCCCCCGCCGCTGCCCCCCTATTCCCGTCTGACATCATGCAATGTCCAACGGGAATCGGGGGGTGGGGGGGGGCAATGTTTTGAAATTTTTGCTAGATATTAGTCGCAAAAAAGGGTGGCCAATCTCCCAGGGGAGGGCATCCTTATAGGATATTACAATAGTTTAAAGACAGCATCTATTTTGCAAAACTGAAATTGCCGAGTGCAGGTAGGCCTTCTGAATGGCCTTTATTTGAAGTTTACTGCTTTTCAGTGGATTGCCACTCATGTTTGGTTTGGCCATTACACGTTGCTAGAAAGAGAATGAAAGTGACGTTTGGCTTTAAATTTAACCGGCCAGTTTATTTGTTCAAAAGGTTCTGCTTAGGTTTGGAAATAGATTATGTGGGAAACAGCTGAAGTGAATCTGTCACCCTTTATTTAGAACATTCACAGTTATAATAAAATGCGATTTCATTCAGTTAATAACCTTCAGCTACGCTAGAATCTTTGTGTGGTCGCAAATAGCCAGCACTGAAAAATAAAGGAAATCATCTGGGTGCTTCTCTAATTCATGCCCAAGGAGCTGTCACATATGTTTATTAGATGAATATTTCTCTACAGTGCTGGCAGCACCGTGTATACAACTATCTGTAATTTTTGTGTATGAAGTGTTGCTTTACAGTGTTTTTTCAAGTGACATAAATTTGAGTACCTTGCGTCACACAGGTGGAGCCCTACATCACCACCATGTCCGTGTACGACGTGCGTCGCATGCGCAAAGTGTCCGAGGACTTCCGGTTTGACGTGAACAATGCGTACCTGAGAAACATGCTGCCAAAGACGATGCGACGAAAGAGCAACAGCGGCTCCAGCAACGGCACTGCAGCCCAGCCGTCGCCCCCAGCCGAGCCCATACTACCCGGCATCAGCGAGCTGGGAGAGGAGTGGCTCGCATTTCCTAAACAGGTATGGGTTGGCAGGGTGTCTGTGTTAAGGAAGGGAGCTTTGGTTGGGGCTTTTGCACGAGTCGATCGATCGCCCCTGCACCTGTGTAAATTGTTTTTTCCAGCTAATGCACTAGTTTAGCAGATCTGAGCCACCCCTTGATGGGTAACTATGTGCCAAGCACTCTCTTGCATGTGCTTTCGGGTGCACAGGGTCTTTAAGCTTCTGCACTTCTTTGTTAAAGGGGCGGTACAACAATTTACGGACTTTGGCTAATTAATTGCGGGAATTGATCCCGGCCACATATAAAATGAAGGACCGAAAACTATTCTTTCCTGCTTGCCCTAGTTTTCATTAAAAAAAATAAAAGAAATTGGTATCTCTTGCACCCCTCAACTCAACATTGAAGCGGCACCAGCTTCGCCTGTGACGTCATTCGGAGTGGCGTTGGTTTCCGGTTGGGTTCTTCTGGCTTCCGTTTCCCCAGCGATCGCCGGCTCGCCAGGCCCTCGCCGCTCTCCCGCTACTCCCGCTCTCCCGCCGATTCCCAACCAACATGGCGGCATGGGCGGACGGCCTGAGCGACGTCGAGCGCAAGATGCTTGCGACGCGGCGGGCAGTCGAAGTCGAAGTCGAGGTCGAGACACCAGGAACAATAACGACACCACGATACTACGGACCACGACCAACGCACTCCGTCGAGCGAGGGAAAGACAAAACGTTCGGGTTGCTCGTGTAGCCGCCGTAGGCGCCTCAGGCGTCGACGGATGACGGCGACGGCAGGTTTTGTCGACTTGCGGTAGATGGCGCCACAAATAATTCATACCCTTTTAGCGGCAATATTAGGCTTTTGAAGCGTTTCTGCATGCCTAAGCAAAAAGATTTTTTAAACTTAACCTCAAATCAAGCTTACAATTGCCTAACACTATCACTTACAAAAACCACTCCGAATGACGGCCGCAGGTTGGGAAAAAAAACATTTTTTATTTTGCGATTACGCAGCGAAATAGAGGTATTTTGGGGTATGGTGGCACTTTTTCTCTTACTTATGCCGAAGTAAAGAATATAAAAAATACAAGCTGCACATTCGTTCAGTGTTAAAATCATTGCACCGCCCCTTTAAGTATACCGTAGAATACCGCGGATCCGCCCATTCCACATTAAGCGCCCATTACCAAATTCGTAAGATCTGAGAAAACACGCACAGTACATTTATGTGTAAAATTGATGACCAAACAAGCGACCATTTCCCATTTTCTTGCGATTATCTCCAAAGTTTGAGTGGGCACTTGCCCTGTATTTTACGGTAGGGTGTCCGGAGCAGACCTTCCGCCGTAAAAAGAGCTGGAAAAATCGGTGCCCGCGCATAGAAAGCCCAGACTTTCACCAAATGTGCGCTGAGCTGGTCAGTTTTGCCGTGTGAAATTTCAAGGTGCACTTCATTTTCCATAAAAAATTAGAGCAAAAATCTTGGCAAAGTCAAGGCTCGCTGACGATTCACTTAGCGATGCCATTTACTAGTGGCATCATCTCCTGATAGGGACAGCAAGCAAATTGAGTGCGTCGTCTGCTCGCTATGCCTATCAGGAGATGGCGTCACAAGTAAGAAGCGTCGCTAACTCGTTCATTTGTGAACGTGCCATACCTTGACTTCGGCGAGCTTTGAAATTTCACACGATAAGACTGACCTGCTCAGTGCACATTCGGTGAAATTTCAAGCTTTCTACTTGCGGGCGCCGATTTTTCCGCCTCGTTTTGCAGCAGAAGGTCTGTTTGGGACACCCTATAAATGCCGAGATCAGCAGGGGTTCCTCAACATCGAAAGGTGTGAGAACACCTGGTATAAGGTATTGCGTTGCTACTGCAAAACAAGCTCGAAATTGTGTGGTTTGCTTTCATTTGTCCCAAAACATACTTTAGCTGTGTAGCATACATAACCAATTCAAAGTACCTCATCCCTTGTTTCATCGGCTCTCACACTGGGTTCCTGGGAACCTAGATTTAGCACCTGTAGTTCACCGACTCCATCTTTGTTCATAAGGAAATCGGTTTTTTACTTGTAACCTTTAACCGAGGCAAGTTTGCTCTTTCAAATTTTCAAAAAACAAATGCACCACCCAGCTGCACCTTTGTGCTGAATAGACCCTTTCCAAAAGTGCATGCCATGTAGTAGCTGCTGCACGTATTATTCGAGTCCGCCAATGTTTGGACACATACTCTGAATATTTAGTCATGGCAAATAGTGGATTTTGAGTTCGATACGAATTCAATGCGAATACTGGTTATGGCCGAATATTTTCTAATCGAATATTGAGTAGTTTTTTGAAGCCTTTCACTAGTGCCCCATGCTTAAACGAAAGCTGTGCTGAATTCATGAAGGTTGTTCCTGAGCTTCTACTTGTTCACTTCTAAGCTCAGTTAATTTTAACATAACCGTTTATAAACTGTGGCATAAACGACAAATTTGTTGCTTTTATCCTAATTGAGGGGATTTCTAAATCTGCTTGCTATATGCGAATATTCTTCGTTCAAATTCAAACTTTGAAAAAAAAAATAATAAGGGCACAAATGATGAATACAGGTTGTCAAAACATTGCTGCTAACATTACACTCTTGCATAATCATGGCCATTTGACCCCAATGAGTGCACTGTAGGGTTGTGCAAATATTCAAATTTTCGGATAGTTTCGAATAATAAGCTATTTGATATTCGCTTTGAGATGAACCGCAATATTCATACTTTTTAAAGTGTTGATTGCGGCGGGTTAGCCCCTTTGAGTGTGCTCACAGAGTATCTGTGCGCTGTGGGGAAGCAATACCTGCAGAGCCCGTGATCTCCGTGGGTGTTGCTTCCCCACAGTGCACTGGTGCTCAGTGAGAAGCACACTCAATGGGGCTAACCCACCGCGATCAACCCTTCGTAAAGTTTGAATATCGCAGTTCATGTCGAAGAAACTATGGAGTAGTGTATTATTCCATACTACTATTCGAAAATCCGAATATTAGCACAACCCTACAGTGAATACGTATTAGACATGAGAGCAGCATCGGCACTTAACCCAAGCTTGACTCAGCACATACAAAAAACGATGGCTTTGTCAGTGTTTGGCGAGGAGTGGGATCCAGTCACACGCTTCATGGCCAAGAAATGTTGCTTAAAGGGGTTTTGAAAAGGGTCTTTTAGGCCGTGTTCCAAAATTTACTCGATCTTACTCCAGGGTAAGGATTTTGTACCTGAGCATTCTAAAACTTACCTGCGTCCAGCGCTTTTCAATCTGTGTTGTCACGTGACACGACCTGCCGGAGTAACTCGGATTTATTTAGGCAAGATTTTGAACACAGCCTTAGAGTGTCGAAACATATGTAACTGATTTTCGTGATTTATTTGAAGGGGGTTGAGTTTGTTACCCACCCGCTGTAGAGCAGTGCCTGCGCTTGAGCACGTTGTGGTGAACGGCCGGGGACACAATTCCAGGCGGTGTTCACAGTCCAGAGGCCGGAGCCCGAGCTGTTCCTGGTGGTGCGCATCGAGAAGGTGCTCCAGGGCAACATTGCCCAAGCATCGGAGCCGTACTTGCGCCACGGCAGCTTGGGCGACGCCAAGCAGGGCACCAAGGCCCAGAAGTTGGTGCGCACCTGCTGCCAGAGGCTGGGCCACTACCGGATGCCCTTTGCCTGGGCCGCCAAGTGAGTCGCAGCGCCATTTTTGCTTCGGACGGACGCCGCCTAGGCCGACTCACACACTTGCGAGTGGTTACGACTGTGTGCCTTAAAACCTCTTACAACAAGAGTACGCGTTGGTGCCATACTTTCTTTTTAATTCTTTTTTTTTTTAGTATTTTTAAGGGGTGTTTAAACACGGTTGGGGGCTGGTTAGTTCCCTTCGTGTGGAATCTTGCATCTTTGAACCTCGCTAGAATGTTCTGGGCTGAGGACTCGTTTTTTGCGCTTGTTGCATATATTTCACTTGCTCCTGGATGTGACAGAGGTGTAGTGGAGCTACCTGGGACGTGGTCCCATATGTTACAGGTGACACCAGTGGCTGCAGGGTGATAGGTAGCGAGCAGTTAAAACGCGAAACTAGGCCGTGACTGTGTTTCAGGAGATAAAATTCCCACTTAAAGATTCCGGGCTGGAACCAGTAGAGAACCAAACTGGTTTTATATGGTGAAAACTCATTCAACTTGTTGTAGGCTACAAAAATAGCTAGATTCTAAATTCAAAATGGTAAAATAGTTGGACCTGTCATTATTATTGTTATTTGTGAGGATCGTAGTTACCCCTTCACATATGCTAACTTTGGGTGCCTTGAGTTAACAGTAAGTGAAATAAAATACCTGCCCTAAATTACTTAAATATTATTTGGTAAAAAGTTGAGAAAGAGGTAGGGTAGCTGAAGGCCATTTTTCCAGGAAAAGCAAAGTGTGCCGAAAGGAGGATCTTGTTTTCTTTTCTTTTCAGAGCAATCTTCACCCGCTTCTCCTGCGAGCTGGACAAGTCTTTAGACTTTGGACATATCTACCGGCACGACAGTGCTAAACTCTCGGAGGAGGACATCCTAAAGTTCCTTTTTGACCTTAGGAGGTATGTATGCTTACCAACTGTGTTTGGTTCACTTTTTTTTTACCGTTGTGGCACAGATACTGGAAGTTTTCTGCCCCAGATTAGTTCACCATATTTGGCCCTGGTGGAGGCTTTTAGCTGAATTAAGTGGTCGTGCCCTGTGCTTTCACTATCGCTCTTAGACAACAATGCTTGTGGAGAAATATCTGATCCCATACTCTAGGAAGGGAAGGGCCTTAGCATTAATGTTTATAGAGTTAATATTTGCAGCTGACAGGGGAGGTTGTTTGTTAGTCACATTTTTTAAACTCGTGTCATGTTTGTTAGTAGATGACAAAGAGAAGGCATTTGCTGACATGTCTGGCTTTTTTTTGTGTGTGTACATTTTGATATGAAACATGTTATGCATGTAACATGTTTTATTGTAATCAAAGTGACTTGGGTGGTTGCAATTAGTTTTCATTGCCTGAGAACATTACATCTTTGATTGCACTTTTCATCAAATGATTACCTACTTAAATGTAGTTTGCCATCCAGCAACATATGGAAGGAAACTGAACAAAAAAAGAATGTAGATCACTTTGCATAACAGCTGTTTGTAGACCTGCCCTAATTTCTTTAAAGACCCCAACGCCCTAGCTTTTTGTGCTTTCTCTCAGCTGACCCTCTCCACCCAAATTACCTGTCATTGTCTTTTCTGTGTTTGCAGGCCAGAGAAAGCAAAGCACTTCACTGTGATACCAGGCCAGATTAAAGTCACCCTCAAATCTCTAAAGCCTGAGGATCAAATTGAAAGTGAGTGCACCGGTCCCCTTCCAAAACCTGTTTGTTGTGGCGGCTTCGGGCCGGCAGGAAGGTCGTTGATTCCTTTCTGTCTGAAGGCCGGCTTTTCCGTACCGCCTCCTGATCGCTCCAGATTAGTTGGCAGATTAGCGGGAAATCGCATTAATGGGCCTGCGTTTGTTTTTAGTTACTTACGTGTCGCGTTTGTTTTGCCTGGGGCTTGGGGAGAGAGAGGGTAACGTAGCATAACAAGATGAGGTTCTGTTCTGTGGTGCCTGCTATATGCTCTGATTATGCAATCTGTTTTGCATCATATGTTTCTTTCTTATTAAAAAAAAGTATTGGCCTTGTGGTCTTGGTGGCTTAACATTGTTGCAGTGATCGCTAATGTAATATTACTAACCTTGTCCAGTGCACTGCTCTTGTAATCTACCTCTTTAAAATAAACAGAACAATTGGGAACAGGTTGGAAAGTCTCCAAAATAATAAAAGGTAAATTAGCAACCAGTCTAGCCTTGAGATATGCTGAGACTGGTTCACGCCGCAGACAATCAATTTAGGCGATGCAGTGTAATTGCTAACCTGAGGTCTTCAGTGTTCATGATGCAATAGTGTTGACACAATCGCAAGCCTATGCCATTCTCAACCCAATCGAAAGGGGCAGGAGTGGGTTAGAACCCAGGAGTTATTCCCGCAATGTAATTTCATTTTACAGTGCAATATTTGTGCTTTGCTCCGCACGCACAGAGCTGTGGTGCGCTAATGTGCACGGCCACCGATCGTCAGCCATTCGTTTCCACATACTTTGCCATAGACACAACCAGACAAAGTTCTGTCGAAGGTGTTGACACTTAAGCTTTAGAAGTGCGTAGGATGAGCTAAAATCTCAGACTTTGTCTTTTTAAAACTTCTGCTCGCTCGTCGTTCTTTGTTATTTTTGTTCGGGCGAAACGCCGATCGGCACGAGAAATTGTGCTGTTTTTTGCGTTTTTGCCTCCTTTTTGATTCTGCCCACCCCGACAGACTCTCTGACGCCGTCCCTGGTGCCCGTGGAGCCGTTCCCAATCCCCCCGAAGAGGGATCCCACCCTGGAGATCCAGCAGTTCCCCACGGAGGTGGCGGCCGACAGCCACCCGTTCTGCTCCTACCTCAACCACTTGTACGTCTACCCAAGGAGCCTGAAGTATGACAGCCAGAAGACCTTCGCCAAGGTGACTCTCACCTTTGACTTGTAAATGGAACATTTTTACAGCGAAGCTGCTGTGCACTAGGATCTGGGAAAAAAAATGTGTCCGCGAATATTGACAGAAAACTCCCCATTGGTCGTGCCAAGTATGAATAAATAAATATGAAAAGGGGGGCAACCAGCGTGAGTCAGCCTTCCTTGGTATTGTTAGATAGTGAGGTCGTCCCTTGTTATCGTCTCTAGGCATCGTCCTTGAGGTCGTCCTCGAGGTTGTCGTAGGCGTCATCCGAGAGGTCGTCCTTGAGGTCGTCCTTGAGGTTGTCCTCTAGGCGTCGTTTTCAAGGTCGTCCTAGAACTCGTCTTTGAGGTCGTCCTAGACGTCGTCCTGTAGGCATCGTCCTAGACGTCGTAAAATTAACAGCTTTGCTGGTCCTCCATCTTCACAGTGAAAAAGCTGTACAATTTTTCTTTTTAAAGATGTTTAGTTTTTTTATTTTTAAGCCCTAAGAATGTTGCATAAAGTTGCCTTTTCAAGAACTAGAGTGATCATGCATTAAGGAAGGTTTCAAGAAAGGACGAACATAGCCAAACTTTCAACTAGCAACAACATTTATTGAACTCGAAGCTCAATACGTGGTGTTGCTGTGCTCCGTTTCACCTCACGATGAACCCCCGCAGATGCTACGGGCCATCTCGGCCAATCCAGAGCAGCAACTCTGTCGCGTGACCAGGCGCCTTGTACGTCGCTCTGCCCTTACCAAAGGTCACGTTGGATTGGTTCCGTTGGCTCGCAGCGTCTGTCTATCGAAAGGTGAAACAAAGTAGAGTTGGGAGTTTGAGTCTGTTTGCCTTTAAAGGGACAGGATATTTATGCTCGCTGAGGTTTTTTTATTTGAACACGACATATAGGAGCCCAACTACCCAGAACACAATTTGCAGCTCCCAAAAACAGCTGGTCGAGAATCGGTCGGTTTCAGTCGCGCTCACTTTCTTTTCCGTGGTCACGTGGCGTTTAAACTATGGGTACCAAATATATTCAAAGTCGTGGATCATCTAAGGCACGCATTCAATATTAAAAATAGAAAAGAATACAAACCCCATTTTTGTGGCTGCCAAAAAAATAAAAATTATGTTTATTGAAAAAAAAAAAAAAAAATTGCATACACTACAGGAAGTACATGTACACGTCATTCTCAATATGGCAGCGTATTACGGGCTGGATGACGCAATGGACCAACATTGCGACAAACGTTGGCACGTTGCTATGTAACGTCGTTCCTTCGTGGTACCGGCCAATCGGCCTTCAAGTACAGAACATTGGGCGGAAGAGATATGAGTGCGAAACAATCACGCTACAAACGATGTACGCAAATTCGTCGTCTGCTTCACACACTGGAGATGCGGAGAAAAAAAAGTTTGGTTGGGTGTAGCCGTATGACTTCTGAGAACAAGCTTGCGTGCTCGTGTTTTGTTTTCGAGCAGTTTGGTTTTTTGGCTTTATTAAAAATATATGTGATTTTGTACCAAAATGTTGATTGGGTAGTCTCCTGACTTTAACTAGCATGAGAAGTATTTAACAGATAATTTTAAATTTAATCTAAGTTGAAACAAAACGTGAAGGTGATCAGAGCTAGGTAAAACACAGAATTTGAGAAGGAAAATTTTTGTAAGTCTTGCAGTGGTGGCGCAAGTATTGCTCTGAGTCTCCATGCTGCTCCGAAACTTCAGGAATTTTTCTTTTCGAAATAATTTTAGGCTATTTTAGAGAGCACTGTTTCAAATCGATTCCATTCAGTGTCCCAAATTCAGAATCATGTGTATTACCTGTTGTGGAAACAAAAAAAAAAAATTTACTAGAACTTTTTATTTGGGACATGTCTCATCATTACAAATGTATAAAGTGAAGTGAAAAAAAAAAAAAAAAGGACAGGTGAGAAATTTGTCCTTCTTTCCTTCCCACTTTCTGGCCATCTTTCTCATTGTCTTTTGTCACTAATGAATGGTGTTGCTTAGTCTGAAATTGTTATTAACTCAGTGAAAGGCATTCATGAAAAAAAATATTGAGGCAAAGGGAATGCTTGGTTTCCTTTAGGCTCGGAACATTTCCTGTTGTGTGGAGCTACGTGACAGAGATGAAGATGGCACAAAGCCTCTCAGGGTAAGTCCCAACTTTTATAGCTTCATGGAAAGTTTGCACCATTTCGAAAATGTTAAATATGTATGCAGATATGTATTAGTACTATTGTTCCAGCTTCCCAAGTAATTCTTTTGGCCTCATTTGATTGCAGGAGTGATTTGAATCTAAGTAAGCATTAAGAAAAGGGCATTTATTTTTACATGTGATTCCATAGCTTGAGGAGAGATCATACACCCTGCATAAGGACAGAGCAGCAAAATAAATTTAAAGTAAGCTGGGTGTGAAGGATGTTCCTTAAAAATTTCTTCTACACTTCTTTTTTTTTTTGTGATGGCACATATTGTTATGATAGGTATTTTATGAAAATTATGCTTTTTTATTGTCTTAATGTCGACCCAGTCAAGTTGAAAAAATCTAGCTTTGCATAAGTGTCAGTAAATCCCTCTTCGCATCTTGCAGGCATTTCTATTTTGCTAGTTTGTTCATTGTTTGTATTTCTGGCAGCTCAACTTTTAATTTTTTTAGGCTTTTGAGGAGTTCATTCAGATTGTGCATGTAAAACAATAAAATACTCAAAATCTGATACCTGAACTGCAGTGCATCTATGGCCGCCCAGGGGAGTCACTTTATGTGACCCAGTCCTTCACTGCTGTCACCCATCACTGTGTCACTCCTGACTTCTATGAAGAGGTAAGGAGACCTACACTCTGTTTTGCTACTAGAGTCATCCTGATATTCACACTTTGAATCAAAACAGTGCTTCACGAATGCTTAGGGATTCGTGAGGCATCAACAGCCTTGTGAATGCCTGAGCATTTATGAGATGGTTAATGCCTCAATACTAGACAGATGCAGTGCCAAAGAGATTGGTATAAAAATGGTAGTTTCTAAGCATAACATATTTGAGACTGTATGCGGTGGCCGAACTGCTGTGCCATTTGTGCCAAACTGCACCGGAACAAATAATTTGCTACGTGCTGCTCCAAAGGCTGTATTTGCGCACAGTTTATGCCATGTCTGCGCCAAAAGGGAGCTGTTTCCGAAGAGGAAACTGGAAGTGTCTGGCACATGGAATTGTTGGCGATGCCACTGAAAATTAAGAAAGTACATTTATTGTTTTTTTTAGGATGCCTAAGTTTATGTAAAGAGTAGGGCTGTGCAAATATTCAAATTTTTAAATAATGCATTATTTGATATTCACTTTAATATTAACTTCAATATTCATACTTTCGAAGTGGCGATTGCGGCGGGTGAGCCCTCTTGAGTGGGCTTCTCCTCAAGCACTGGTGCACTGTGGAGAAGCAATACTCGAGGAGCTGACACTGCGATCCGGCGACTCGCTTCGTGGCAGCGCAGCCGTGTGCTTAGGCAAAACACACACCTTCAAAATGGTATAATGCATGCCTCGTGTATTAAAAAAAAAAAAAAGGAATTGTAATTGTTGATATTTACATTGCAGTAAATTCTTTAAAATTTAACTGTGGCTACTATGCATAGGTATATGTTAGGCAGCGATGTTCTGACAACCTGTGTTCATTAGTTCTGATTTTTTTTAAAATTATGAATCAAAGAAAATACTTTTATATAGCAAGAAGATTTCTAAACCCCCTTGATTAGGTATTGCTGAGCTCATTTATAGGTTTAATTGTATGTCAAATCTGTCATTTGCTTGCCATCTCCATGTAGGTATTAAACTTTTTGAAGCCACAACCTATAAATATAGCTGGGCAATCTATAAATATGGTGGGCCATTAGAAGCTTGGTAACAGCGTTTGCAAGTACAGCTGAATTTTCAATTAAGCAGGGTGTAACAGTGGTGAAAGCCGCGGAGAAAGGTGCAGCAACTATTCAATATTCAATTAAGAAATATTCGGCCAAAACCGATATTCACTTTCAATTTGCTTCGAACCCAAAATCTACCGTATTATTTGTGCATGCCTTAAGAAGAGTTGTTGGTTTTTGTGCGAATGCATACCTGCCAACTCTTCCGAAATTTTCGTAAAATGTATGAATTGGGACTAGACTAATTTTACGATTTTACGAATCTTGCTTCAAATCTTACAAAAAATATATATGTTTTTTTTATTTTTTTTCGTTTTTGTAATTCCGTTGTTGGCCGTATCTTGCACCGCCACAAGAGGGTGATAGGTACCGTCCACAGCAGCGTCGTGGTTTTTACTATCCGTCTATCCGGTGGCCATGGATCGAAAACCAATCCAAAGCTCAAAGCCTTTGTTCGTGTGTTTGGCGGTGCACAGGTGCATGTTTGTTCGGCGTGTTCAGATGTTGTTGGGCCTCATTGTTTCGGCCAGTTTTGAGACAAGAAGTACGGCGTCTGTGTTTGTTGCACGTGTAACTGTTTCATTCTCCTGGTCACTGGCTTCGCGGCGCAATGCCGAATTCAAAACCTCAAAAGAGGTACTTTCAGGTGTTCCTGAAGCCCTACACGCCAAAAGTTCCGTGCTTCGTGCCGCCCAAAAAGCGAGAGAAGTTTGGATTGTGTAGCACGTGCATGTGTGATGTAAGTGTTTCGCACGCTGGCCAGGCTGACATTAAGCAGAACATCGCTTCGCGTAAACCCCCCGCCGCAGCCGCACAACTTTTACGAATTTGAAAGTCCACAGGTTGGCAGGTATGCGAATGGTGCTCACATCGATTGCAATGAAAAGCTAGTGCTACTTGTTGTGATTGGTTAGAGTAGCTATGTGCTCCGCTTAGCTGCTGTATGAACAGTAGCAGGTAAAATACGAGCGAGGGCAATGTGCGGCACATTCAACACAAAAGTGTCCACCTGACGTCAAACTTGCAATAGTAATTACGTCACTGTGATACAAACCCTACAAAGTAGTCAAACACATTTTTTGTGTCAAACACAGACCAAAGACGTCATCAATACTCCGAATAGGTTAATTGAGGCATCTGCAAAATTAACTGCGTGTGATTGTTGAACAAATAAATAAATACCTGTAGCAGCTAGGTCCCCTGTAGGTATGACACTTTAAAAAATAGTCTCCCAACACCCCAACAACTGTAGTTTTTTCCACAGGCTAACTTCAAAAGCGATCATAAAATTTTCTGACATGAAAGCTCAAAATTGGTCTGCTCCAAAAGGGGGAATCTCTGCTCCAAAATCCACTTTCCCTGCTAAAAGAGCTGCTCCAAATCACCACTTGTCAGTTCCACCACTGTATACAACACCTCTGAATTCTAGGTTTTGATTTTTACTTAAATGTTACCTCCTTACCTTGGTGATGCGTCCATTCCGAATCTCACAAAAATCACATAAAAGCTAAAAGATGCCTATGCTAAAGCAGTTGATGTAGAGGCACGTTGATGCCTGTCTCCTTTAGATAATGCATTAGTCGGGCTAGCCCATGTTTATTCAAGGTGAATGTGTGCACATACCTGTACATACCTGCCCCAACGCAATGCAGGTGAAGATAGGGCTTCCCCTGGACCTTCACGATAAGCACCACCTGCTGTTCACCTTCTACCATGTGAGCTGCGACATGGTCAAGGCCACCAAGCGAAAGGACGGCCCTGTTGAGACTGTGGTCGGTTACTCCTGGCTCCCGCTGCTCAACAAGGGCAGGTGAGTGTGCCCATATTGCTATTTCTTTTATGTGGACTTCCATTGCTGCAAGAACAAACCTGGCATCTGGGAAATTCTTGTGGAAATTGTGTCTGCTCAGTAGAGTACTTTGAATGGTTTAGGGGCTGAAGTGAGATCATCTCTACTTTGATCTTGCTCACTTTGTCTCAAACTGGTAGGGAAGCTGGGGAGAAGGGGCCTGGCGGATTTCAAAATAACGGCTAGCATTTTTTTGGGAAGCTTTGAAGAAATTCACTTTTTTGTAAAGAAACTCATCTCCAAATATGTGCAGGCCTGTAGTCATGCTTGAAGTGAATGTGTGTGAATTAATGGGTTTACAGTGCCTATAGTTGGCTCAGCATGAATGCTGCGATGGGTTGGTTAGTAGGTGCTACAGGGTTGCAATCTCTGGAGGCTTGCTAGGGTAGCGAGTACGCTGCCACTGTCGTCTTATGCTGTTTCTTGTTCCAGGCTGAACATTGAAGAGGGCATCTTGCCCGTTGCATCCAATCTACCTGCTGGATATCTTTCGTTCAAGCCCCTTGGACTTGGGAAAGGGGTGAGTAGGAGCCTTGCCTTAGTATACGTATCCGTTCCCGTGAAATGCGAGTTTGCGGCGGGTTTCCGTCTGTACCGTGAAACAAATCTGCTGCATCCGCAGTCTGCGGTATCTTTTCCCGTGACGAGTTTATAGAGAAGTCCCGCACCGTGGAACGCAAATTAACTTTTTATAAAGTTTTGCTGTTGATCCCCATGTTTTTCACCATTCATCCCTTCATCTTGGGTGGGAATTCTTATGGAAGTTTAGAGTAACTAGGTTTGCTTGATTGAATGCTTTCATGAAAACCATGTGGACTGCACAATAACAGCTCATGCTTCACTACTGTATGTGGATCTCCTATAGTGACATCTTACACTGACATGGATCACTCTCATTCTTTTCTGTTTTAATCATAGTTAGGTGGTGGGTTTGCAGTGGTACCATAACAGTGTCGGAAAGTGCTTGAGGGCAGAGAGGGGGGAGAGACCAAGACTTTTTTGAGAGAGTCTCTCTTCTCTTCCAGTTCTGTGGACCTGACGTCCGGATGGTTGAGGGAGGCAGGGAGCTGTTCAAGGTCGGCTTCAAATTGGTCTCCACCGTACATACCAAGGTACCTCTTCTGATTCTTACACTGAGTATATCTATCTATTTTTCGTATGATTCAACGGTGCTACTATATTGTGAATAAACTGGCACTGTATTCGGTGACTGGGTAAGATGGCAGCCGATGCTCTGCCCCCCAGCGCTGCCTTTCTTTCTTCGCAACACTGGCGCATGTGCAGCCAAAGCCCAGTGGAGTTCCTCAAGTACATGCTGGAGGTGCAGCTTCTTCTGCATTCTTAACTTGTAACCAACCACGAGTATTTTCGAGGCTTTCTTAATGTTCATTTGATGCAATTACAGCGAAACTATCTCTAGCTCAAGTTTGGCTTTTCAAAGGTCATTTTGCTTTTCTTACTGAGGTTTCACACCGAAAACACTTGAACAAAAAGTGAGCGGCAGCACAGGGCAAGCCATACTTTCAGCTCTGTTATACATCTCTTTTTGTTCCTGTGTCTTTTGGCATTAAACTTTCGGTCTTAATTGCTTAGTTTTCTTGCTTCTCGTTCGAAGCACTGGCAGACTTTTTTATATTAGGAATTCCATAATGGGGGAGTTTGCTTGGCAAGCATTTATTTTCTGATTAGTGTAGTTTGTTATATTCTTAAGAGCTGTCATTTTAAGTCTTCCTCAATTAAGAAAAAAAAAATGGACCCTGCAAACTTGGCTTTCTTTTGTTTTGCCTTAGGACCAACACCTGCAGAACTTCTTCGTACACTGTCAGAAGCTGCTCGAGACTAAGATCCTGGGTCCGGACACCGAGACAAGTACTCTCCTCAAGGTAGACTTGGATGTGAATTGTACCTTGCTGTATTTTAAATCCTGCATAGTATTCGTATGTTCAAGCATAATGGTTTGTTTATAGCAGGATTCCATCATCCACACTACAGGGGGGAGGGGATGGGAAACGGGAGACAGGGCGGGACGGGGCTTGCACACGAAACAAGAGTTTTTGTATGTTATGATCATGTACTATCTGTTGCTAAAATGTGGCACTAATTTTTTTTTTTTAATTTTGTTTTTTTAAAGTTAGCATGAAATTGCTTGTTCTATAGCCTGTGCCGATTGGGTTGTAACTGCCTGAGCAATGCATTCGTTCTGCTTTAACCATGCCTGACGTGTGATTTTTGATGCTTGAGAAGCTTTGCAGAAATTCGCTACAGTCTGAAGTTGCCTGGCACAGACTTGTTGGGCTGCTCAAACACAAGGCTCTTGAAAAAAGAAAAATTTTTTGTTTTGTTTTAATAACAAGAAGCTTTTAACTTAATATGTTGTCTTTGAACTTGTTTATTGAGTTGTGTTCTCACATTTGACTGAGATCTACCTGTTTTGCTCGGCTGTTCCTGCATGGCTACTAACCAACAATCTGTCTTCTGTATTTAACGGCTAAGCATGATGACAATGGTGCATGTCAGTCACCTTTTTTTTGCTTGCATTTTCTAGCATTTTTTGTTTGTTTATTGGAGAGGTTTAATAGGATTTTTTTGTTTGTTTTTTGGAGAGGTTTAATAGGATTTTTTTGTGAGTGACACAAGTGTCGCTTTGAGGATTGACCATTTCTAAAAACAATCTATACTCCAGTCATTTGGCTTAGATGATCTGTATAATTAAACAAAGCTGTGAAACGATGTGTATCAATATTAAATGAGTGTTAAGAGTCTATCAGTTATACGTCATTCAAGAGATTAGTATCAGTTAGCAAACCCTCAAAAAGCCCTCAAATTGCTGAGAGGAATTTTTGGACAAGACTCATTACATAACTCAAGCCTTTCATTAGGAAATTACCTCATAAAATATTTGCATGAAATTAATGATTGTTACGTCATAGTCAACATCTCTGTCACACGCCAAGCAATCAGGAGTAATGATTCTTGTTACTTTTAGTGTATCGATATGAAAACTTCAATAATTACTCTTTTTCTACAGCATTGCATTTCTCATTTTCGTGTTTCAGGTTGCAATGTAGCATGAGTCTCTTTTATATTGAGGAATAGGATGGCTTACTACAGATATATTTTTAGAGTGGAGCAGATGGATCCATTTCATAGTGAAGATCACGCATATTTGAATTGAGCTTTTGGACTAATGTGCCATAGGGCATAAAAACTGCAAGCTGTTAATTTACAAGCTTGCAGTGCATTCTTGAGAAGGCAGATTGTGTGGTTTTGCCATGCAGGAACAGGCAATTGCCTCAGTTGGCTCTGAACCAGGACGGGAGATCTCTAAGCTGGTCAAGGTTGGTATTTTGCTGTCGTTTAGCCGCTCTCAGATATAAGCAAGGTATTGACTAACTGTACCGATTTTCATGGCAAAGCATTTGTTGTTCTTTTGCGCACATTAAGGGGGAACACTGGTCTTGGGGATTTTTTTCTTATTTTTTTTTTTTTTTTTGCCAAGCCCGATGAAACAGCATTAGCTTCTTCCGACTTTTGAGCTGATTTCGAATATCTGTTACTCTTTTTAATTAGTAAGTTACTTCGCAGGATAATTATAATTAACAGGGTGTCTAGCGACCAGGAAAACCGGGAATGGTCAAGGAATTTTTAATTACTGGGAAAAATCGGGAAATTGTCAGGGATATTATCAAAAAGCGAGCCCAGTCAGGGAAAATGAGCCGGAAACGCCATTGAGTGCTCTAAGCAAAGACTTGAGGACTTGGGGGCAGAAAAATAGGCAATAAAGTCTGCTTAGAGCGGAGCGCGGGCTCTGCTCACCCGATGCAAAGGGAACAGCTGTCAAATCCAGTCCAAGCCTTGGATTGAGGGCTTGATCCAGTTAGGCTACTAGATTTTGTAACAAATGGGAAAGCAACAGACACTAATCCAATCCAAGCCTTAATCCGAAAGTATCCGAAAGTGTGCATCTGGCGACCATGCTGCCATTCAATGTGTGTGGTTCAGCGTCGTGTTTTCATTCCATTTCCGGAAGTGGCCTCTTCACTGACGATGTTGGTGGCAAGAAAGTGTTCGCTTAATCCCGGACTGGACGAACCCTAAAATTTCAGAATATGCAAGTTGGATTAAGCCCATTCAAAATGATCCTCACCGTGCTTGTGTTGTAATGGTCTTGTATATTTAACCACCTCTACAGTGGTCATTGAATTTCACCAGAAATTGTCAGGGAAAACCTGGAACATTCAGGGAATTTCAACATAATAATTTGCTAGACACCCTAAATTAACCAGACTGTTTCCAAAACAATAAAGAACAATCATTTCTTTTTAATTAGTAGGTTTTTTCGCAGGATAATTATAATTAACCAGACTGTTTCCAAAAACGAGACAAATCAGATTTTTTTTTTTTAATTAATGTTTTAAGATATGGTCAGGTACTACAAATTATGAAGAAAGCAATGTTGGAAGCACTTTTTAGATTGAACCATTATTAGTGACTTTACAACACATTGAATTCAGTGCTCAATGTGTGGCTGCCATGCAGGAAAACATTATTTCAGTAAAAAATTTTCTTACACCTAGATTGAAAAATCTTCCAACATTGCATGATTTGCACATTTAGCTACATGGTGCTAAAAGAGTTATCTCTATCTGCTTTAGATGATGAGATATCCCTTCTGAAAATTTGTAAGGGGTCTAAACTTTGTGTTTTGAGAAATTGTTTGTTTTAGCATCAGCTTCAGTGCAATTTCAGTCCATATAGATATTATGAAGTGATATTATGCCTCAAATATTAATCTTCAAAATAAGAAACTTGGCAGATAGAAAGAAAAATAGCTGTAAATTTCAAGATCACCATTTTCCAAAAAAAAAAAGACAAGTTTTTTATGGATTTTTTTGCTTCAAAGACCCATGTCTCCTCCAGAACATGGTCACAAAAGCCCTTGTGTCTTTTATGCATTATTTACATTTGGGCTGGGACTTTATGGGCCTCGTTGCACAGTTGTAATAGGTATTTCTGCCTATTGGTTTGCCATTTAAGTCTTTGCATTCAGTCAGTATTGTAGCATTGTTTGAGTTGCATTGGCAGGCAATTCTGTAGAACCTCTCTACATGACTTCCACATGATATCATCACACCATGCTCTAGGTCATTCCTACTTGCCCTCGCTGAGAAAAACAAATTCGGTGGTGCAAAACATATGCTGCAAAAGGTATGCGCTCCACAGCAAGACCACCGCAATGGCTGCTGATGTGACGTCTGTGCAAGTTTTCCGGTTAAAGTTTTTTTTTATTACATCATTATCTTTACTGTATCAGTACTTCAAATGCCTTACTAGTAGTGTTGTGCAAATATTCGAATTTTCGAATAGTAGTTTTAAATAATATGCTATTCAATATTCGCTTTGAGATGAACTGCAATATTCAAACTTTTTGAAGTGTTGGTTGCGGCGAATTATCCTCGTTGAGTGCGCTTTGAGCGAGCGCCTGTGCACTGCAGCAAAGCTACACCACAGTGCTTGCGGGATTTGTGGGTATTGCTTCCCTGCAGTGCACAGATGCTCGGTGAGAAGCACACTCGGTGGAGCAAACCCTCCTCGATTATACGATAGTATATGCAGCGATGTCTTGACAACCTGCATTCATCGTTCGTGCTTTTTTTTAAAATTCCGAGTTGAAATGGAAGAAAGAATGTTTGCATATAGCAAGCAGATTTATTACTCCTCTCGATTAGTATAGCTGTGACAAATTTGTCGTTCGTGTGCCACAGTTCATGAATAGTAGTTGTATTAAAATTAACTTAGCATAGAAGTCGACACCTGCAATGTTGGGAACAACCTTGTATTTTTGTTTAGGCATGGTGTGTGGTAGCGAGATGCTTGGAGAGCTTTCATTATTCGATCAGAAAATATTTGGCCAAAACCACTATTTGCACATGTCTACTTACTAGTAGTGGTACCAGCATGGTTCAACCTTATCTTTGCTATATCCATACCTTTGCTATAGACCGACAGCACTGTTTAGAAACAAGTCAGCATCTGTTCACACCAGACGTGGGCACTGTACATGCGCAGACCAGATTTCGCATGCGTCTGTGCATGCACCATGCCGACAACAGTGCCACCGCAACAGCGCAATGTCACTTCCGCGTGTTTGTGTGTATTTATCGTTCTTTTACTGTAAAAAGGCTCTACCGTACATGCACCCTTTGGGAGATGTTTGACACAAACCGTCTGTAAAGAGGCTCTACCGTACATGCACCCTTTGGGAGGTGTTTGACACAAACCGTCTATAAAGAGGCTCTACCGTACATGCGCCTTTTGGGAGATGTTTGACATAAACCGTCTGTAGCAGGTGACTCCAGTAGCAGACACCTCTAGCACTAGCAGCTGAGCTCGATGAATGTTTCTGGTTGCCCTTGTGTCGTCAGGCCCTGCACGCGGTGGAAGGCAATGCCATGGTGCACTTCCTCCCGACGGTGCTGAACCAGCTGCTGAGGCTGATCGTGAGCACGGGCAGCGAGGAGGTGGCCCTCAACACCGTGCGGGTGCTCATCCACCTCGTGACGTGCGTGCACGAGGCCGGCAAAGAAGACGTCCTGCACAGCTACGTCCAGGCGAGTCCTGCCTGCCGATGATGGGCCTTTCGGAAGACTCGACGGTGCCTTTACTACGCTGTCTAGCTCTTGTCGCCGTCTTCTGACAGACATCGAAAGGCCCGTTCACACACTTGCGTTTGCTTACGACCGAGCTCTTGCAACCTTGTGCGGAAATAGAAAATGCTGGAACGACCTATGGGGTGTCCATATGACTGCATTTCACTAGAGCAAAGGTTTTGCAATATTTGAGAGATCAAATATGTGTACTATCAATGAGAAATTATTGCCTATAGCATTGTCAGAAAGCTTTTTAAGCTCATGAGGAAAGAATGGTGCAGTAGAATATTAGTAACGATAAGCAAAACAGAAGTGTTTCAGGATGACCCAATAAGTGGAACGAGCGTGTTCTATTACTAGTAACAATCACAGGAGCAGACGCACATGGTCGCACTCAAATGTGTGTGCCTTTAGAGTGCGGTTGCTGCGGCAAGTTGGGACAAATGCTGAGAATGACTTGTGAATGAGGTAGAAGACGAAAGTGAAGTAAAGCTTCGACACAATTTTATTAGCAGCGCACAGCAGTGTCGCGTAACTGACTCTGATGTCGGCAAAGTGGAGGTCGGTTGTGATCAGCAGAAATGGTATCAGCCACTGCTGAATTGAGGGAATCGAACAGAGGAAGTCTGCGGCGTTTCTGCCCAGCCAGTGTGGGAGGGCTTGCCTCCGCTGGGTGGGCTTTAAATAGTGGAGCCCTATGTAGGCCACAGTTTCATTAAGTAACCTGACCAAATCGTATTAGTAATGTGAAAGTTCTCTTTAGTGAAGTACTAACTCTGTGAGGTGAAGCGCTAAAATGAGTGGCACCATCAACACTGTCTCGAAGGCTGGCTATGAGTTTGTATGCTTGTTCAGAGATTTGTATGTGCATTTGTTTTTGTCAAATAAAATTGATTGGTCGGTTGATTGATTGATGTTGCAGTTCATGTTTGTGACGGAGCCCCCCGAGGGCTCTCAGCAGACGACGGTGCACGAAGAGCTGGCCAAGTCGCTGGCGGCTCTGCTCGGCCCAGACAATGCGGACTTCCTGGTGGTGCACAAGTTCCTGCACCAGTCGTGGTTCTTCTTCCAGATCCTGGCTAAGTCCATGGCGCAGCACCTCATGAACACAGACCGCATCAAGGTATGTATTGGTCGATCAACCCTCCCTTTATTGTGCTCAGGAGGGCTGCCAGACTTTTCAAATGATACTGTACTCTTAGGGGCACTCTTTGTGTGTTGGTATGTGGGATGGGCCAATTCTACTTAGTTGTGTCACTTATAGTCACATCGGGGTGTAGCTGTGCTTCTAAATCTTTGAGCTAGGACATCAAAAATAAAGCGGTAATTTTTCTTTAGAAAATTGCTTACCTGTCAGGTCCTACTTGCGTGTTCAAGTTATGTTTTTGTTTGTCAGTTTTGATGTTTTTTTTTGTTTTTTTTTTTGAAGAATGAAAGCTCTATTTTCTACAGTGGAGATTTGGAATAGTAGATAAACGAGAAAACATAATGTTGCAAAATTTTCATAAAATTGTGTTTCGTGACATGAGGCATGTGTGAGTACGATAAAAGTGAGCTGGAAAAGTTAGTTCTGTAAAATCAGTAGGGATATCCATCCATTTTCTTTTAGATAAACAACATAACATTATTGTAAAACTCTTCAGCCTATGATTCTTTCTGATGCAGAATATGCGCTTTGTATTCTCATGCGACCACATGTTACGCAAAAACTTAAAAATGGAAATATTTTTCGGACTGTTAAATGCATACTGAAAATGTGAAACGGTAACAGAGATGCTGCCGCTAAAGTAGGATGGGTCAATGTGGTTATCAAGGTTACTTAACAAAAAGAACATAATTTTATTTCTTTGTTTCTGAGAGAAATGGATTACCATCATCGCTCCAACAAGTGCATCTCGGGGTTTTCCAGATGCAGCGTCATGAGCGGTTCTCCCAGGAGTACCACAACCGTGTGCGTACCCTGGTGAACGCGGTCATGCCCCACATTTTGCACAAGTTCAAAGATCTGCGCAACGAGACCAGACAGGCGAACCAAGGACTGGCACACTTCCTCAAGGTCTGATCTATGCTCCAGCGTGACTGGATATTGATGCTCTATACTTCTGCTCAAATCCATAAAATTGAAGGATTTCCTTTAGAACTGCTTTGTGTTAGTAAAGTGCTTATTTGGCGTGCCAACTTAAGTGGTAAAGTTTGATGCTCGTCAATACTGTGTTTGAGCTAAATCCAGAAGAATGCTGATGTCATGTTTGCACTGTGTCACACAGTACACATTTCAGGCCGACGTGCACATCTGACAGCCCGGTTTATAGATACCGAGATTCACTATTTACAAATGATAATTTTTGACAAACCCCCGAAGTAACAAACGCGGTTCATAATGCTAGCAGTTGTTTCTCATATAGTGAGCTGCAGTGTGTTATGAGTGATGTATGAAGCCTCTTCTTTTCATTCCGATTTAATTCTGTGCAGGTGTCGTTGCCCACTGAATAAGCTAAACTACTTTTTTTTTTATGTGGGCATGTGATTTCCTTGTTTTAACTTGACATCCTTCTGAACTTACAGCGGTGTTTCTCACTAATGGACAGAGGATTCGTGTTCAAGCTGATCAACTCCTACCTTGAGAAGTTCAAATCTGGAGATGAAATGGTGGGTGCTGGTCTTGTTTTTTATCGCATTTCTTCATGCGGAAAATGTGTTAACATGCCTATTGGACAGTTTATTATGCCTTGTTCCGATTACTTGACTGAATGTTTAAACTGGTCCTCCGTCCTTGCAGGAGCTGCACTGTTACAAGTTTGAGTTCCTGGAGATTATCTGCTCCCACGAGCACTTCATTGCCCTCAACTTGCCCTCACTGAAGGGCACTTACAGCCGAGGCCACTCAAAGAACACCAAAGGTGGGGTCTGCGGATGTGTCTCGATGCAGCCTTCTCTTTGTGTTTGTGTGCGTACCCGTGTCTGTCCTTGCAGCGACTTGTTTGTTGGCAGAGTCCACTGTGAGTAAGGCAAAGTTCTCTGTTCTTCTCTACTGCGTGTCTGTCGCTGATCTTGGTGCTTTTCTTGCCAACGATTTTGCGGTCACTCTTGTACAAAAGCTAGTTGTCTTTCCTTTGAGCCATTACTGTTGGCGTCCATCATGATGCAGCCAAAATTATGTTATGAGGGGTTTTATCTGGAAGGTTTATTAGGGGTGAAAGGGGGAAAAGAATCATGTGTGGGTGCTAAATTAGCTTGGTTTTACTTTCTATGGGGGGGGGGACTCCTCTTTTCTCGTGACTTGAACACAAGCTCTGTTTCACAAGTTGATTGTTGCCGGCTAGAAGTCGGGGCATGTAACTATCCATAATGTTTGACATAAGTTTAATTTGAACTTAATTTCTACATATAGTCTGTTGTAACTCAAGAAGGTAGGGTGAGGGAGAGGAAGGCCGGGGAGGAGGAAGCAGACGAAACGCTAAAGAGAAGAGAAAGTTTCCGCCTCTCCTCTCTAGCGTTCCGTCTGCTTTCTCCTCCCTGGCCTTCCTTTCCCTTGTCCTACCTTGTTGAGCTGCAATGGTCTATAATAAGTTTTCTTTTATGACTAATATTTATTAGTCCCATATTTTTTTTACAAGACTTAGAGTGAGGCATTACAAAGAAAAGAAGTTCAATGTTTTTAAAGATAAAACAGATGATTAAATATTAACCTGAAATTTAGCAAAATTTGTGATCATAATATAAGTTATGCTTCATATCTTTGACTAAATAGAATGCTATACAGGGTGTTTCACAAAAGGTGGACAAATCCGATATGGCGAAAACTATGCATCACACAAAAAAAGGCTTGTGTCATTTTGGTCTTAGGCCAGGGGCCTATTTAGGAAAATTATTAAAGTTCGGGATACTTAAGTTGTTAATTATTTTCGCGTAATTATTTTTTAAATGTTGAGTTTAAGGGCATGGTTTTATTTGGAAACTTGCTGAGCATCGTCAAAAAACACTAAATAAAAAAATTGGAGTGCGATAAAAGGCACGCGCTGCATCTTGCAGCTTTCTAAAAAACCGCACAACTTGGACAGGTGTTAAAGTTTCGGTTTGCAATCGGAGGGGTCGCTTCTCGGCACCGACGGCATTGCACCTTGTGGAGAAATAGTGCAACTGCCTCTGCTGCGTTGCGCGAGGACAGCGAACCAGATATTGGTTGCATTATTTCTCCACGGGGCACGATATCGTCGATACTGAGAAGTGCTCTGATTGCAAACCGAAACTAAAAAAACCCGTTGAAGTTGTACTGTTTTCAGAAAGCTGTAAAATGCAGCACGTTCCGTCTTTTGCACTCCAATTTTTTTATTCAGTGTTTTTCAGTCATGCTCAGCAAGTTTCCAAATGAAACCATGCCCTTAAACTCAATATTTAAAAAATTATTTATGCGAAAATAATTAACAACTTAAGTATCCAAATCTTTAATATTTTTCCTAAATAGGCCCCTGGCCTAGGACCAAAATGACACAAACCTTTCTTTGGTGCGATGCATAGTTTTTGCAATATCGAATTTCTCCACTTTTCTGAAACACCCCGTGTAGAGTTTTAATAAAATTTTGGAGATATGAGTGGTGTATTTTAGTGGTGCCATATAAATCCTGCTTTACCTCCTTAAATTGAAGCCTTAGTTGTGACCTTTAGAGAAATAAAATGTTTTGGTATTCATTAATAATTATAGTCTCTACTTAAATTGAACTAATTGCAACATGATACTATGTATGCTTGAGAGCTCTATTTCTTTGGGGTGCACCCAGAAAATAATTTTTATTCACCTAAAGTGACCGACTTTTTACCACTCGTGCATTTCCTTCTCTTGAGAATAGCCTGTAACATGATTTTGTATTTGCACATTCCTATGTTAAGGGCAACACTGCTTCTAGAGCTTTTTATATTACCTGCGATCTAATTCAAGTGAAATTTACATAGCTTATCTGCCTTTACAATCCGACTACAAATATGTGCTCGGTTTATTGTGCCGTGATTAGTTTTGTTAATATTGAAAGCTTCATTTGACAAAAATTATGGGAAAGATTAAAACAAATTGAAATACTTAAATGAGAAATTAAGCATATTTCAATAAAGTGGAGGGTATGTGGAATCCAATAAGGTTTGAATGAAAGCTTTACAATGATTAATAGTTTTTTTCTACACTTTTGACTTTTCTAATGTCAAAATTATTTATTTCAGAAAGTATAAAAGTATCTACAAAGAAGCCTGGTGCCATATTTAACCTACAGTAAACTCTCACTTGAGCAAACTTCAAGGGACCCAAGGAAATGGTTCACTTAACAGAAAGTTCACTAAACTGAATATATTCACTAGAACATGGAACAGCATAGGGAACAGTATACATTGAGTCAGAAGTGTGAAATTCAATATATGGAGTCATGTACATCAATATATACAAAATGCTGCCTTTCTCATTAAAAAAGAAAAGATCTGTAATTTTCATTTGCACCGGCACTCTTAAAGGTGCGCTAAAGACATTTCTGACATTGTCTGTTCTTGGTGATAACTCATTCTACAAGATTTAAGCATCCCAGAAATCTAAAAACTATGCCCGTGCAACGTCTATTTCTCTACTAAAAATGTTATCGAAATTCGTGCCATGCCTCTTTCTGAGTGGAAAATCTGGAGCTCAGAAAGGGGCATGGCACAAATTTTAATAACATTTCTAGCAGAGAAATAGATGTTGTACGAGCATAATTTTTCGATTTTTAGGATGCTTAGAGCTCGTAAGATAAGTATTACCAAGCACAGACGATCTCAGAAATGTCCTTAGTGCACCTTGACAGGCACAGAGACGCAGCACTCGGCATGTGAGGGTAGCTTTGATCACGCTGCAAGACTGGTGCAGTGCCTTTTTCCTGCGGCACTGCACTTCTGTAAAAATTTCCACGTGTTCTCGACAGCAAGTCTTATGGCTTACACAGGGTTTTAAAGAACTTTTTCGGCGTATGACCACGAACAAGCAGAAAACTTGTCTTCAGCACGCTGCCGCCAGCCTCCGCAACACTCCAAAAACGCGATTTTTCTGCATGCAAGATGGCCGTCCGGTAGCCGCACTCGCGCTGCAGCGACCAAGCGGGGATGCTCGATCTAGCAATTGTCATAGAGATAGTGGAAAAAACAGACACACCGTGTGGTTCGTTTTCGTCTACTGCACCGCCGCTTTGCCTCGGTGGTGATGTAAATGCCAGCGACGATACGCCGCCGCTGCAGAGGCGGCGGCGGGGCGGCGGCGGGCATCGGCTACGCCAGCACTGCAGAGCTCAAAACTTAGTTGAATTGATTGGAAAAATAATCCTGGGTCCACTGATCAAGTTCAATGAACTGAAATATTCGCTATTCCGAAATTCGTTTTTCGTTTAACTGAAACATTTTCGCATAGAATGCATAGAAAACCGGCGTTTTTTTTTTTTTAGAGTTTGTTATTCTGAAATATTTATTAAACCGACATTCGCTCGAGTGAAAGTTTAGTGTATTTATTCCCCTTATTGAATACTTTGCATATACACCTACCAGAGAGAAAAAAGATTATGAAGATTGTAAAGCTGCAAGTGAAGATGTGGCTTCCATAAAATAGCAAAGTGTGTGAATAGTTCATTCTGAAAGAATAGCAAAAAAACATGCACAGACCTATTTTATTATCTCAGGACAATATTTTAAGATGAAAGATACTTATTTTGTGGAAATACTTCGGGGCAGGAGGATAAGTGCTAATGCCAATCTTCAAATATGCACATTCAAAAAAATGTTCGGCGTATTTTTTGCCTCGTAGAGCTGTGTCTTTTCTTAATCATGACCACACTAATTCAACTACTGTAATTTGATTCCTCTCAGAACAAGGTAGCTATAATGAGCACCCTTTCACTTTTAAAGTGAGTTTTACCACACCGTTCCTTTTACCGATTCTCGCTGTGCTATACCCTGCTCACTCCTAAGCTGAGACTATGGCGGAAGTTACGTCCTCGTTGAACCAGTCATACGCCTCTTTTGCCACGTTTTTGCGCTCTTGCCCATGCCCACACGCAGAGAGCACGTTTAGGTTTGGCGCACACCATAGTCTTGGCTCAAGGGTGAACGGAGTATGGTCTATGCACTGCTTACCCGAAAATACCCAACCACCTGTGGCTTCCTAACACAGCACAGCTCCCTGCACAGTGCTCACAAAAGTCTGCTAAACTTCACTTGTGTGTCCAGTGCACACGAACAAATGTCCATATGCGTACTTCCCTGCAGAGCACGAACTGCACTTAGCATTAGCGTTGTTCCTAGTTTGCTTAGCAAGCGTTGCAATGACTTTGATTCCAAGGTTATGACACCTGTTGGAACATTCAGCGTACATTGTATTAATTAAGCGTCGCCACTGGAAAATCTAACTGCTCGAGTAACAGCTGTTGTAACATCTTAGCCTGTTCTGTGGCACTCTGCCTTTGACTATTTTCTGGCAATTGATCTGCATTTTTTTATTAGATCAACTGTACTACAGAGATCTTTCAAACCCTTGTAACTAACATTGCTGCTCAGAAACTCGGGCTGCAAGGCAGTGGAAACTTCGTTAGCGTTGGCATTATGTACTAGGAATATATTTTAGACAGTAGTTGTGACCTAGAACGAGCCACTACCTATTTGCACTGCAGAAAAGAGTGACTAGCCACTGAATGTGGTATTGTTTTGGGGGCTCTATGAGGATTTATTGCGTGTGTTTATAAAGTTGAGAAACAGAAAACAGGCTTTTAGTGATATGTTTCTAACTTAGCAAGAGCAATGTGCTTTTTTAAAAATAGATACAGGATATTTGTAATGAGTAGCGTGCTGTGGTGTTTAGTCTGAACATAGGTTATAGTATTGAGGCTAAAGGTGAAATGAGGTAGAAGTTTTAAAGGATGAGTTAAGTGAATATAAAAGGAATCAAATTATAACCTGTCACACAACAAAAAACGAGAAAGTGAGATTCAAGGAATGAGACATTTCGATCCTCACAAAATATGCAGTGGCACGAAGAACTGCCTGTTTGTTCTGATGTCTGCTGGAGGAGGTTTTAGAATGTTGCTGTAGTTTAAAGTACTTTACATAAGAGTTGTTCAACCATAATCTGTACTACAATGTTGTTTTAAGGAATAGTATGTTGAACCTGCACTGTGTATGAAGCACATTTTGTTTTGTTCTAAAAGTCTTGAAGTCTCCAAGGGAAAAAAAAGACAACTGAGTAATGGCCGTCCCTGTCTTGTGTCTTTGTTGCATCTGATGGGGGAGCAGACGAAAGCGAGGAGGTTGCGTCGGGCGGTAAGTTCCAACTTTTAAGTTGGAGAATTTAAGAAAAAAAAAAAAAAACACTAATGGATCATGGGAAAAAGAAAAGAAAGAAAAAAAAAAAGAAATGCCGGCACCCCCATCCTGCCCTGCCTCACCTCCTGACCTCGGAACCTCAACTCCTGCTCGAGCCTCTTAGTCGCTTGCGCCCTCTGGTGTTGGTTGTGTGCGAGGTGTGCGGAGCTCACATGGGAACGGGCTGTGGTAGCAGCTGCTGCTTGCATAGTTGTAGAGTCGAACCACCTTTTTTTTTTTCCCCTTCCTGGGTTTTTGCACCAGCCATGATGACCCCTGTGAACATTTTCTTTTTTCTTTCCCGCTGTCTTTTTTTTTTTGTAGGACCCTTAAATAGAAAGTTCTTAGTTTCTTCCATGTTCACATAAGTTGGAAATGACTAGGTACTTGTCTGTTATGTAGTTCAATGAGGAGAGTCGTGTTCATCAAGTAGAACATCCTTTTTTAACATTCGAAATACTTGTGAGCAGGTGAAAGCATTTTTATTATCTTGTGAGATGGTTGTCAGGCAGTGGTATTGGCTACTTACATTCATTGCATTTATTTGAAGATGGTAGGAGGTAAACTCATGTTCTTTCTTCAGAGTTTTGTTTAAATTTTACCATTAGGCAGTTTTTTTTTGTTTTTTTTTTTACATATTTGTTTTGTATCAAAACAAATAATTAAACTTGTTAGGTGGGGAAAGAATCCGGCACAAATAACAAAACAATTTTTGAGCGATGATATTTTTAAAATACTGAGGACAGGCAGCATAGTGCTTACACTGTCCTTTTGGTGCAGTTTTTTTCTTTAACGGCTTTTGTGGGGCATTCCAATCTCTCTTTGGGGTTTTTGGTGCGATTTCCCAAGCTGAGCATATTTCCCCGTGTGCTCTTGTGCTTCATTATTAGGTGACTAGCAATTAACTTTGGTTGCCGTGTAGCCGAACAGTAGATTTTGACATTTGGTTTTTGCTTTTGTGCAGTACCAGCAGTGCTTGCTATGCTGTGGCTTCTGGTAGTACACTTTTTAATTGGAGTTTTTGCTTTTTTCCTTTACCTGCTTTCTGGTCTCGTTTGTCCTGGTGTGGTGTTTATGATTTTCTGAAGGAGGATCTTGGTTGAAGTGTGCACATCACCATTTCTTTATCTTTTTTTTTTTTGTTTACTTTTGATGTTTAGAATCTTACGGCTTGCATCTGCCATGCTTGCAGTTCCCAAGCGGTGCTTGGGGAAATGTAGAGATTGGTGTGGATAGCATGCTAACTTTGTGAAAATGCCGTGAATCATTGTCACCATTATTACGTGATCTGCATTGACTTAAAACGAAAGAAACACACAAGAGGACGAAACAGACGACGCAGCTTTCGTCCTCTTGTGTGTTTCTTTCGTTTTAAGTCAATGTAGATCACCAACACACTCAAGTCTTTAATTACGTGATGTTTTGTCGTTTTCAGCTATTGTCTGAGATTCAGAGTTAGCATTTCACGTGGAGCCTTACCTACCGGCTTTGTGCTGGGGTCAAATGATATGTATGAAGGTTCGCATCTGAGCATCTATTATTGAGGCATTGATTTCACCTTCGTTAACATTAGTGACTATGTAACTTTATGTATCTAACTATTCTATATGTCTGCTGATCATCATTTAGTACAAATAACTAAAAGGAACTGTGAAGTAGAGGAAATAGGATATTGCAAATTTTATTTTAATTTTAGATAAGTGTTTAGATAGGAGTAGGTTTGTGAAACATCCTGCTGGCTTCTTTTTACTGTGTAGGCTTGCCGAAGTTGCTTCTTACCCCAGTGACATAGAGGATAGTCAGTCGCTTTACTGCCAAGTCATGAGAGATACTGATTCACTTTACCGCAAAATGCTAAGCATCCGTCCATTCCACAATAAGTGCCCATCCCTCAATTTTGTAACATTCTAAAATTGCACA
This sequence comes from Ixodes scapularis, assembly GCF_016920785.2. Lineage (NCBI taxonomy): Eukaryota > Metazoa > Arthropoda > Arachnida > Ixodida > Ixodidae > Ixodes > Ixodes scapularis. The sequence continues at coordinate 126,770,310 of NW_024609880.1, read as the reverse complement.
AAGGACATATCTTTGCATATTGTTGACCTAAGGAGCACCCATCCCCCAGTTTTGCACAATTATCTCCATCTTTTAAGTGGACATCTGCTCAGGATTTTACGGTACTGCTGAATTAACTCCTTTCATCCTCTGCTCATGCCTTCTTTGCCAAGTTTCCAGAATGCATTCACAGTCATTCCCGTTCTGACATGTCGTCGAACGCGACAGCCAAAGGTGGTGCTTACTAATGCCGCCTCTTGTGCCTCCCGTCACGTGACCAACCCAGACTACGAGATGGAGTATCGTCTGTCGGAGGAGTTCTGCCGGAGCCACTTCCTGGTTGGAGCACTGCTGCTGGAACTGCGGGCGGCACTGAGTGAAGTCCAGAAGGTCCGCCAGAGGGCCATCGGCGTTGTCTGCAACCTCCTGGCCAAGCACGCCTTCGACGACCGTTACCAAGGCCCAGTGAGTGATTTTGCTTCTTTTCTTGCAGGGCTTTTGTAACGGTCTTTTGACCGAGAGATAGTGCAGAAGATTGCCCTTTGTTATGTGAACGGCAAACTTATACAGTCAAACCTGTTTATAACGAACTGCAGGAAGCGCTATGATTAGTTCGATATAGCAAGTAGTTCGATATAGCAAAAAACGTCCACAACGAACTCCCACGATGAGTTCGTTGTAAGGCAAGAGCTTCTCTTTCTTTCTCATCTCTTGACTCCCGCCTTGTAACCTCGCGCTAGAATTTTTTTTTTTTTTGTACGCGTGCAGGGTATTTTTTAGCTTTCTCCCCTTTTGAGTCGCTTCTCTTCTCTAATTTTTGTTCGCAACTTAAGGGGGGACGCTACTCAAAAAAGTAAATTTTTGAACCACTTGTCTGATTTAAATTATATTTACAGGGCTTGTTTCTGTTGATGTTGAGAACATTTCTACCAAATTTTGTTAACCTGGGTGAAGTACAAAAAAAAACTGCAACCACTCAAAGATGAAACTGGGCGTGCCTGCGTAGGAAAACTATCGTTTTGAAATTACTTATAAATTTGCCGTTTTCATGTGTTATATTGCATTAGGACAGTTCAGAACAGATAACTATGGAGCTATATTTCTATGCTATACCATCTTTCATGACAAAAAAGCCACGTAAGCACAAATACAGTTTTCTTGATTTGCATCCTTTGTCCAAATTTTTTGTTTTTGAGCATGAAAGATGACAAAAATAAAAAATACAAGCTCATAGTTATCTTCCCCTTAAAATTTCACCCCAGAAAAACTCATAAAATGAATCCAAGTTATGTAGTAACAGAACAATAGTTTTCCTGAAGTGAAATTTATGCCAAAAAGTGGAATGGATGAAAGTGCATTCAAAGTGCTCCAACCTCTACCTTTTCTTCAGCATTTGTGGACCGAAAATAATTTATAAAAAATTAACTATGCAGTAAAATCGAATGAAACTTTTTGGGAATACCCTCTAGATGCTGGTGAATGTAAATATGACATCTTTCAAAATGACAGTTTTTTTGCAGTAATTGTTTTTTCTGGGTAGTGTCCCCCCTTAAGCTTTTGGAATTTTATTTTTTTCCTACTGCTTTTCTGTGGGAAGGGACAGGCTAGATTGCGCGCTTTTGGAAGCCTTCCCGGCGAAAAAAGTTTGATATAGCAATATGTTGTTCGTTATAAAGCATACTTTTTACATGCATTTTTATTTAAACTTTTCGTGAGTTCGATATCGACAATAATTCGCTGTACGTGGGTTCATTCAAAACGGGTTTCACTGTATAGCAAGCGAACAAGGCTATTTCTTTATGTGCTATCCCAGGAGCCGTTAACAAATCGAACAACTTGTCTATAAGCCTGCTTGCTTACTTTATACCATCTGAAATTGGGTTCACCAAGAAGATCATATCATTGAATGGTTTAGTATTTTTCAAGGTTTACTGTTATACTCGTGGATATACTCATGTATACTCATATACTCATGGATATACTCATGTTATACTCATATACTCATACTCAACTTTCTGTGTCATTTTCGACGATAGGAGGAGTGCTCATGCGCAACTTTATTCAGTGTTCGAGCACGTGCCCTCGTACCGTTGACTGCACAGGTACAGAAAATTGTTTGCGAGTATATTTTCTTTGAACGTATGGTCACTTCTGCTAGCAAGTCAGTTTGTGCCAAAAACCCTGTGGCTAAACCTTGCGACGACCTCAAGAAACCCATCGTTTTTGAAGAGTTTTAGGACTGCGAGGGCGTACGCTTTGCCAAGTTTCAGACTTCTCGTTGGTTTCTGGGTTTTGGACATGCCAGTTCTGGAGGGAAAATTGTCACACATTTTGAAGGCCAGGTACCTGAGACAGATGAAAGAACAGGGTGTTTCTTGGAACCTTGCACCTCAAATTGTTTACTTTTGGTTCATACGCATCCTTCCCCTTTAACAACTCGGAACAGAAAGTAAAGGAAGATATTGGCCTTCGCATTAGTGGAGTTGGCTGCCCTCAGATCAGTGCACACCAATTCGATGTTGCCCTCCTAGGTCGTCCTCCACTTTTCCAAACACATAAAATTAGGCACGAAAAGATGGTATGTCATTACAAATACCTCAGTAGTTCCTCTTCTCTCAGTTTTTGCACGTTTAACTCGATTTCACAGCATTCCAGAGGAGTACTTTAGCAGAAGCTTGAAACTATGTTGAGCCAAGTTTTAAATGTCTCGACAGGCCCAACAAGCGCGCATTGCCTCGCTCTACCTGCCACTGATCTCCGTGCTGCTGAGCAACATCAACCGGTTCAGCACGTCCGACCAGCAGGCGGCCCCGGCGTGCCACGCTGCGGGGGCGTCCTGCGCCACCTCTCCGTCGCGCAAGACGAGCAAGGCGGACAGCCTGAACCACATGCCGGACGAGCCTGGCACGCCGCCCAGCGGCGTCTCGTATCGCAACAGCATCATGGTGGACGGTCCCTCTTCCTTGCCGGGTTCCACGAGGCACAACAGAGACTCCAACTACCTCTCCATCATTGCGGGGCAAGGTGAGCTTGGCCATTCCTTTTCAAACTCTTTCCGACTCCCCTTTTCAAAAAGAGATGCAGGTCGAAAAACGGCAATATTTGGCAAAGAATGTGATTTGGGCTTTTATGGTGTTTTATTACTTTTGAAACTCTTTATATTTATGTACACAAATAATTAGTGCCAGTTATGATCGCAAAATTAGTCAAATATGCATTTGAAGACTTCCAGGCAACCTAGAACAGCATGAATTTGAGCCACTTTTCTCTGCGTGGTTCTTCAAGTTGTGACGTTGCCCGTCGTCACATTTACGCTGACATGCAGGCCTAGCCATCTCCCCTCCATTGCAGTCTTATGTGGTTTCAATTTCTTATGGAAATTTATTAACAATTTATCATTTTTTGCACCGCGAAAGGGTATAATTGCACATCTATGGTAACATTCGAACGCATTTTTCTTTTTATGTAATTTTAGAGCACCTTCACAGTTTGTGCACAGGAATTTCTGTTCTTAATATTGTCCTATCACAACCAAATTTGGCATGCATATGCTTTATAATGCATAGAGTGCAACTATCTAAGTTTGGCTAGAATATATATATATATTTTTTTTATGTTCAGAAAAAATTTAAAGAATGTTTGTTAACCCCTTTGAAATGGAAGTTTTGCTATTTTTATAAATTGTAAAATGAAGGAAGTATCGCACACATTATTTTTGTTGTTTGTTGCACTCAGTGGTTTAAAAGGAGCGAATTGGTTTATTTTAGTAGGCTTTTTTAAGTGTGTTGCTATGTTTCACGCGTTAGCAAGAAAATGTTTTTTTCTGTATCTACTTTGCATGGAGAACTTAAAAAAAAAAAGCTATATCAAATTTAGCACCAGATTTATAATGAAAAGGTTATAAGCACCATAAACTGTAAAAATTACTAATTTAATATCATAAATAATAAAAATTAATTTTCGCTTGGCGGGTGTTCTAATGCAGAATGTGTTTAACCCTTGAAGTGCCACAATCGAGCATACCTGGGTGCGTTCCTATGTTGTTTCGATTTCGGTTTGCTCCCTGCCCCTTCAAACTAAACTGTCTTTATTTTTTTTCTTTTATTTTTGTTTTAGCAGCACGTATTAGTAAGTGATAAAACTATGTTTTATCACTATCTTGAAACTAAACTGTCTTTATTATTTTTTATTTTTTTTTTGTTTTAGCAGCACGTATTAACAAGTGATGAAAACTATGTTTTATCACTATCTTGTAGTTTCACTTTTTGGTAGCATGTCTTTTTTCTTTTAGGCAACTCGTTTTGGTTTGCTAGTTCGTTGCTATAGTGGTGAATCTATGTCGTTCAACCTAGTTCTTCATGGCAAACACTGAGTTCTAGAAATTACCAATGAACACTTTATTTGATTTCTGTGAAAACAAAAAAGCTTTAGTTCCTAATAAACACAGGCAAAGGAGTGACCTCAGGTTGTGAGGTTAAAGTGCCACTGCATAGTACCGTGTCTCAAAAAGGACAATACGAGAAGTATGTCATAAGTTGGAAGCACGCAGACATTGATTAACTTTTTTTCCATGGATTGTGTGTGTTTTATAAATAAACATTCTTCACAGATCTTACTAGTATAACTGAGACCAAAATTTGCGTTCCGCGTGGGGGAGAGAAACCCAGCCCTTGAAGGGTTAAGGACCAAGATTCTCGTGAAAAGCGTGACTGAGAATACCACGAAAAACTGCGACGAACTGTGTGGCACGGATTTCGAGGGAAAATTCAGACAAAAGAGCACATATGTGAGAGAAATAGGAATAAATTGATAAGAAAGAATATAATTTCAAAAGTCCCCCAACAAGAGTTGAATTTGGGACCTCAAGATTTGGAGTCCAAGACTGTATCTACCACTGTGCTAAGGGGGAGACTTTTGAAGTGATATAGTGGGTGTATCAAGTGTGGCTACGTTCTTTAAATTGACCGCAAAATTCGGTTTCTTAACTTATCGTGCTACGACTTTGTGCAGCGTTGCCCACAAATTGTGCATTTTTTTTTTTGTAAAATTTGCAAAGAGCGAACTTACTTGAGGAAAAAGTAAAGAAAGAAAAAGGCTTAGCTCCTATGGAAATGCGGCAAAGCCAAAGGTTGTCAAACAATACGACGCTGTTTTGCACGGGAGACAAGCGATGGCGCAAGCGGTCGCGATGCCGACTGCGCCAACGAACGAGCATATGGCTCCGAGAGCCGGCGTCTTGAACAGACAATCTTTTTGACTCAAAAGCGGAGCGCGTTCTGCAACTGTCGCCACGACAGTCACAAAAACAAAAACAAGCATGGTAACAACAAGGAACTGAAAAGCAGAGAACATTGGTACCCCGAATAAAACAGTCAAAATATCCCGACAAACCATTTTTCTAATCCATTATGTGTCCATTCAATATGTTTTATCAGTAAGGATGTTAAAATAATGCATTGGCAACTGATATCAGAAAAGCTCACGCCACTTTTGAGTTGAAAAGATTGTCTGCTCAAGACGCCGGCTCTCGGCGCCGTATGCTCGTTCGTTGGCGCAGTTGGCATCGCGACCGCTTGCGCCATCGCTTGTCTCCCGTGCGAAACGGCGTCGTATTGTTTGACAACCTTTGGCTTTGCCGCATTTCCATAAGAGCTAAGCCTTTTTCTTTCTTTACTTTTTCTCAGGTAAATTCACTCTGCAAATTTTACAAAAAGAATGCACCATCTGTGGGCAACGCTGCACAAAGTCGTAGCGCGATAAGTTAAGAAACCGAATTTTGCGGTCGATTTAAAGAGCCTGGCCACTCCTTGATACACCCAGTAGTGTGGATAACCATGTTACCATATCATATTGCCGATGAATGAAACAAAACATTGAAATATGTTCTTCTTTTACATCTATTTACTATTTCCGTGCACTTTATGAACCTGAAAAGGAAGAAATAGACTTTCTGTTTCCAGTAGGCTTTCATTGCCTGTTGTGCTCTTGTCTAATTATATTTTTTTTGTTTTTTTTACACATTTTGTAGTTTTGTCTATGCACAACTTAAACAACCATGTTAGTGTACTTTTCTCCATGTGTACTTCAAAGAGAAAAGTTGTGCAGCTCTGTTTTGTGTTTCTTTTGCGGTGTGAACGTTGCATGCGAATTTTCTCCTTTTGGCTACCGTGGACCTCTCTTTCTACCCTTCAAGTTGGACCACTTGTTCATCCTATCTACTAACCAATTCCTTCCCTGTCCCCTTGGAAAGGAGATGTGTGGATGTGCGCCATCTGGTGGTGAACGTGCCAAATGCTGACTGATTTGAGGCTGGTTCACACCTGTGTGTTTGAGTGTAACCAAGTGTGTTGGAACCTCTTGTGACTGCTTACGATGCAGTTCGCACAAATGTGTGGCCTGCATCGCAATGGAGAGGATTACTCTGCTAGGGTGTGGGCAGATCACCAGATGGTGTTGCCTTTCGCACATCTTCAGCCAATCTTCTGTCTTGGCCTTTGATGTTGGACCGGTCCGTTTTTCCTCTCTCTGACATTGGGGCACTTTTTAGCGTCGCCTCCGCTCTCGCTAACGAAGAGGACAGCTTGGCTAAAATGGCGCCTATCGCACCCTTCAAGTAGTAAGTAGCGGTTCCTCTCGAAGAGCTTCTAGCTCTGGCAACGTTGTCACGGCTACTGCTGCTGCTTCTGTAGGTCGGTTTGCTTCGTTCGTGGCAGCAAGCTTTTTGGCGGTGGCTTGGCTTTTTTTCTTGTCTTTTGTCCTACCTCCCTCAGGCCTACCTCTTTTTTTTTTGTTTTTTGAGAAGGTATGATTGAAACTTTTAAGAGGGTTTTTATCCTTGATGTGAATGGCTGTAGAAGATATTTTTGGTTTTGTCAATGGAGCTTAGTGATGCACAACTTGTTATTCAAGGCTTGATTATGAATAGTATTTCTAGTGACCAATTTATAAACAGATCTCCTTATTTTACTGCAGGCAATAAACAGTTGGAAAACTTTTGCTGTACTTGAATAATTTTAGAAAATTAAGGTTCAGGTTCATTACGAAATTATAAAGGTGTCTGGAAAATCTACAGGGAAATTTTGAAATGGCTATCAAAGAACTATAAAATTTTGGCAAGCTTTCATGGGAATTTTAAAACGGTGGCCTGACAATTTAAAAATTATATTAACATTACGAGTTGGTCTAGTTGGTACTTATGCGTAGTGGTAAATACGCCAAAAAACATGGGGACAGGAAAAAAAGTGCACAGGACGAGGCGTAACTTGCAACTGAATTTTACTGAAGGAAACAAATAAAAAGAATTTAAAAATTGTTCACATGGCAAGGAATACTTCAGATTATTTTACCACTTGTTCATTCCACCTAAACAGCCCCTGTTATGTTTATAATTTTTATAACACCATGGAAGACATTTTTAGATGTTTATTCTCTGGGTATTTGTAATTAGCTTTTGGGTAATTAATCTTAAATTTACTTAAATTTGGTGAGTGTGACAGTTGTTACTTAAAGCATGGTTGTGGTCAGTTATCCTTTATTGCCTTTCATTCTTTCTATAGCCACAATAGTTTTTTCATTGTGAACAGAATGGTTTGGATTTTCAATCAGGCATTGATAGTACTACCTAGTAGTAACATCAACATTTATGGACCGCTAAGAGAGGGTGACATTCGGTTGTCGACTTCTGCATTTGTGTGACACTAAGTGTCACACAAATGCAGAAGTCGACAACCCAATGTCACCCTCTTTTAGTGGTCCATAAAGTCTTTGGTATCTATTTTGGTGGTCCATAAAGTCTTTAGGTATTTTATTTTGGCTTTTTATCTGCTTCACTGAGACTCAAATACATTTTGTGTCTCATACGAAAAAAATTTCGTAGTTGTATGGTATCAGATTAGACAACTTGATCACAGTGGAAACTTTCTCTTCAAATCGTTTTCATTTTCCAAAGGTGTGCCCTTTAGATTTTTTGTATTCCGTGTTCTCTATCAGATATTTTTAGCTTTGGCTTTCCAACCTTTTTTCTTTTTTTTTTTTAATTGCATAACTTTTAGTTGTTGGCTAGTTACCCATAGTGCTAATGCATTGTTGCTGCTGTTGCGCCCTGTTGTGAGTTTAGTGAGTGCTGTGATATGGACGAAAAAAATAATCATAAAAATGTGGATGTGCAATCTCACTGCTGAAACCCATGTCCTGAAGGCATGAGCTCACATTGTTCTTAGCACAGGCTAGAAATGTGCCTAGTGCATGAAGCTTGATTTAGAGCTGAATATTGCATGTTTACTTACTAGTTCTTGCTTCTATGAGCTAGATCAAAATTACTTGGCGATGCGTTAAATTATAGCATAAATTGTGCTGTAGGTTTGAAAATGGAGGCCATGCAGCAGGACTGAATTTATAAATAAGCACTCTTTTACTTTGTTGAAGTGTCACTGAGGCTGCAATAGAGCATGAACTCAAAATTTCATAAAAAGTGAGCCACGAGAAGTGTTTATGTGCTGAAGATAAGGTGTTTTTTAGGGTGCTCTCCATTTAATTGGATTTCATCTGTTCATACCTCTCCTAGTTTCAGGTACTTTTGTTACAAGTTGCATACACCAGCTTGCCTACTTTTAAAATGACATTGACTGTTTTTGTAACTTTATTAGAACTACAAGCAGAAACTTTCATTGTACAAGGAGATACACGTATCCAAAGGAGAGGTTCTTTGAACGTTTACCTATCATTTACTGCCGTATTTACTCGCATAATGAATGCACTCGCATAATGAATGCACCCCCACAACGGGTACCAATATTTGGACTTCGAATTGTGTCCAACTTAGCTAATCACCAAGTCCACTAAGCCAATTTGTTTTTTGCCACCAAGTGGTCAGGCCAAGTCAAGCCAAGCCAAGCCAAGCCGTTCTCGTAATGGCTGCAAGTGCGTAGTTATGGAAGTGGTCGACCGTGAAACCGAGCAACGCGCACACTTGACAAAGCTTGGGGGTCGAGAAATCGCCCAGCCCTGGACATTCTTCGCCTATCGGATGCATTTATGTCAACAAACATGCCATCGTCTGTGGTGCGCTTTCGGATAGTGAAATTGTGAAAGTGGTTAGGCCTAATAACAGTCTCGTTGCTCTCCGCGCTGAGTGAGCTTCGTAGGGCACTTTTTCTTCGGCAAAAGGCATACCGAAAGCGCCCTATAAAGGTTTGCAATTTATTAAGCATGGTTACTGTGGCGTGCCCCCCCCCCCCCCGACCAGCCGTGGGTGCACCTCCATCAGTGGAGACGTGCCACAGTACAATGCCATGTCGGATTGGCACCTAGTATGACATTTGCACGAAGTGTGTAACTGCAAAAATGTTACCCCGCATAATGAACGCACCTCCCAAAAAATGTGTAAATTTTTCGGAAAAAATGTGTATTCATTATGCGAGTAAATACGGTAACTGCCCCTTAAAAGACACATGCAAAGAAAAAAATCTTTTTCTTTTTTTTTTTAACAGCCTGGATGGAAAACAATATCATAAAATAAATTTACAAAAAAAAAATTTTTAGAGCTATATTTACGGCGCAAAACGACTTTGTATTTGGCGCCCGCAGGTGCCACGGAAAAGTGTCCGCTATTTATCACATAGTGCTTCCGCTTTTTTGGAACCTTTTTATGGTCTTAAAAGTTATTTATTCATTTTCGTTTTAAAGTGCAACAAAAAACGGAGATTAATAAGTAACTTTGAGAGCCCAAAAGAAGTTCCTGAAAAAGCGCAAGCAGACGTGATAGACCTGTGCACTGGTCAGAAATTGACGGTGGTGGCGGCGGCGTGGAGAAACGCGTTGAACCGGTGGTGCATCACGCTTGGCGTGCGGCGGTGGCATGACTATTGCGGCGGTGGTGGCACTGCATGGCGGCGCACAGGCCTACCACGTGACCAGCGGTGGCTCCCGTGGGCATCAACTACAAATTCATTTTGCACCGTAAATATAGCTCTAAAATTTTTTTTTTTTGTGAATATGTTTTATGACATTTTTTTTCCTTTGCGTGTGTCCTTGAACACTTTTCTCCAGCTCTTTGACGGGCTATGCCCAGCAATTGTCATTGGCACTGGAACTTTCCATAGAAGGCTCAGATTTGAGTGCATGACCTTGGGAAATGTTTTGAGCTGAGTGGGCTTCTGCACTCTTGCAGCATTTCCAAGCTGACACCGTGTGACTTCCAAAGCATGATATATAGTACACAAGGGCAGATGGGCATCCAAATTCACTTCGCGAGCCTAAATATTTCTCCCCCCACAATGCCGCATGAAGGTTTGGGCTTGAAAACAGTTGACAACCTATTAAGGGTTATGGACATAATGTCCTTACCCGATGACTATACTCCGTAAGTGCAAGCTTAGCAAAAGCGACAAGATCGAGCTTGTTCATTTTGGATGTGCCTACTGAGCATGCACATTCGTGAGGTGCAAACGTTGTTCAGAGCTAGATGCTCGCGCTTGTAGCTTCGGCTTCGCTGGCACTTAGATGAAACAGAGTACGGTTGCTGTAGTCTTCTGAATTCAGTCTTCCATCCTTACGCTAACACCCAGCTACTTATCACTTGGCAGTGCGTACCGAGAGAGAGGCATGAACGGATGGCTCACTGTGCTGAATGTTGCATCTAGACTTTCTCGGTGGACCGTAGCGTTTGGCACGTTGATTCAGAGAGCTTGTCACTTCTTGCAGTTCCGGTTCCCCACATGGGAGTGACCTTTGCCAACGGCTCGTGCACGTCCCTGGAGAGCGAGTCGTCCACCCCCTCGAGCTCTTCTGCGAAGGACGTCGAGCCCGCCATGAGGAATGGCGATGCGGGCGTCGACAAGTGCTTTACGCGGGATGGCAGCCTCATGAGCAAGGGTCACGTTAGGTGGGCTTCCTTTTCTTCTTATGCGGTGCTGAGCTAAGACTTAAGGAAGTGATCTATCACAAAATTTGATGAGCTGGAAACATCTTGCTTGTGACAAACTCTGGGCAGTGTTCGAAACCATGAACTCTCACGAAGCATGTGTGGTCGCAAGCTCTTTGGATTTTGCACCTCTGTGCATGCTTGTTTGCAGCATCTATGTGTCATATTTTCCCCAGCATTTGCCGTTTCATGCACCCTTCTATCAACAGTCATAGAATACGCATTACTTGATAAGTGGTCATGTAACCAGCTGGTGCATTGGTTTCTTGTTAAGAGACCTGGGCATAATTTTTTCTCTACCATTTACCATTTCCTACCCATTCTTTAATTAATGGTCATCTAACCAGCTCATTATTGATTTCTTTTTATTTGTGTAGCTGTTGATAACCATTTTCGACATTACTACTTATTGCATATACAGCTGTGTTTTATTATTTTAATTATATATGGTACAAATAGTGGATTTTGAGTTTAAAGTGATTTGTAGTTTTGGTCAAATATTTTAAATGCAGTATCAAAAAGTTTCTCCAAGCTTTTCCCAATAGCACCATGCTTTAATGAAAACTCTGCTGAACTCTTGAAGATTGTTCCCAAGCTTCCACTTGCCCATTTGTAAACTAAGCTAATTTTAATCTAACTATATGAACTGTAGCCTCAGAAAGTCTAATGCCCACATTGGAATGGCAAGGAAACAGCACATATGACATAAAATTAAACCAAGAGAGGTGCCCAGCTATACCTAATCGAAGGAATTTATAAATCTTGCTTTATGCAAATATCCTTTGTTCAATCTCGAATAAAAAAAAATAAAATAAGACATTCGCAAGTGATATGCAGTTGGTCAGGGCATCTGTGCCTAACATATACTCTTTCATAATAAGCAGTTTAGTTTTGAAAATTTTGCTGCAATGTAGATATCGAAATTCTCAGTTTTTTGTTTTTTTCTAAATACCGTATTTATTCGAATATAAGGCGAGGTTTTTTTCCGAAATCCTTAGTCTCAAAGTCGTACCCCGCCTTATATTCGAAGCTCAGTACAGCAATACGGCAATTTTGGTGTAACAGTTTCGGTTTCCGCCTTTCAACCATTTCCAAGCTTCCAAAAGAGCCCGACAATACTGTTACAAATCTAACGCAGAGATTTAAGAATAAAACATACAAAATGTTACACAAACGCAAGTTACAGATAGTAACTACCGAGTTTAGGCAGCTGCGATGCAGGAGACGCGATGGCTGCAGACGCCTTCAACCATATCAACGAGCTGAGCCAGCAGTAGCCGCTTCCAAGCCAGTAGTAGCCGCAAAGTTTGTAAACAAGTTGGGACGCCATTTTGCATTTTTTTGTTGGAGTGGCCGAGTCTCTGCGGCAGGATTTTTTCAGTGCTCGCTTATTTACGCTACCAGCGCAATGGCGAGTCACCGTTGCCACTATGATGCAGCCTTCAAGAGGAAGGTTGTATCAGAGGCGGAGGTTTCTGGAAACTGCGCGGCGGGTCGGAAGTTTGGTGTTCCGGAGAACAACGTGCGTCGTTGGCGCAAACAGAAGACTGCGCTGTTCGCCTGCGCAGCGACGAGAAAGGCTTTCCGTGGCCCGCGAAAGGGAGCGTTCCCCGAAGTGGAAGAAGTGCTGACGCAGTTCATCAAAGAGAGGAGAGGCCGCGGTTTGGCCGTTACTTCCGACATCGTGCAGATGAAGGCGCGCGAAATCGCGAGAGAGCGTGGCATCCCCGCTCTCAAGTTCAAAGCTAGCCGGGGCTGGGTGCAGAAATATATGAAGAGGGCCGGATTTTCCTTGCGAAGGCGGACCTCCGTGATGCAGAAGTTGCCCGAGGACTACGAAGAGAAACTAATCTCTTTTCAGAGATATGTTATCGGCCTGCGACGCGACCACGACTTTCTACTCGGGCAGATGGGCAACGCCGACGAAACCCCGATTTTTTTTGACATGCCGTCGCCCCAGACCATTCACCAAAAAGGTGATCGCCAAGTGAGCCTGCGCACTACAGGCAACGAGAAGGCTAGGATCACCGTTATGTTAGCCTGCACCGCCGATGGGCGGAAGTTGCCCCCCTTCATCATCCTGAAGAGAAAGACCTTTCCGAAGAACGAGGTCTTCCCGCAGAACGTCCACATTCGTTGCCAGGAGAAGGGGTGGATGACGGAAGAGCTTTTTCTGAACTGGATTAAGTCGGTGTGGTGCCGAAGACCAGGGGCACTGCTCGCCCGGAGGTCAATGCTGGTCCTCGACGCGTTCCGCGGACATCTCACGGAGGGTGTGAAGAAGAAGCTGGTGGACGAACGCACGGAGCTGGTCGTCATCCCGGGGGGCATGACAAGCCAACTACAGCCGCTTGACGTTTGTCTTAACAAGCCCTTTAAGGCACACGTCAGACGGCTGTACAATGAATGGATGGCGTCTGACACTGTGGCCCTCACGCCGTCGGGACGTCTAAAGCGGGCGTCCCCGTCTATGCTCGCCCAGTGGGTGGTCGACGCATGGGCAGCGATCCCCGAAGCTATGGTTGCAGCATCGTTCCGCAAGTGCTGCATTTCCAATGCCCTTGACGGCACCGAAGACGCTGACCTCTTTGAGTGCGAAAGTGATAAGGATGATTCGGATGCTACCACTTCTGAAGACAACAGCTTCTAAGTTTGTCTTTCGTCTCGCTCCGAATAAATATCTTTGTGTGCAGATAGTTCAAATACTTGTGTCTGCTTCGCTGAAAGGTAAGGAATTTAATTGCCTTCTTTCGTTTCTTTCGCCTTATATTAGTGTGCAAACTTTTTTCTTTTTCTTTGGTCCTTCAACTGCCCCCTCGCCTTATAATCGTGACCGCCTTATATTCGAATAAATACGGTATACTTGGCACACGCGTGCAACACTTGCAAGAGCGAGCTTCGCGCGTGTTGCTTCTCTACAGTGCACCGGTGCTCGGTAAGAAGCATGCTCAAACGGGACTAATCCGCCGCAATCAACCCTTTAAAAAATATAAATATTGCAGTTCATCTCAAAGCGAATACCAAATAGTGCATTATTAGAAATTGCTATTTGAAAATTTGGATATTTGTGCGGTCCTAGCATCTTCCTTTTTATTGACCCACAAATGCCTGATATTGTGACAAATGCAGCTTACTAATTTGCACTACTCTCAGACCAGGTCTTGGAATGCAGTTAAGTAGTACTATTGACATATACCACTGCTTTGACTGCCATCTTTCATACCATTGTCATTCCAGGTCTCAGTCTCTGCCATTTGCAAGCCACACCGGAGTTGTTCGGTACGACAAGTTTGAGCCTGCAGAAATCAAGGACCTCTTAATTTGTTTCCTCTACATCATCAAGCAATTGAACGAAGGTTTGTTTCCACTCTCCCCCTTGTCTGTGTTCTTGTTCTCATTGCCACAAGTAACCGACCAAGAATCGTTGCGCAGATCTGCTGATCGGATGGTGGCAGCAATGCAGAGAGTGCGACTTACTAGACTTCTTTCATCTCTTGGAGTAAGTGAATGGTCACATTGTATCATCCCCTAGGCGTAAAGGTAAAACTACTTGGTCTAATCGTTTTCTTTTTTTTCTTTTTTAGGTTGTGTTTGCATCAGTTCAGGTACATGGGGAAGAAGCACATTTTGAGAGGACGGTAAGAAAGTTACCCACTAGCGCTTGTGCTCTCGCTTTTCGTCGGCATGCATTGGTTGGCCGAAGATTAGGTTTCTTTCTTTCAGTTAACTTTTCCTGCCAAATTCGGAAGAGTGTAATCCTTGCATGCGTTTAAAGTCGTCATTTGGGATGAAGGACAGAAATTAGAACGGAGGAAGAGACAAAGACGAAGAACTCTGTGTATGACCTGTAAGGTAGGCATAGCTGAGGAAATGAATGTAGCAAAAATGAGTGTGCTAGCTTTTTAGAAGACAAAAAGTTGCTTGATGTGATCAGTTATGACCAAATCTCACCGATCACAAGTAAGTTTTGAACCTTTTTAACTGTATTGTTTCCCTCCGGTAGACAGGACAGAGAAAAAAAGCGGACTGTTTGTCTTTTGCTGATGTTTCTCTCAAAGGCATTTCATGTTAGTGAAAAGAAACCAGCAGTATTTTTTCTCGTTTGATTCTGGAAAAATATATGCGATATGTAATATATATGTATAACGGATTAAACTGTCTGGGACGTTGTAGCAACCAGCAGGCTGCAAGCTCACAGGCCAAAGCCATGACCCTGCCTGCAAGGACTGCTCCGCCGACCTTCACGCAGCGCTGCAACAGCACCTACAGCGAAAACGCTGCCATGGGTGAGGCACTTATTCTTTCCAGAGGTTAGGAAAGAAACGGTGCAAATTCTTTTGCTTTTTATTGATATGAAGCTCCCATTGCATGTCAACTGAATGCACTGGAAACAATGGTATTTTTCTGGAGAATTCTACAAAAGTTTGCGCATCTGAGTAGTTTGTTGAAGCGACATATCACTATACCTGCATCACTTTTCACAAGCTCTGTAAAGCTTCTGCACTGCATTAGTGCCTCAATTCTGAGACCAGGAGGTGACTTAGCTGTCAGTCAAGAGGGAGAGGTGTTCCCCGAGTTTGAGAAGTTTGACAACCCCTGTGCCATAAATTTCGTTTCCCCTTATGATGTACCGTAATGGACGCTACAAGTCATGTTAGCGCCAATCCAGCGCTCCACACGTGCCACCTGACTTCACGTTTTGTGCGTCGCTCCACCCAATCTAAAGGTCACGTGATTGGCTCTGATGGTACATAGCATTTGTTGTGGTCCACTGTAACAAGCTAGTATAGAGCAGTGTATCTCGACCCCTGATTTTTGGGGCACTCCTTTTGGGTCGGCAGAAGTGATGGGGGCTCCATCCACTATAGAAGGGTGTAGATGAAGAAAATTAAATGTGTGCGAACTAAGTTTGGATCTCTGAAACGAAGAGCAACCAACCCTGCTCACTTGGCACACATGGTTTGGTCTATTTAGCTTTGTGTGACAGCCAGCATCAATAAACAAAAGTTTTATTGCTCGGCTTGGCTGGCAGTCGAGGGCTTTGGGGACCCTAAGAAGACGTTCAGGGACTCGAAAGGGTCCACGGTCCCGAGCCACTGCCATAGAGCGATGGCGGAACGTGCCGCATCTGTCTGTTTTGGGGCCGCTGCAGAGAATGGCGTGGATGGGGTGGACGGAGACAGCTTCTACCGTGCCTTGCTGGAGGCCAACATGGCCACGGAGGTGGGCCTCATCGCGCTGGACGTGCTCGGCCTGTACTGCGGTCGCTTCAAGGACGCGCTGCTCTTCAACGACGGCGACAACCCCGTCATGCGCCGCCTCTTTGACATCTACCTCTCCTTCCTCGAGGTGGGCCAGTCCGAGAACCTCCTGCGCCACCTCTTCGCCGCCCTGCGGGCATTCATCAACAAGGTTGGTGCATACGCTCGCTGCGATCGTAAGCTCTGCAACCGAGGGTGATGACAGTAGCGTTGTTGACGTTTCCAGTTTCCCGTGGCCCTGTTTCAAGGAAACGCCTTCCTTTGTGGCAAGCTGTGTTTTGAGGTAGGTTTTAACGCGGAATGCGTTTAATGACTGGGATCCCCAAGATAAGTGAGATGAAACGCCACAGAAGCCGTTGCAAAACACGTGACACATACATACTTCAGAGGACAATGTGTACAAAAGAGTGGTAAATTGAGAAGAAAGATCAAAATTCTAAATGCGTCCTAACGCGAATTGAACACATGACTCCACGATTGCGAGCTCGACATTCTTCCACCGCCCAAATTAGTGGATAAACGCAAAGCTAGATGACTGTGTCTCTACCACGGCAATCTCTACTAACTGTTCAAATGCAAACACCGATGGCTGGACGCGGGTGCGTTACGGCGATCGGAAGAAACACAAAAGCTAAGATGTGCCAACCATCGCATAAAAAAAGAACAGGGTTTGGAATAAAATACCATGGTATTGGCGACTCCAGCAAAACCGACGCCGCGTAGCGGCAATGCGGAGAAACTCGGAAGAGAGGTGCTTTTGACTTTGTCGTCCGCTATCACTGCCTGGTTCTTGTAGGCAGCATAGAAAGAAACATAATTTCGAGTAATTATTTTTATGCTTCCGCCATGTCGTTCCTACGCACTGACTAGAAGAAGGTTTCTACTGTCGAAAAATTGCTTTCATATGTAACACCGATTTTACACTGCAGTGCAAGAAATTTCTGGTGGTCCACGTGTTGAACTACAAAAATGACCTCCTTTCGTCCGCCATTTTGCCTGACCAGCGCGCCCCTATAGTTCGCTGGAGTGGCGAATAGCCAAAGGAAAAAAGACTGCGATCTCCACCACAGATCCCAAAGAATGCCTTGGGCGCACATTCTGTACATTAGTATACCGACTTTGTCTGTGTGATCCAGCTAAATCGAGAATTTTTTGTTTGTTTTATCAAACTCAGCATACCTTTTTTTTTCTTTTTTTTATCTTGTTGGAATATGTTGACCATGATACGAATGTTTGGATTGTCATGCAACTTTCAGCTACCATCTCTGGCAGACTAAGCATTGCAAGAAGGCTTGTTTAGTTAGTTTAGTGCTAATTTTCTGCTCATAGTGTACATGCAATAAGGTATCAAGTAAGAATGACAGGCTACAGTAAAGACTTGTCTTGTGCAATTAATTAAGGCAAGTTCAAGAAAAAATGACGGCTGAGGCCTTACTAGATTGCAGACCTTAAAGGGGTACTGAAGTCGATTCTGAGATTGTCCTTTTGTGGTGACAACTCGTTCTAGGCGCTTTAAGCATCCCAGCAAACCTGAAATCGCAATCGTGCATAACTTATTTACTTGTTAAAAGCGAGTTCAAAGATCGCTACATGCCCTTTTTGGGAAGAATTTTCTTCCGAGTGAAGTGGTCGACGAAGGGCGCTTGTCGGCGAGTTGCAAGCGATGGCTTCGCTCGCGGAGAAAAAGAGGGGTCTTATTCGAAAGTGTACCTATCAGACTCCGTTCGAAATTACTTATAATAAAATCATTCGGAATCTGCGCGTATTGTAGGGCTTTCATTGGTCCACACAATCTAGTCCGCGAAAAAAAAGAGTTCACATGTTTTTCTTTCTGCCCTGAGATGAGTAGGCGGTTCTGTAATATAGGACTTAGTATATGCGGGAATTAACACCTTTTAAGCAATTAAGGGTTAAAAAGGGCTTTTTTTTTTTTAAAGATGACTTCAGTGCCCCTTTAATTTCTCGGGGGTGCAATTTCAAAATCAACCTGCTCATAAAAAGCTCTGGTATTCCCTTCTTAAAGTATTTGCTTCAATAAAAATTAGCCCCCAAAAAAACCTTCCACCGCGGGTATCTTATAATCAATATGTTTCCTTTCCGTGCACATAAATTAACCATTGCACAATGAATCTTGGTGCGCAGCTTCTTCGTTGCTGCAACTCGAAACTATCAACTGTTCGGAGCGAGGCATGCGCTCTGCTCTACCTGTTGATGCGGAGCAACTTTGAGTTCACCGGACGGAAAGCACTGACAAGAGTGCACCTACAGGTGGGTGCACACATCGCGGACTTCGTGACTTCTAGTGGGAGCTCGCTGGTGCGACCGTGCTCACTGCCGTTCTGCCTTTGTCTCTCCACAGTTGATAGTTTCCGTGTCGAGATTGCTCGGCGAAGTGATCGGTTTGAACACGGCGAGGTTCCAAGAGAGTTTGTCGATCATCAACAACTATGCGTCTGGTGACAAGGCGATGCAGAGATCAGGTTTGTTCATTTCGTTGCTACCTCGGTGCGCCCCTGATTGAGCAGAATAATTGCCAGCGCTCGTTCTGGTGCAGGAATGTTTGCTTCGGGTTCTTGGGCAGGAATTGTTATATGGAATTGTTTCGGTGTTTGCAGCTTGGTGGTTTCAGGATATGAGGATAATAAATTAACAGCTTTTGGTGGGGTGACCTTCCTTCTTTCATGAAGCAGGTGAATTTGACGAATAAGTAGCTGAAAGATACGTTGTTTGAGTGCCCTTGTTTTTGTAGCTCATTTGTTAAGAGAGTGACAAAATAAATCTAGATTGTAGAGGATTCAGTAGCCTTAAAAATGGCACCCACTACCTAATCTAGTTTTATGCATCCTTTCACAGTGCTTCAGATCTCGTAGTTAGAAAAAAAATATTTTGTGTCCATTCAATTTGTATTTTTTCCTCAGAAAGCATGACTTGGCATACCATTCCTCTTCCACTCGCAGCGTTTTTGTTTAACATGGAGGACCCACATTAATGGCTGGCAATTTTTGCTCCTCGCTGTGGGTGGCAGACTTAGCAGTGTGGGCACAACTATTGGTTGCTGAGCTTGCCTCCTAAATAGAGGTTGCTGAGCTTGCCTCCTAAATAGACAGTTTTCAAAATTTAGTGTCATCTGGTGGGTAAAAAGCAGTTTCACCTTCGAAAAACTGTTGCCGGTCATGAAAGTATATCATTGGGCACCGTCATTCACAATTCAGTGGCAGACGAAAATTGCTTCTTTGATAACCTCATAAGTCTTTTTTTATTTGTTTCAGTTTCTATTATGTGAACATAACAACCGACCAGTACAAAGCAGCGACCCATGCATGGAATAAATTTCTGCCATCAAAAGGCTCTAGGTTTTTAAATACCCATCAAAACCCACTTCTGCAGTCATATTATCTAATTTTCGGGGAAAATATATAATCATATTTTAGTGTTGTGCAAATATTCAAATTTTCGAATAGTAGTTTAGAATAATACACTATTTGGTATTTGCTTTGAGGTGACTTCCAATATACATACTTTTCGAAGTGTTGATTGCAGCGTGTTAGTCTCATTGAGTGTGCGCTTCTTGCCGAGCTCCTATGCGCTGCTGGAATAGCAATACACGCAGAGCTCACGGGCTCTGCGAGTATTGTTTCCCCGCAGTGCGCATGTGCTCAACGTGGAACGCACTCAACGGGGCTAGCCTGCCGCAATTACGCAGGAGTATGTTAGGCAGCGATGTCTTGACAGCCCGCATTCATCATTCAGGCTTGTTTTCTTTTGTTGTTATCAAATTTAAAATAGAAGAATACTCGCATGTAGCAAGCAGGTTTGTGAATTCCCTCGATTAGGATAACTGTGACTAATCTGTCGTTTACATGACACAGTTCATATAATGCAGTTATATCAAAATAACTGAGCCTAGAAGTGGGCAAGTGAAAGGTTGAAAGCAATCTTCACAAGTTCAGTTGAATTCTTGTTTAAAGGGCAACTCCAAACAAATTTCAAAGTTGAGACAACAACACAGTCCTATGTCGTATAATCTGAAAAGCCTACACGTAAAATATTATGTCGCCATTCCGCCTTCATGTTTATTAAACTGGCCAATGAAGTTGAAACGGCCCCGCAATCATTAAAATCCTCCCAATCTAGTGGGCGATAACAAAGAGCAGTGCAGTCAATGTTGCTGCTTAGACACAGCCAGCACTGCGTGGAACGTCAACAACTGGAAGAATTGTTTTGTTTGTTTCTTACTTTTCGAGGCGCAGAGCGCGAGGGCGAATTTTGCTGTCTGCCTCTTGTGTTGATGACGTAGCCGATGTCTCCGTACCATGTGATGTCCAGTAGTCGACGGGCAGGACCAAAGTTGCCTGCTGCGGGCAAGGATTCAGTTCCGCTTTCTGATTTCTCTTTAAACGAGGTATGCAAAAAAACTACTTAGCTTTTCAGAAAACAAATGACTTAGAACTGTTTATTAGTAGCTTTGACGTGATAATCGCTCATAATACCAGAATTTTTGGAATTGAATGGACTTGTCCTTTAAGCATGGTGCTTGGTAGTGTAAGACTTTGAGAAACTATTCAATATTCAATAAAAAAGATATTCGACCAAAATCACTATTTTCTTTGAATTCGCTTCGAAGTAAAAATCCACTATTCGCACATTACTTGTAATTTGCACATTAAAATAAATTGCTCCTATGAGACGATGACTGAGAATGAAAAGAATAGTATTATTCTGAATATTGTAATATACAAGATCATATCAACGAGATTTTAGTGTATATCCTTCACTTGGTAGTCTGTTCAACTTCTTCCTTCATCCACCTCAAGAAGGCTGCCATTCAGTTGGGCCCAGATGCCATACACCGAGATGATGATAGCGATCGAAGCAGCCAAACTGAATTTTGAAAAGGATCTATAATATTTCAAGCGGAAACACAGATTGTTTTCTTGGTGGCTCCTTGCCTCGCAGAGTTCCCGAAGGAGGTGAAGGACCTGACCAAGAAGATCCGTACGGTGCTGATGGCCACCACGCAGATGCGGGAGCACGAGAACGACCCCGAGATGCTGGTGGATCTTCAGCACAGCCTGGCCAACAGCTACTCGGCCACGCCGGCCCTGCGCAAGACCTGGCTCGAGAGCATGGCCACCTACCACCTCAAGAACAGGGACTTCACTGAGGTAGGGGCCTCTTGAAGGCTCGTTCAGACTTTTGCGTTTGTTTGCTTAGGGCCGAGTTCTGGCGATCTCTTACGACAAGAGAACATGCTGACACGCTGGCACCATCTGTGAGGTGACCCTGGAACTTCATTTCACTAGAGCGAAAGTTTTGTGGTATTTGCGAGAGTAAATGTATGTACTATCTATGAGGAATGGTCATCTCTAACACTGTCGAAAAGTTTTTCGATCCAAGAAAGAAAAAGTTACGCGCTGAAAAGATGTGAAATATATGTAAAATGGTTCCAGGGCTACCTGATAGTGGAGCCAGTGTGTAAGAGATCTCAAAAGGTTTTAAGGCACTCGGTTGTAAGCAGTTGCAAGTGGGGGAACCAGCCCTAAAAGGCTTCATAATTTGACATTCTAAAATCAGCTCGTGTCGGGTGTCGCTTGATTAGTGAGTAACACGGATCTCCTTGACTGAGATTGGGAATGCAGCCCATTTGTAGCAAATACTGTGGGCTGGATGGGTGGATGGATGCAACCGGCTGAACCCTTTTGATCGGGTGGCGGCTTGTGCCACCTATCCAGGGTCTTTATGTCAGCAGTTAACCTCTGCCTAATATACGATGCACATAAATTGCTGCCAAAATCTCAATCTTGAAGATCACCATCTCTTGGCAAGGAGCTGGAAGCTTAGGAGAACACTGTGTCCATTTCTGCATGTCTACGTACCATCGTAACTGGAAAGGTGGAAGGAATGAATGTGCAACTGAAAGTTGGTGCTCAGTCTGGTCCTTACAGGCTCATTTCCAGCTTGTGCAGTAAATTACTGCCATATTTGTGTCACCACTGTCACTTTCTACATGACCTCAGTGTTAGTTTTATGACATCTCCTACTACAGCGAACTGTAAGAAACAGCTGGTGTATAGACCATCGTTTACATTTGCACGTATAATGCCCTTGTCACACAGGCGGCACAGTGCTACATCCATGTTGCTGCTCTTGAAGCCGAGTACCTCAAGCACAAAGGTAAGCATTGTCCTTTGGCCTGGGGGTGTCTGGCACATTTAGTGTATGAAGAGGTTTGGTTGAATCTCTGTTTTTTCGAAGGTGTGTTTGTGGAGGGCTGCAAGGCGTTCAAGAACAGCTCCCCGAACGTGGTGAGGGACGAGTCCAACCTGAAGGACGACACGGGCACCCACGACTTCCAGTACACCGAGGACACCCTCGTGGAACGGCTGGAGCAGTGTGCAGACACCCTCCACCAGGCAAGGCTCCCTTGTTTCGTTTTAAGATTCTTCCTATTAGCCCGGTACTACGCTCCGTTCATCTCCAGAAGCTGACAGGGTCGTGGATGCTACTCACTCGCCGGACCAATAAATTTTTAGGGGCGAAGCTCCTTAGGGTCTAGCCTTGTCCGTCCGGCATCCGTGCTCACATTGATTGCACTGCTTCCGGAATCGGCCCACTTTTAAAAAAAAACGTGCCCACACTGGGGTTTGAACTCAGGACCGCTTGCTTACAAGGTAGACGTCTTAACCACTACGCTACACTCCAACGTTGCATGTAGCCACTCAATGTCTATACAGGAGAGGGCGCTGCGGTCAAATGTGTATATAATTGCGTTCAACTTTGCATGCATTGGCTCAACGTTTATAGACGAGAGGGCGCTGCGGTCAAATGCTCAACTGCGTATATAACCATGATCCATACCACACATTCTCTTTCTGACATGGACTGTTGACTTAAGCGGTGGAGATGCGTTCCCACAGCTTCTAGCGGATCTAAGCTGATCCACTACAAGAACTACTGGCTCTGCATTTCACCGACCATAAAGCAGTAATAATGAAGTGGAAACGCAACCTGGAACTCAGAGTACCTATGAGCAATAAAAAAAAAAAAAATCAGTATCATCAGCACCACCAGAGCTTCGCCCCAATCAACATCATTCACCACCTGGAGATGCGGCCTCCTTTTCTATTTCATTTAGATCCACTTAGTGTAAAGGTGATTTCGAATCTATGATTGGATTTAAAACAAATATAATATAATATAATATACCTCAATCAGGTTTCTTCTTAAGAGGTTCTTGCAAGGACAATTTTTGGGGTTGAGGCACCCCGAGTTCATTGCGCAACACTTTGTTGCACGTTTTTGTCGACCGCAGGCGGAACGGTACGAGGCAATGGCGGAGATGTACCGGCTGATTGTGCCCATCTACGAGCGTCGGCGCAACTACGAGGCCCTGGCCAAGTGCTACAAGACCCTGCACCAGGCTTACAACAAGATCCTGGAGGTGAACCGGACGGGCAAGCGCTTGCTCGGCAAGTACTACCGCGTCGCCTTCTTCGGACAGGTGGGTGGATCTCAACTTCTTTTGAATTACCGTCAATTCAGGCATCTAGGAATGGGTCATAAGTTCCGTGTTTTTGGTATTTACACTACTTTAAGCTTTAAGTTTAATGTTAAACACCAGTTAAACCTACTGCCCTGTAGTGGTACGGCAGAATATAAAGTCTGATATAGGAAACGTGTGGATATAGTGAGGTAAAACCGAAGTATGCTTATAATACTGCTAGGAACATTTGTGGTGTAATAATATAGTGAAGATTTTTCTAAAAAAAGAGATACACGCACTTCACTACAGAGGGTTTCTACCCTAATCGCAAAATCTGGTTTCTGCCTATGACATTATGGTTTTAAAATATTTCTGTCGTGCAGTTGCAAGCTCCATCTTCTTTTTTTCTTCCAGTTTTTGGCACTGTGTATGGAGCTTGAAGTTTCATCATGAGAACCTTGGTTGTGTCTCTTTTTGTCTTCTCTGTCAGGCATACTTTGGCGAGGATTCTGGGAAGGAGTACATCTACAAAGAGCCCAAAGTGACGTCACTGCCAGAGATCTCTGAGCGCCTGCACCGCATGTTCTGCGAGAAGTTTGGCAAGGAATCGGTCAAGATCATCATGGACTCAAACCAGGTACCTCAACCTTGTCTCCTTTTTCCAACAGTAACCCAGTTTGGGAAGTGGAAACAATGCATAAAGATCACAATAAGACCTTCAAGCAGTCATTTGTTTTGAGGCTTACTTTTTTACTGCTTTTAAATTATGCTTTGCATTCAGGCTAATTCATAGCCTTCACAATAATAAATGTATTTAATGTTTTGTAGCTAGATGGAAGCTTTAGAACCAATCTTCCGAAATAATCCGGGCTTCACATTACATGCTGAAGCCCGGATTTTCAGTACAGTAGACTCATTAATTCAAACTCCAGGAAGACATGAATTTTGTTTGAATTATCAGATACTCATCTAAATATAATGTGAGATAAAATTATAATTTGTTTTATCGGTCGCTTCACCTACGAAGCAGATGTTTGATGATTTCCTCTACACTAATCATAAGCAGGTGCCACACATGTATGTGTTAAGTTTATTCATCCCTCAAAAATGTTGTCTATTGTGGACTGTTTAGACAGCACTTGACACCTCTAAACAAAATAAAGTTTGTTCATCCAGGAAAAAGGTTGTCTATTGGGGACTGTTTAGACAGCACTTGACACCCCTAAACAAAATAAAGTTTGTTCATCCAGGAAAAAGGTTGTCTATTGGGGACTGTTTAGACAGCACTTGACACCTCTAAACAAAATAAAGTTTGTTCATCCAGGAAAAAGGTTGTCTATTGGGGACTATAGCGCACTTCCCACCGAGCACCGCTGCACTGCGGAGAAGCAGCACCCGTAAAAGTGAGCTTCGCAGGTGTTGCCTTTTTGCAAGCACCGGTGCTCGATAAGAAAGAAGTGCGCTCAAGGGGGCCGCAAGAGCAAAAAGTATGGATTACACAAAAACGCTGTTCGAAATTAGTGGCTACATTAAAAACTTCGCAGGCCAACCAAAATTTTGAAATTTGTTTGAATAAGCCAGGAGTTTGAAATGTCAGAGTTTGAATTATTGCGAGCCTGCTGTATGTTTGCCACAAAGCATTCATACTTGTGCTAACTCACCATTGACGTTATCACAAAACCTGACCATGTCAATTCATGTTGTACACTTCTATGTTCAACCCCACTAATAACCTTAGTGAAATAACGACTTCCAAAACTCTCCGCTAGTCCTTGTACCCTAATGCACAGTAATACCAGTACACGTGTGTTACATAGATGTATAGTATGGTATTACAATGCCGGCTTTGTACAGCTGTGTTGAGATCCTTATGGTACAGTTACACACGGGTGTTGTACAACGTTTGTGATTCCAAGCAGAATATAAGATTTGTTGCATACGTGAACTACGTAGCTACATACCACATTGTTGCACCTTGACTACAAAGTCTGTTCTCGCACATGATCCGTGGATTCTCACCAGGTGAACCCGGACGACCTGGACCCCAAGTACGCCTACGTCCAGGTGACGCACGTGGTGCCCTACTTCACGGAGATGGAGTTTGTGCAGCGGCAGACGGAGTTTGAGCGCCACAACAACATCAGCGAGTTCATGTTTGAGACCCCCTTCACCCTGGACGGAACCAAGGCCAGGGGCTCGCCCGACGAGCAGTGCAAGCGACGCACCATCCTCACCAGTGAGTGTGCGCCCCTTGCCACCGCTGGCACTTCAACGCGGAGACCAGGTGGAGATGCACCGTGACAAGTGGTGCATCGTTGGCACTAATGGTAGCATGCCTGCCTACAGCAATTGCTGAATGATGATTTTTGTGGTATCGACAGCCCAATTCATGCAACTCTCGATATTGAAAATCAGGGACAGTTTTTGAATTCTCTAGGGTTATGATGACTTTTTTCTTTGTATATTTAATGAAGTGACCTTTTTTTTTTTAATTTTAAAGGAGCGTTTTTGGAAAGGGATATTGCAGTCTTTATATTGGTGCAGAGGTTCATGACATCATTGTCGTATCACTGTGTTTATAGGCAAAACTGGGAGTGCCATTGTCATTTGCGAGGTTGTTTCTTGTGGACATTTTGGAAGTCTTTCTCAAGAAGGAAATCTGTGCTCTGCTTTCAGGGCCATATGTTGTTCTGAAGTGTTGGCCATTAAAGGCCATATTAGCCAAAAACACAATTGTGGCTTCAGTCCACTGTTTATTTCTCAATTTGATTCAGTAATTTGAGGGGCTTTAACGATTGTGGGGTAGTAAATTACAGTATATTATACAATGGACTGCAAAATAACAAAAAACAAAAACAATACAGCTGACCAAACCTATAACAAAATGTCTCATCGCTGGCAATTAAAGGGACAAAATCAATGAAATCATGAAAGCTTTTTGAGTAAAGCTGTTGACCCTTGCACTTAGTAGTGACTGAAGACTTCTCTTTGCATTTAACTGAGAAACTCAAATTCTTTTTTAGTTTGAAGCGAATAGTGGTTTTGGCTGAATATTTTTTAATTGAATATAGAATAGTTTTTTGAAGCCTTTCACGAAAACCCAACTGAACTCTTAAAGTTGTTCCCAAGCTTCCACTTGTTCATTTATAAGCTAATTTTTCCCAAGCTTCCAATTGTTCATTTATAAGCTAATTTTAATTTAACTAGTACTTAAAAAAGTTTGGTGCCTTGGGATGGCAAGTAAATGACAAATTTGGCAAAAAAACTAAACTTGTAGAGATGCCCTGCTATACTTAGTCGAGTAGATTTATATATCTTGCTATAACCTTTTTGGGGTCATGGGAGTAATTGCAATATTCATACTTTTCCTAGTGTTAAAAGGGGCGGGGTAAGGGGTGTCCAAACAGGATACTACAAAACGCACGACTCCAACAAATCGTGCCGTGCTCCGCTTCCGGCCACTTTTTCTTTTGCTGGGGGGAAACTTCTCCCCGTCAAATCTGCCGGGGGAAACTTCCCCCCGTCAAATCTCCCCCTCGCGATTTGACGGGGGAAGTTTCCCCCCTGGCAAAGAAAAACAGCTGGAAGCGGAGCACCACACGGTTTGTCGGAGTCGTGCGTTTTGTAGTATCCTGTTTGGACACCCCTTTGCCCTGTTGAGTGCGCCTCTTATTGAACACCGGTGCACCAACACCCATGGAGCTTGTTTTCACGAGTGTTGCTTCTCCACAGTGCTTTTGTGGGTGTTGCTTCTCTATAAGAGTACCCAGGGTAAGAAGCACGCTCAGTAGGGCTCAGCCGCCAGGATCAACGCTTCTAAAAAAATATTAATATCACATTTCATTTCTAAGGAAATATCGACTAGTGTTTGTAGAAATGTTTAGCACAAAGAAGCTAACCCATCGCCAATTTTCATCTCCCGCGTGCAGCGGATTACAGCTTTCCCTACGTGAAGAAGAGGATCCCAGTGAAGGAGCGGCGGACCAAAGACCTGAACCCCATTGAAGTGGCCATTGACGAGATGCAGACCAGGGTTGCCGAGCTGGACGAGGTGGTCAAATGGAAGCCCACCGACCTCAAGAAACTTCAACTCAAGCTCCAGGGCAGCATCGGAGTTCAGGTGAAATGCATTAAAAAAAAAAAAAAAAAACTGAATGCCCATTTTCTGTCGTCAATGTGTTACCCTGATTGCCTTCACTTCAGTTTGCATTGTTTCAATTGTTAGAGCAGGCGGGCACGGTAGCCACTGCTGATATGGGTACAAAGCAGTAGATGTATTCTAAGTTTTATGTAAAGAAAAGGAACAATTAGGAGAGTAATGTGTCTTTTTAGGTAAGCTTTTGTTGTTTGATGCTGCTCGTTGGGATGAGATGACGGGGGCGGTCCTGAGGTAAATTAATTCTCAAGTATGTAAATATGTGCATGTTTATTCTTTATGCATTGCATGGGCAGTTGGTTATAAGAGGAAATGGTGCGCCAAGAAAGCAAAAGCGAAATCCCGCATTTGGACAAATTATCAGCTCTTAACAGTCCACAAACTGAATTCAAATAATGTGCAGAAACTCTTTCTTTAGCTCGAAGCATTGTATCACTATTGAGATGTGATATTGCTCTTTGCCTGTGCTAGTTGGGTTGCTAGACAAAAAGTCTGAATTTAGTTTCTTTTATTTTGTTTGAAGGTTAATGCTGGACCGCTAGCTTATGCAAATGCCTTTCTGGAAGAGAGCAAGTCGCACGCCTACCCAGAGGAAGAAGTCACCGAACTCAAGGAGACATACAGGTAAGAAGAATGGCCTTGATACTTCAAAGTTTGAGACATCTACGAAGATTCACTTTCTTCCAATTATAATTAGGAGTTTTCGGTTGGTTTTAACTCCTATAATTTATAAGTAGGGCTTTGCGTTTTCGGTTTTTATTTTCTTTGTAATACATAGACACCGAAAGGGCAGAACCCTATTTATAAGTAAAGTAGCTCGTTCCCATCTGTGGGGACCATTTGCCTCCTTGGAAGATAGAATCTGACGTTTTTGATCCAGGCAATTTCTGCACATCTGTGAGAAAGCCCTGGAGCTGAACGGGAAGCTGATTCCGCCGGAACAGTGCGAGTACCACTTGGCCCTCAAAAAGAACTTGATAGACCTGGCGTGCCAGCTGTCTGAAATCACAAAGGAAAAGGTAGGCCGCAGGCTGCGTTGAACGGGTCTGCCCGCTCTAACCGCTAAGCTTCCGTCTTTTAAGGAAAAACAATCCTAACCTTAGTTTGTGTTTGATGTTTCTTTGAACAAGGAGGTACATGTATCATAATAAAGGCTTGATTGGCATGCTTTTATATGATTTCATCTTCTTTCAAAGTACTTAATGAAACTTGGGAAAAAAAAATGGCACTACCTTGTGGAAACATACTTTGTTTCCACAAAACTATGCTATCTTTTGTCCAGAGGTTTCAGTTGAAATACTTTTGTGTTTTCCTTATGCTTGGTTTTAATTTTAGTGTTGCATGCACTAGTTTTGAAACTAACCAAAGGTTCATGTCATCAGTCTTCTTTTTGTGTAATGCAGTGAAATATAGTTTGGCGTACTACCTATTTTTCTTTCTTGTATCGCAGCTTTTCTTAAAGTTACTGTTGTCTGCCTATCCGTGTTTCCCGGTAGAATCTCGAAAAGATGAACAAGACTGCACTTTTATCTGTGTCCTGATAGCTCCTTGTATTGCACCCGCTTGCACACTGCTATGGCTGCCCGCCAACTAACCCGGCGTTGCATGCGCTCATGCCTGCTATCAATCGTGGTGCTCCTTCAGTGGGCCAGGTAAGACCCTGCTAGCAATCTTGTTCCTTATCTTCTAGTGACAACTTTATCACATCATGGGACTTTTTTTTTTTTTTTTTTTTTTGCTGTAGAGAGAGATTGCATGAACTGTTCTGGGTTTGCCTCGCACCCTCTACCAATTGCATGACGGCATAAAATGGGTCATTGATGTTGTGTACAGACTTTTCTGGCAAAGATGTAATTATGAATTTGGCGATAGTGAAGAGATTGTAGTTTCTAGCCACAGTGACTTTTGTGTCTTGGTTTAGGTTTATAGCCTGCATCAAAATTAAAGAGGTGCCACTAGTTTTGTTTTTTGACAATCCATAGTGACAACAGGCTTTAGTTTCTTTTTTACACTAGTAACACCAGTTTCTCATCATGGTGGTTAAGTTAAAAGTTTCCCAACAATGAAAAATTTCTGTTCTTTTTTTAAGTTTTCTGTTTTTGCCGTTTTTATGTAAGCTTGACTACCAGTGTTTTAGAAGTGCTTGTCCCTTTCCTTGTCGTATGCCTGCATGGGAAATGTAAATGTGCAGCATCGATAAACTGACCTAACGGGATCCTCTGAATTTGCTCAATAATAGGGTATGTCTGATACCTTCTGAACCTGTTGTTTCCACAGTTCATTTCAGAGCCCAGATCACACTCATTGAAGAGGATGTCCCTCGAAGTGTTCAACTTCCGAAGTGGATCGCCGGGCTCTAGCAATGTGTGACCCGCGCCCGTCCGTGCCCTTGTAACATTTGTATAGCGTGTACGATTCGGTGTAGTCTTTACGGGCTTTTAAGGGGCTGTCCTAAATCCCACAAGTGCGCCCTCATTCGTTAGGCAGCACTTGTTATTGACGTGGTGGGCTGTGGCTTGATAGA
The DNA here is from genome assembly GCF_016920785.2 of Ixodes scapularis. NCBI lineage: Eukaryota > Metazoa > Arthropoda > Arachnida > Ixodida > Ixodidae > Ixodes > Ixodes scapularis. The sequence continues at coordinate 126,739,986 of NW_024609880.1, read as the reverse complement.
CTTCCGTGCCAAGATAATTTGTGGACTCAGTGGCTATTGCTTGTTGAAATCTTGACGAGATGAGCATGTTAGATGTGCTTGTGTCTGTTGTTTGAGCCCGACAGGGTTGTATACAGCGCAAGTGTGGCGTTAAAAACGGGTGTGTTCATTGAAAGTGCCTTTGCTGGAAAGGATAATCTCTCACTTAATTTGTTGGTTCATTGAAACTCAGCATTAACAATACTCTTTTTTTTTCTGGATTGTATGGGTTAGACTTGACACAGGCATAGCTTTGGGCTTGTTTTCATTTTAAAGATAACTTTTTTAATGCAGCTTCACGCTGTTTAATTTCTAAAAGCTTGATTTAACGTGAGCTGTTACTAAGCTGCAGTTTTTTTTTGTTTTCTCTAATGCGTGGTTACTCGTATAATCAACTGAAAGATCTTTAGTATTTGAACGAAGATGTTGAGAATGCCTTTACATTGTTGAATTATCTATTTGTGTCTCAATCAAAGTAGTGGTTAGTATGTTTTTTTTTTTTTCATTTGCACTGTTTAAAAGGCAAAAAAAAAATTATATATAATTTTAGTCTTAATTTTCTCCAAACTTCAAAATGTTTTGCCTCTGTACTGTCGCTAGTCAGTGGATAGCAGTGTGACGACCTGTTCAGAATCGTCTGTACAGTCTTTAACGAATGCTGAGCTCATGTGGTGCTGGAAGGCAGTTCAGCTGGCATATTTTTATATCTGCTCTGTCCTTAGCTGGATGCCTAGTTTGCAGCAAGGTTTGAGCTTCACAGTATTTAGCTATTTATTCTAGAGTTCTTACAATCGGCACCCCCTCTATAGTACCCTTTAGTAAGCTAGTATTGTGGCATTTTGGTATGGTGCCATGGCAATGATATAGTTAGCATTTTGTACATTTTTGTATATTTCCTAAAGAATTCTCATAGTCCAAAAGTTCACCTTTGGTAGTGAGCGAGCCATACGATTCTTTAGAGAGAGATAATGCCAGTCCTCTAGGCTGACCATAGATCGTAGCATTAAGTTGAATGCTTTTATTCTTAATCATTCTTCCGCCCTGTTTTACCACAATCATTGTAAAAATACATTAAAAAAGGAATTCTGTTTTTGTCTCATGTTTTGTGTTTCTGCAAATTTCCTGAGGATGGTGCTTTGAAGCATGCTTCAAGAACAAGTATATATGTAACTTGCAGGTGTAATCAAAATGCCACTTCAGGGGAAACATGCCTTACAAATTGTATAGATTTCTAACAATTGCAATCATTGACTTAGTCTTGCAAACATCTGCAGTGCTGACAGAGTACAGGCATGAGTGTGTGGCTTTTGAAAGTTCTAACAAAACATTCTGCTGTGCTAGGGTCACATGCCTATGCATTCATCTGCATTTTAGACATTTGTGAGATGGATTATAATTAAATTCCGGCAGAAGTAGCATTATCTCAATGCTTTCAAGGGAAACTTGTGCTGTTCTCGTTTAATGGATCGATGGATGAATGCGTACGGTTATGCCCTCTTAATCTGGCAGTGGTTTGTGCCTCTTAGTCGGTATTTTTAATTTCACCGGGTAACCTCAACCCGGGGATGGGCGAAATACTTCCAGAAATGTATTAGAATAGAAATGCAAAATACTTCAACAAAAATGTATATTTTATTACAAATTCAATATTACTTTTTAGCAAAGAGAGTATTTGATTATCTTCAAATACTTTTACAAATACATTTTGTTCTCATAGACTGACTGACATATTAAGTATTCAGTTAGATTAATTTCAGAGGCTGATTTCATGCATCAAAGCCTTTCAAACATGTTTGTGTGATGTGTATAAAATATTAAATCACTCGACAAAAGAAAAGTGTGTATTCGTCCCATTGATTAACCCTGTGACGGTCGAGTTTTTTTTTTTTTTTTTTTTTTTTTTTTTTTTTTTCAGAGTGCCCGAAATTGTATTTGATGAGTATCTGAACTATATGTATTTGAAATACCATATTTTCAATGTTTCAATACAGTTTGCATGTAGGTACATTCCTCAGTATGCAATTAAATACAAAATACTAAAAGTATTTAAAATAGGTATTTTAAATACTTCTATTTGAAATGTTGACCATCCCTGTTTAAACCCAACTTTGCCTGAGGTTAAAAATTAACAGCCTTTCTTTGGACAGTGAGTTGGGTCGAAAACACAGGTATTCCCGGTCCTGAAGTGTACTTGGTTTTCGTGCTTGTTGCCCTGTGCCAGGCCTTGGCTGCGCGAGCGACGATTTAAAGGCTGGAAGCTCGCGCTCAAGGCGGCCCATCTACTGGGCGTCAAAGCTGCTGGCTCAAGTGCGTGGCTTTGTATGTACCACTTAAGACTGCAGCCAAGGCCAGCAGCACGAGATCGTGATTGTCCTGAAGTTGCGTCGGCTACTTCACTGGTCCTAGGCCACAGTTTACGAGGTCAAGCATGGAGAACCTGCAGACGGTCTTCACCACCGAGCACCGGCGGCAATGCTGGCCAAGCCACTGTGGCCAAGCACTCCGAATAGCCCCAGGAAAAGTTTTTAATTTGTTTTATTCCAATTGCGTTCGGTGTAAGCAATAAAAAGAAGGTATTTTTTTGTTTTTCATAGCTGCCACTTCAGTTGTTCGTTCAGACGGCATATTGGCTGTGCGTATCAATCCGTCCGAGGGGCCACTGAAGTTTTGGCTTGTCACTGGCCCAAAATTCAACTTTTAAAGCCTGCAAGGGAATAAGAGCAGGCAGAAACAGGCCTTTGTTAAACCTACGAGACAAAACGGCCAACAGTAATGTCCACAGGGGGACGCGCGCCGACCCCTGAAAAATGAGAACAATCGACTCGTGCAGGGCTCTAGCCTCTGGGCAGTAGACCAGGAGCCAAAAAAGTAACCACCCCGCCGTAGTTTACGTTTTTCGAGGGAAAGGAAAGCTGGGGAAAAGGAAGCAGACGAGAGGAGGGGAGGAAATATCCTCTCCTGGCGTTTCGTCTGATTCCTCCTGCTCCCAGCCTTCCTAAATTTCCTCGATGGTAGGTGGTCTTGGTTGAGAAGCGACTACACAACAAGTGTCATTGCGGCATTGCACTCGTGTGTACTCTTTATTTGCAAGTTCTAAACAACTTTGCTGACGTAGATGGGCCCACCCTCTTTTTTTCGTTGTCACCGATCGTCCGGTGACGATCGCCAAAACTTCAAGATGTGGCGAAGGCTGTAAAGGGGGCTGTAAACTCGACAAATAAAAATATGAGCCGAAAGTTTGCAAAACGTGCCGACTAAACTTGGGCGAAAAAGACAATGTGGCGTCATCGTTGCATTCCAACTTTGTGCTCGACTTATCCCCTACTTGCTCGTGCAAATCCTGCCTTACAGCAAAAAACAAACAAACAAAAGGCTTTCTATTTGAGAAACGCTCATCCGCGAATCTTCTGGCTATGCCAGCATAATGATTTTTTTTTCTTTTTTTTGCTCAGCCGGTGCGTTAGGGTTTGCACTCGGTTATTTCTTATGATAGGGTTTACTAAAATGTTAAATTCGTCCGTCTTATTTTCGGGCATTCTCGCATTTGTTGCTATTTACAAGTCAAGAGGTAGGAGGAGCTCCTCCCATAAGCGTGATGCGTCCGTTTCAAATCCGTCCGCATTCAAAAGAATAGCTTCCTGGAAACGCCCCTTATTCCACTTCAATGAGTGGTTACAGGGTGATGCCAACTTGTCTTCGACCCCCACTTTTAAAGGAAGCGACCTTTGTATTCATCGGAGGGGGAACCGAGCCCCTGAAAGTGGCCTTTGTATTTATCGGAGGGGGAACCTAACCCCCAAAGTCGTTTTTGTTTTCATCTGAGGGGGAAAATTCCAATCTCCCTCCCGTAGCTTCCACAACGCTAATACAAAGTCGAGAAATAAAGCAAATATTCGCAGGAAGGCAAAACCCTCTCCCGCGTTGGCCACGACGTCACGTAAACGATGGTGGCGGAGGGATATATGAATCCCTTTGAGGGGCATTTGCCGCTACCTTCTTGTCCTGTAACTTACGACCCCATTATAGAGGAGGTCGTGAACTTACTATAGAGAGGCGCAGTGCAACAAGGTATTACGATGGAACGCACTGGACCTTACTAGTTATCGAAGCCAATCCAATGATTGCGAGTGTCACGTGATCAAGAAAGCAGCGACGCGTGAAGTCACGTCACATCGCTGGATTGGCTGCGATGGCTCGTAGCCTCCGCTGCCGTTCATCATCAGGCGAAACTGAGTATGCTGTGCAATCCAGTAGTCTACTCAAATTTAACGAAAATACAATCACCAAAGCACATTTTAAAGAACTTTTATTGGACAGTTCAAACAGATAAATACACGTGTATAACAGCAACTTACTATGCCTAAAACCTCCCTACTAATAATATAAAAAAAGAGTTGCCTTTGGGAACGAAGATGTGTTGCTTGCGCAGGTCATGCCGAGAGTGCGATTCTGCATTTTCCGCGTTCAAGAGGTAAAAGATAAACCCAGCTGCAAATAGGTTACTCAAAAAAGGCAAGTAGTAGGGACACAACTGTCATTGCACTCTTCTCCGTACTCCACGTCTCCGCCACTTGTAAAACGTAAACCCTTGCACCCCCCCCCCCCCCCCCCCCCCCTCCTAAAAAATATTTTTTTTTTTCCTGTAAAATTAAGCATCAGATCGCCTAAATGTAGCGCTAACGGTTCGAATCGGATGCCAGGGTTTCAGAAATAAGCTTTATCTCGTTTCAAACTTTTTAGGTGGTTTTTGAAAAATAATTTCAATGGGAAAATGGGGCCCGGTTATGGTAATATCCTGATGCTCCGTCGGCCGCCATTTTCCTTTTGAAAACTTCATATCAGAAAATCACTTACAAATTTTAATTAAGATGGCGGTCACTGTTGTGAAATTTTGGCGTCTGGTTCGGACCTTATAGCTCTACACTAGGGCCAAAAATTAGCATTGGGCAATACATAATCTATTTTTGCGAAAAAAAAAAAAAAAGTACAACCCCGTAACTTGTTTTCTTGGGATACCCTGTAGATGAGCCGATCCTCGTGCTCCGTTCTCGCTGTGTGCCATTCTGCTTAGGTTGTTTTTCCAACCGCTGCCAATAAACTCGCATCTTTCCGAACTGACTATCGCACTGTCGATCGTTTGGATGACCTGCCCAACCTTCTCAAGCATTCTCGCTGGCGACTGCTATGGTGTTCAGTGTCGACGCCGAGCCTGAATGATTCTGCCCGCCAAGGTGGTCGGGTGGTGGTGTCCGGGGTGGACGTGCACGTTCACGGGGGCGCGGTGGCCCAGCAGCCCGTGGTGGTGGTGGTGTGTCGTGTGGTGGCTGTGGCTAGAGGCCAGCGCGGCGCCGGCCACCATGCCCATCGCCACGCCGGCGCCGACGCCCAAACCGGTGCTTACTGGCCGGTGTTCTTCCACGATCTGCAGAAGGTACAGTGGAAAGGTTGGTTACGTATACTTCAATCCAGACTTTCTTTACCCACCAATTTTTGGATGATTTTACGGGGGACTAGACGTGTGAGTAAAGCGGAAGCTTCGAGCACGAACCTCACTAAACGTCCGGAGGCTATGGTTTGGCCAACTACCTCGTTGGGTTTCGCGCAAACGTGACGCCGCCGCAACTTTAGTTCACAGGAGGCAGACGGCAGTGCACGAGAGGGATCGTGCCATCTCGTGCTCTACACGCGCAGAGCTCCAGCGAAGTTGTCGCACGTGCGGCAGCGGTGGCGTAGACAAACTGGCTGAATCGAGCGCGCGTTCTTGGAGGGACGCTGAAAGCACGGAGTTCGCTCTTGTAGCTCGGTTACGCGCGTACTCAAACTGAAATGCAGTATGCAGACATTATTGACGAAAACTTTGGTAGCACAACAAGAGTGTTTGTTTGTTTTCACATTCACCGAATGAAGCTTCTGCGCGTGAAAAATAATTTTCCTAAGAAACATTTCTTAGGAAAATGGTCACCTGCAGTTCCTTACCGTTAGACAACGGTAAGGAACTGTTTTCTGCTCAAGGAAGACTCCTTGCGCAGAAAACATTGTTCTGACTTGTGTAGTTCTTACAGTTTCCAGCTATATAAAAATATATATGTATCTTAGCAGCATATTTCGAGTTCGTCTGACATGTTGTCGAAAGAGTGTGGATTGCCCAATATTGCGCAACATGCGCGATCTTCGTACTTTTGGGGAACTTTGCACACACACCCTTACAAAAAAACCGAAAAAGTCGGGGAAAAAAAAAAGAAAGCGAAAATTACGATTGTTGTTTTGGTCAGCTTCTTCATAGTGCCTCCTTAGACGCGATCTTTTCCACTGGCGTTGTGCTGACCAATGTTCGAACGATAAGTGAACAAAACAACAGCCTATCAGCAAGACGACGTGGCGAACAGAACGTCTCAAGGGTCCGAATTTTCAGTCGCTAAGCCGAACTTTCGCCAAAGCTAGGAACTTCGGGATAAGAACAAATGGAGATGGAGCGGTGTTCGGACGGACGTCAGTTATATACAAAACGATAAAAAATATATATATATACAATGTTTTATTTATTGCAAAAATAAACTATGCATGGCCGAACGCCCATTTTCCGCCGAGAGGTCGCGCGAGAGGTCCGAACCCATGTTTTATTCAAAAGTTATGCGATTTTCTGGAAATTTCAACAAGAAAGTGGGGCCCATTTTCGCCCGTTTTCGGTTTGTGACGCCATAGAACACCGTGTATTCGAGAGCTCCGTCGGCCACCATTTTCCCATTGACATTTTCAGAAAATCACTTGTAACTTTCGAATAAAATATCGGTTCGGGCTGAAACTTTAGCATCTGGTTGTGACCTCTCGCGCTACCTTCGGGCGGAGGATGAGCGTTCGGCGATGCCTAGTTTATTTTTGCGCTAAAAAAAAAAAAAAAAAAAATCCTGTAAATTGTTTTGGGGGACACCCTGTATATTATCAGGTACGGCGACGGGTTGCCTGCAAGATGAGCAAAAACGCTAGCGTGACAAAGACATTCGTTCGTTACGGGATGATGGAAGGACAGACTTAACATGTTACGAAAGAAACTGACACCTTTATTTAAGGATCACCTTTCTTTCGCTATTTCGCAGAACCACAAACAACAGAAAGCGTGAGCACTTGGATCCATTTGGGTTCAAGTGCCCAGACTTTATGGTCAATTTTATTCCTGAAACCCCTCCGTGAAAGGTATGCGGTTGAATCCCGTACCACGGCTCTGACGTCACGGCGCCGCGGTGGCGCTGGTTGGCACGGCGCATGCGCAGAGCCTTCTCTCCTCGCGAATCTGGTGGTTGCGCACGCACAGTGCCCATACCCGGTATGGGCGAACGCCGACTGTCTCGGTCTATAACTATATAGGCACGACGAAGTGTACAATTCACAGACGTGCTGCGCTGCGAAGTTCTACAGAACAAACGCGTGACTAAAATTGAAAGGAAAAGGATGAGTTTATATTGAGATGAGGAGAAACACAACGAACACGAACGGGCGCAGACTAACAACTGTTTATTTTCTTTTTTATCCTTTTCAATGCATAAGTTTTCCGATGCGTGAGTTTGGAAAGGAGCGAACGCTATGGAAATAATGATAAATGCCTTTATGAAGATGTGTGGACTTTCGATTGTTGGGGTGTTTTTTCCTTTTCTGATAAACGTTCGGTTTTTGTAGTGTGAGAGGGGACCTTGAAGCCGGTGCTGGAGTCCGCCTCGTTATGCTATGTAGTGTCTTTGACACTACATAGCACACATAGCATTGGCTCATAATTCGAAGAGTATTACGTCAAAACTGACGCGAGATTTGCCTGTCTGTTTTCAGTCACCTAGACTTAATTCAATTGTTCTGTTTTTATCGTCCACACATTTTTCTTTATTTTTTGCTAAAGAAAGTGATTTTTTTTGTGCCGTTTCTGGCTTCCCAAGTTTCCACTCATAACATGCACAAACTGTCCTGCTCGTGTAATCATCACACATTCCACAACCAAGAGGTGGCACTGACCACAGTCTGGGCTGGCGCTACGGGTCTCGGTGCTTGCTCCACCACGACGGTGACAGGGGGCGCTGTCGGCGGTTGCTGGACGTAAACCGGGTTGTAGGCCGGCTGCATCTGCGCCGGGGGTGGCATGGGCTGGTAGTAGCCAGGCGGCGGCGGTTGGTAGTAGCCCTGGGGTGGCATGGTGCCCGGGGGGTATCCCATGTTGGGGGGTGGAGCACCTGCGTGGTGATGGGCACACACACTTTCGGTTCAGGCTCCTTTGCAAACAGCGAGTTGGTCTTTGTGTCAACGATGGCCGATGTTCGTTGCTTCCAAAAGCTTAAGACAAACAAATGAAGGGAGTAGTAAACTAAAATGTTACGTATTAATAAAAAAAAGTAGGAAACTTTGCAAATGGAAGTTTTTTGTCGATAAGGCTGAGAGAGCAGTGGAACAGGGTACATGCTGATGGTGTTACTTTTCTAATAATTATGTCGTACGTATGTTTAGACAGCCGGATGTTAGTCAGTCTCAATGGGCGTCTGGTCCACTACAGCCGCTAGCCTGGGGTCTCTAACGTACATCACGCAGTAGTGATACACGACCGCACGCCGGTGCGATGCTCATCCAGATCGAAACGGGTAGGAGTGGAGATTGAAGCCAGGATCACTGGATTCTGCAGCGTGAGCTTTCGCTCCGCGCGCTCCGAGCTGCAGTGCGCCAACAAACTTGGCCACCGATCTCCTCTGTCGCTTCTTCGCTTCTTCGCTTCTTGAGTAAGGCTTACAGGAAAACTTTGCTTGCGCGTGCCGGTGTTTTTTGTACTAGAATGATTATGAAATAGCCACTAAACTCAATTTATGCTTCCCGAGTTTATTTTCTCTTTGCTATTTTGCACTGGTGGAAAAAAACAACAACAACAACAAAAAAGAGAAGCAAAGTGGTCAATTGTCCCGCTGAAACAACATCATATAAATTCTCGAAAAAAAAGATGCACAAAACTGCATGCTTCGTTAGCATCTCCACTAGGGCTACTTGGGACGCGACTACCTCAAGCATAAAACTTTTTTTTTGTACAAAATGTAGCTGCGTACAATGTCCGAGAGTTTTTCAGTCGCTCGCAACTTTAAGGGTTGGTATACAGTAGTACTTTTAGAGAGACGAAACAGTAACACCACGCGTGTTTTTCTTCCCTCGTGTCTCTTTGTTCGTCTTACCATCGCAACCTATTGTGTCTGTCTTTATATTTGCATATCCACGGAAGTTTTCCCGTTATCAGCGTGAAACGGTGCGTCGTTCTTGCTACCTTGCACGTACCAGGTGTTGAACCACACACGTTCCTCTAAAGTCTTATGCAAAGAGGCAATTTCATGGTCGTTAATTAACCTCGCATATTTGTACCTCCAACCACGTGCTTTCACACACTCACGGCCCGGGACAGCCACATCTTTGAGCGACCACGTAAAGGAATCTTCGTTGAGGGGCACCGAGTTGGCCTCGGCTCACCACTGGACAGCTTCGCATTTAGAACATTTGATGGCGCCTGCTTGTCTGCGCCGTAAATACCTCCATTGCGGTGGCTGGAACGCGTTTTCGACTGGTGTGCCACGGCCCGCATTGCGACAGGCAACAACGTAACACTTTATGACTTCATCAGGCGGAAATCGAGACCACAAATGAAGAGTCGGTAAACACACCAGTCGGAAGCGCGTTCCAGGCGCCATATATCACTACGTCGCCCACAGAAGGCTGGGGTTTTGATTGCGAGTGATTCCACAATCTCTTCTGATATTTGGCAGGGCGCGAGCGCTTGCTTTGTTTTCCTCGTGGAAGGTACCTGTACCGCACAAACAAGGTCTTTCGGTGTATACTGCTGCAGCACCTGCATATCGCACATGTGACGGACACCTGATACGAACGCGGTCTTCGCGCGTCACTTTCCAACCTGCACGCCTATCTATGCGCTTACCCGTCAGCGTTCTATATTATATATATATATAAAAAAAAATGATGGTTATCTTTTTATGTGGTGCGGTCTGATGTCCCCTTAATTTACTGAGGGTGTGCTTTTTTACCTATAGAACGACGTAATACGCTGTTTATCAGAAATACCATCTCGTAAAACAATGTCACTTTGCGTGAGTAACTTGGCTTTATTTTTATGCACGCTGGGGATGTACAAATTACTGTCATGAAAACATTTTACAAATACGTTATTTTTTTCTTTTATTGGCACGGTCAGACAAAATATACGTTTTTATCGATAGTTTCCAACACTGCAGCGGTGACTTTGGGCGTGTTTTCACGGAACGATCTCAGTATATCGCTCTTCAGTTGTTATTCACGCTGCAGCTGCGAGTATGTGCGACATCACTGCAGGCTGTGCATGAAAGCTGTGCTAGTCAAACTCGTCACTTAGACGTACAGCTGTTGGGACTTTTCGCTCGCTCTGACTCATGCATTGTTCCTGTTTGGCACGTCCCGTTTAGATTCTTAAGTCCAAATCAAATTCGATCCTCACAAATTTCAACCATGCTGCGCTATAGTATAGTAACGCAAATTACACTTGGCATTTGATGTAAATAAAATTGGTTGCTTCAAAAATGGGCGGGCATGCCGAGAATATTTGCTTGGCAAATTATCTTTTACGTTTATTTACTGTATTGCAGCCAAGCAATGTTTTGGCTGTATTTTTTTTTTTTCGAGAAAATGTGGTGGTTTGTTGAAGTACACATACGTATAAAGAAGAATTATTACTTGTTCCGAAAACAATTTTTAGTCAATGTAAAGACGTTAGAACCCAAACGCAAATCGGCGAGTACTGTTTTTGTGGACTGCTACTGGAATTGTATGGGCGGACCTTAATGTACCATATTTTAATGTACAATATGTACAATTAATGTACAATATGAATGAAAAGGCAGGTAGAACACACGTTCGCTTAAAAAGAATTTCGCTCTAGAGTTTCTTGTGCGAAACAAAAAAACAATAACAAATCCATCAAAAATAAATTGAGAACAATTGCTTGGGAGGTGTAAAGTTAAGAGAACAGATACACGAACGTTCATCTTAAACATTTCACTTATATTTTAAATACGTGAGCCCTAATTAACTCCACCAAAGAAGTTACCGTGCTTCTATTACAATAGTGGCGGATTCACCTATCGCAATTACGGAAAGGTACTTACTCATTTCGGAATATGTTGCACGGGCGACTTCAACGAAGTGGAGGTGTCCGTAGGATAACTTGCGCGGCGGTTGACAATCTCCGATGGTGCAAGCAAGATGCCCAACTGCTTTCCTCGCAGACCGAGCGCTCGAACAATATCGGTCTTTATCGCGGTGGCGAGGACGCTATCACTGAGTCAAGGGTCCACGTCGGAACTGCGCGAAGTGCGCACGGCGTAGCTGTCCTCTACAGGAAACTGTTCTCGGGTTTGTGTAAATCGTGTTCCATTATGCGACTTCACTTCGGTTACCGTGTCCTCTGATTGCGTGCGAATGGGCTGAGCGCTCTTTTGTGTATCCGGCGTGATACAAAGCGGATGCCGTTGTGACGTCGGCGCACGTGGTGACGACAACCTCTACGTTTCCGTTTTTGTTTTTGGTGTTTGTGCTGCCGAGCATCGATTGCGGTTCCGAGTGGTTCGTTGTTGCTGCTGCTATCGAAAGGTGATAAGAACACGGCCTGACTCATTGTCTTAACGTGCCCTCTTTTAGTAAGATAAAGAGTGGCATTGGTACGTTTGATACAGTGTGATTTCGGCGTACCTGACGTTATTGGTTTGATGAGTCAGTAAGTGGCTTACGTCATGTGTTTTTGAACTACTTTTTTTTACTCTTTAGGGGGAGCGCGGCGAGTCGCTGCTACAGCTTGTGAAATTGGCTCACATTCCAACTCTCAATTATGGTGGCTCTAAGGGTAGGTGTAGTGAGCGCTCTGCGCTCTTGGGTAGTTCTACGTGCCGCCGATTCATGATGACAAAAGTTGCGCTGTGGTTAGGACACCGACAGACCGGGTCATTTCTGCTCGAAGGGGCGTGGCGTGAAGCGTCTCCTTGGTATTTATTGGTCAGGTCGGTTCATACAATGACTGTCAGGGTCCTATTTTTGATATTCCTGTAATATCTATATATGTGAAAGCCATGCTCATAGGAGGAACATTCAGCTGTATGTCAACGCCGTAGCAAAATTTTTCCCAGAGATATAAAATTGAGAAGCTCGAGGCGTGGGCATTGCCGAGCAATGTCACGCCAAAGCAGGGACGTAGTTATTTCTTTTTTCATTTATTTAATAGGCAATCTACAACATGCACACCCAATATTAAAAATTACAATTGTATATTTATATGCAAGAAATAAAAATACGAATCACGTAAAAAGCACGTTCTAGAGACTTTTAGAAATTATTCACCAACACACAACTTTATGCAAAACGTCCCAAAATATATCAAAATGTGCGTCTTGAAAGCTTATGAATAAACCAAAATTATTTGCTTAGTCGTCATTGTAACTTTGTTACTAATTCAGAAACAGAAATGTGCGCAATTTCTCTAAAAGGCGCTCTACATTTCGCACATGATCTATTAGACCATGGATGGATGGATGCGAAATGACCATATGCGAAATGTAAAGCGCCATCTAGTAGCGCGCCGAGAAGTACGTCCGCCATCTTGGTAGCGGCGAGAAAACGAAACCGATGACCCGACCGGCAAAGACCCCATGTAAACAAGCGAGAGCGACCGCGCGCGCTTCGTGCGACAGATGCGATGCCAACGCGTTGCTGCGTTCCGCTGCGGATGCAGCGATGAAGAGCCGACGTTGTGTGGCAAAGCCCCTATAATGAAGTCAAGCTAACTCAATTTGAGGTTGACTAACGTAGAAGTTTGGGCTAGTTGGTATTTCATGATTAAAAATTAAAACAGCGCAAGGACACGGACAAGAACAAGAAGGTAGACGAACAAGGCGCTGACTTGCAACTAAAGTTTATTGGTGCTAACATCAAGTATAAATACTGTAACGTCATAACAAGCAAACAAAGATAAAATACCTGTCATGGACGCCACGTGCTCCTTAGCCTCCGTTATGCGCTGTCACTGTGTGTCCAAAAAGCAACACTCCTTATCGGATACACATATTGAAGGAGTGCTGACACATTTAAGAAAAATAAAGACAAACTCACTCGAAAAATTATTAAGGCGCGGGAAATTGGAAAATTGGGGGAAAACTGTGGTCAGCACTCCTTCAATATGTTTATCCGATAAGGAATGCTGCTTTTTGGACACACAGTGACAGCGCATAACGGTGGCTAAGGAGCACGTGGCGTTCATAACATGTATTTTATCTTTGTTTTTTATGACGTTACACTAGTATTTATACTTGATGTTAGCACGAATAAACTTTAGTTGTAAGTCAGCGCTTTGTTCGTCTACCTTCTTGTTCTTGTCCGTGTTTTTGCGCTATTTTAATTTTTAATAAATTTGAGGGAATGTGTGTTGTCGCTTTTCTCAATGGACCTTTGGTAGAAACATCGGTTCGAGAGTAAATGGTTCTAGTACCCTCTCTCTTTTCTTTCTGGCCGAGCAGAGAGTGAAGATGGTTTCTTTGTTTCGACTTCGAGGCAGAAGATGAGCCACGATGGGGACAAAGGCGAGTTTGGGGGAGCCGTCGTGAACAGGATATGGCTGACGTTTTGTGTGTCAAACAGGTGGCAGCACACATTTGCCAAAGGTGGATTGGAGGTCATATGCTACTCAATTTTGCCGTCACAAGTTAGTTTAAGTTACTGCAATGCGATACGAAGAATTAAAAAATATATATATGTTTTTTTTTAATATTGACATGCAACTTTTCTACTTTTAGGGAAATGATTTACGTTTCTGAATTAATAACATAACTACAGCGATGGCTAAACAAATATATATTTTATATATACGTAAGCTGCATTTTAAGCGAACATTTTTATATATGTTTCTAGGTTTTTCATAAAGTTGTTTGTTAATAAATAATAGATGAAAATGTCTAAAAAATTTGTTTTTGACGTGTTTCTTAATTTGTTTTGCTTTTAAAAAATAATTGTAATTTTTAATATTTCGTTTCCTTGTATTACATGATGGGGAAAACTGCTCAGCAAACGCGGACTACGAAGAATAACATACACCGACAGGACAATGCCGTACTCGCAACTGAATAATTTTAATGGAGGAAACAGACAGAAAAAAAAACAACATACACAGTATCTGAAAAGATTGCTCACAATTTCACACTCGCCAACCGTGAAGTACGTCAGTAATCGACATTTCTACCCGTTCACTACGTGACTCATATTTTTTTCCCGCAGGAAGTACATCCTTTTTGCTTACAGCGCCCAATGTTTGAATGATAGGTTAAGAGAACATTCGTATCCGATCGGGGGGCTTTTGCCAATTCATTGCAGAGATTGCAAATGTCGGCCTGATTTGGGCAGGGTCACCATTCTACGGACACACATTTCGTGTCATGGGCATTCATGTGTTCGTGAACCGTCCTTGGCGCTGTCAGCAAAAGAGATGTCCTTCCTGCGGGAAAAATGTAGATTACTGACATCCTTCATGGTTGGCGACTGTGCGATTTTGTGCCATCTTTTATGATACTGCACTATGTTTTTTCTGTCTTTGCTTCCTTCATTAAAATTCTTTAGTTGCAAGTACAGCATTGTCCTGTCGTGTTTGTTCTTCGTAGTTCATATTTTCTGAGCTGTTTTCCCCATCATGCATAACGTCAACCAACCGGCCCAGTTCACCACGTTATTACTGTCTAGAAAATAAATGAAACAAAATTATCTACATGCTTGCTTTGGTGTAACATTGGCGGCTGCGCAAATTACCATAATGAAATCTCGGCAATGTCCCCGCCTCGAGCTGCTCAATTTTATGTCTCTGAGAAAAAAAATAGCTACGGCGTTCACATATTGTTGAATGTTCCTCTGAAGAACATGGCTTTCACACATACTTATTAAAAAAATATTACCCGGACAGTCATTGTACGATTTGACGTGGAGGCACCCATAACCTCCTCTTTACTCACAAAGCCTGACAGTTTGACGACGGAGCCATACAGTGCTCGGAGCCTCGGTCGCAGATTCGGAGCGCGAGGATCTGGTAGCACAGAGCATTTCTCGGGGAACCTGGACGTCAGCGCACAGCTTTTGCAGTGGCGAGGACCCGAAACATGGTTTTCAAACCTGACGAGAAAAGAAGCGGTAGCGCGAGGAACGCGAGGAGCACGAGCGGACATTCCATCGCTCGGGACAAGTGTGTTTCGGCGTCTCGCCGCAGCGGGGTGCCCGTTACCTGGCTCTCCACTCATCCGTTGTCTGCCGCTCTACCTTTTCAATTTCGGCGGCCACGTCTCGTGGCGATCTGCCAGGATTTGTCAGTGGAGGAGGCTATGGTGGTGGTCATCATGTGTCGCTATTCGCACTTTTTTTTAATTATTTTTATTATTTATTAGAGCTGTTATGGGCTTTTTCCGCCGCTGGAAATGACGTCCGTTGTTGATGTTGTAGCTGTAGTAATTGTAAAAGTCTTAGTAAATTATGTTGTAGGGCGTCCGTCGCCGATGCTGCCCCATCCTGAAAAAAGGTTGCCCGCCGCCCGTGGCAATCAAACCTGAGTCCACTGCGTGCGACGCAGAAGCGTTACCACTGAGTTTTTCTTTTTTTTTTTTCTTTTATTGCATAAGAGAAAGGTACGTTTATGGTCAGAAAACAGGCGAGTCGTGGCTTACGACTGCACTCTTACATGAATCACTGCTAGGACACTGACATCAATGGTAGCACACTCGTACAAGTCAGTACAACAATGGGTGCGTTACCACTGCGCTATGACACAGCGTTAGAGCCATGAAACGATTTTTCTACTTTCGCTAAATCCTACTCAGAATTACTCCCCAAAGTAAATAACCGAATAAACTTGCCTTAGTTCTTCTTTCTAAGCAATGGCAGTCAGGAAATAAATTCGAGAAATATGAGCATCGTTCATTCCCTCAACTCGGAGCCAGAACATGGGGCCGCGTGGCCTGGTGCCTATCATATATGCCGCCAACGTTAATCATAGCCACGCGCTGGGGCCTGGAAAGTAGAAAACGCATGCTGAGCGCCAGGAATTCTTAGAGTTTGGCAATTCTCATTACCGCAGTAGTTGGACACGAGCCATTACCCGAATGTCCGCCGAGATATAGGTTGTTACGAGCCGAAGTCAAGTGCTCACGCAGTTCTCGTGTCCAACCCATTAACCGCGCTCGACTGTCGTCAGGCGGGTGGTTCCGATCCCACAATTACGTAATCGAGCTTTGCGAAAGACAAGACTGAAGGAAACAGTCCCCTTTTATCCTCGCAATTTCACCGCTATTAAAGAAGCTTCTGAATCATTGGCGGTTTGTACGAGTGTGGGGGTATTCACGCAACGACATTTCGTTGGACGTTGTTCGCAGCTCATGCTCAGAAGGATGCTGGAGAACAACTGTTTCTGGCATATCAGAAGAAGCGAACACCGCACGATCACAGCTTTGATTGGCGTTCAAGGTCTACGTGCGCACGGGTATACCACATAGCTTTGACATCGCTGCCTGCGAGGAGAGCTCCAGGATACAATCCCAATCAAAACCCAGAACCTGGACGTCAGCGCACAGCTTTTGCAGCGGCGAGAATCCGAAGCACACTTGTTTCCTCGGGAGTGTGTTGCGGCGTCTCGCCGCAGCGGGGCGCCAGTCACGTGGCTCTCCTCTCATCCGTTGTCTGCCGCTCCACCTTTTTCGTTTCGGCGGCCGCTTCTCGTGGCTATCTGCCAGGTTTTGTCAGTATATAGGAGGCTATGGTTCGGTACAACATGGTCAGATGTCTATTATGTTCCGAACGCTTTTGTTCACGCACCACACGGTGTGTGAAAGCGACGCCGATGCCCAACGGCTTCGCCGTGACGTGTGTTCTGGATTAACACTGAACTGCTAAATTTGTTCGTAAGGCTAATTTCGCATCGCGTTAAGCCTGTGTTCTCTCTCGCTTAGTGTTTAACGGCACTTGTCGGCTACAATTGGTGGATTCCAGGTCAAAATGTCCATCGAGACGAAATGTTTACGGAGTCAAAATGTCCAATATTGGACATTTTGATTTCATGAACACTTCGTGTCGATAAACGTTTTGACCTGGATGGACATTTTGACTCGGTGGACACTTCATCCCGATGAACATTTTGGCCGGTTTACCTCGTTGATTCATATTTTAACACTGGTGCTGATACCGACTTGTACGTACGTGTTCTTGCACGAACGGTCATGATCTGACTGCTTGCGCAAATCTGAATGACTTATTAAATTTTTTGTGACAAATCATATTTTCCTCTGCCGGATGTTTAGGAGCGAACAGCTTTTTCTATTCGAAAAATAAAATGAGCATTACGGGCCGCTCAACCTCCGCCAGAACGTGCCCTGTGGTTGGAACAAGATGCCCAATGTTCAGAGAAAAGTGCAAGAAATTAAAAAAAAAGTGTGAGTGATAAAAAAAAAGTATTTGATTAAATAGGGCGCGTTCGCTGACTTCAGTTTCACAAATTTAGCAATTTGAAAGCAATCACGAACGTCTGGTGCCGCGAATCATTCACCCCACGCTAATGAATACGCAGTGTACCACCCTAAATCTAGAAAATTCGTTAAAGAAAATCGGCAGATATACAATCCGGAAAAAAAACAAAAACTTTAATTTACAGCATGCACGGTGTCCTGTTGACCGTTAGTTCAACATTAACACACAGCGCTTTCTTCTGGAAACCTCGGCTCCGATATCGAACTGCTAGAGTTACGTTGTGGCAAATTTGAATTATGTTAGCGCTCCAAAAAACAGTGTTGTACCCGCTCCCAAGGGCCTGTGCATATTGGTAGTACCTATAGCTTGGTAAAAAAAACAAAAACAAAAAAAAACTCCTACATAAGTTTTGTCATTTATATAAAATAATGTCAAAAATCAGTAAACATAAAGATAAAAAAAAACGACCTTGAAGATACCTTTGTAAATGACAGAAAACAATTTTCTCGCGCCTGTACTAATTTTTAACTTTAGAAAATTAAATGCGCTAGCTTCGGCTGAAAGCGAAAGAGCTGCGCATGATGACGTTTGTAGCAGGAACTTTTAAAATAGAGTTCCAGAACAAATGGCCCATTATTGCCTCAAGCAACGCCACACTTCACCACACCACTAGGTCCTCGGACAGAACCGAGTGCAATAAACTTCAAACTGAACCTCCTACATACTTGGTGGAAGTTCAGTTCGTCGAAAGACAATTCGTAATAGGGCAGCTCGTCGCAGGGCTATTGGTCACATAGGGGAATACGTCACAGGACATTTCCTCACTGGGTCAACTGCTCAAACACCGAGAAAAAAGTGGCACGGAACGTGTGTGCGCAAAGATAAAGCTACAAAGGCCATTTTATTTTTCGCACACTTTGTGGTTTCGGAGCTCTCAATCACTTTTGTATTCTATATTTCGAGTTGAATCCCGCTTAGGAATATTTTTTTTCGGATCTCCAAATCTTGCAAATAAAAATTAAAGGACCCTATGGGCATTTTGACTCGGTGAACAGTTCGACCTGATGGACATTTTTATTCGGTGGACATTTCGGCTGGATGGACTATTTGGCTCGGCGGACATTTTGACCAGAAGCCTAATTGGTGGGGCCCTCACGTTCACAAATGAAGATGGAGAACACAAGCTACTTCGCGCCTCATTGCAAGGGGTGCTATAAATCCGCGAGAGGATATAAAGTGTTAATATTTTCTTTTCCCAATGATCCTAATCTTTTTGAAAAAGGATCGCGCTTTGACCGGGGGAACAAAGAACTTCGGCCTCAAATGGTGGCTTATGAACCCCATATAGTAAAAATAAATGTATCGCAAGGCATCTTCCATTTCAGCAACGGTGAGGTTACCGAAATCGCAAGGGATCGTCCGTGACTTACCAAGGGTGCTGTTCCCTCCATGCTTCTAAACGCCCCTGCATACCTCTGAACGAGGCTCCCGAGAAAGTCGAAATTCTCCAGGCCATCGCCCGCCTAAGCACGACAGGGCTGTCGCCACATCGCAACGTGCGGGTTCTTCATCGCCTACTCTTCGTTTGAAAGCGGTTCTACTTTTGAAAAACAAAAAAACTGAGACGTCTTCTAGCAGAAAGGCAAGGAACAGATTGGTCACAATGTTTAAACAGTGTGCATATCCAATTAAGTTCTGGGCACGCACTTCCAGAATAGGAAGCGAGCGTTGCCTTTTTTTCTTTGTTCAAGAGATGACTGGCCAGAGCGTTACAGTCAAAAGTCGTTTTCTTCGAGATGTGCAACTCTACTAATCACGCCTTTTTTTGTTTTGTTTTTTGGTCCAAGAAATTGTTCTTACTATATACCGATGGCGAGGCCAATTCCATCCCTTGGAATAACGGACATGTTCGCTGAACAACGGTAGCTGTTTTTCACCAAGATGCACAAAACCCATGGCAGATTCAGATCGAAATGTTCTGGCTTCACTCCATCACAAAACCCTCAAATAAACAAACTTGTTCTGAAGTAAAAAAATTAAATAAAAAAATGCTAATGTCACCCTTTATTGTGAAAAGCAATGCGTAAGGATCTAAAGTTAGTTTTAATTTTAAATTTTATATTCACTTCAATATGACTTTTCAAACTTTACTGAAGTTCGTAGTTACGTTCATTAGGTAACTATCAAACTTCTGCATCATGAGGGTGATTTTTGAGACGTGCGGAACAGCCAGTGCTTTTACATCTCACCTGTAAAATGCCAGGCGTCTCTGCGCGTGGTGTTATCACGCGGAGCCATGAACAAGTGGCATGCGTTCGATTTCCTGCTCGGCTGCGTTCGGTCAAACGTCGCACCGACTGCATGCTATACCTAAAAATTTTATCATCACTATTTTGGCATCGTCTTTTGCGTTGTCTGGACCACCCATTTCCAATTCGCTCCTCCAGACGTTCATTGTTCGACATCAGGAGAACATATGTTTTAGATTTAGCGAATCGAGGTGAGACTCTGGAATAATGTTATTGTGTCGGAAAGAGAACTAGCTATAAAAGTTCTGTCCGACTGCTCATTGGTGGTGTCGGGTGGCTGACGTATGTAGTACAGTTTAAATTACAGAGACAATACTCGGAGAGCTAGTTTCTACCAACTTTATTGTGCTTCTTGCTCGCTCAGACTCTGCCTGTAACAACATTTCAGAGCAAATGCAAGCATCAAAACTTCACATAAATAAAGAGCGATAGATTGAAAGTTTTATTCAGATACTTGGGGCCTGAAAAAACAAGAAAAGAACGTACAAGAACAAATTGTTTACGCCTGCGCTAAACAACCATACTAGTTATTGAATCGGAATGAAGTTTATAATGAAGAAAATTTAGGTCGCAGGTTTCTCAAATGTGCGAAGGTTCTTTTAAATTGTGGTTATGGACAGGAGTAGATACCCTAATTTTGTTAGCAGAAGGGTTTTTTTTTTTTTTTCTCAGTCGTTTAATATTCTAAATATTCTCAGTTTTTGTTGTTTGAGAGATAAAAGGAAACTAAATCTGACATAACCAGGCTGACTTGTTCAAAGGCTGACTAAATCTAAAATGAATATAGGCTTTGCCGGTGTGCCTTCTGAGCGGGTTCCCGGCTGATGCGATTTACAGCTTATAAACATTTAAAAGCGTCAAATAAGAGAAATTCCACGACGTGCTTTCACTGGTCATCCTGTTCTGACTATACTTGAACTCCGCACTGTTAGATTTTTTGCTCTTAGATAATCATAATCCCTGCAGAAAAAAATTATAGTTACATGCGTCATTATAAGTGTTCTTTAAGAGTTTGGTATAAGATCTCTCTCCGGGGGTTTATATAATCATTTTGATAGAATTAACACATATTGACTCATCATGAATCATAAATTGTAACACCTGATACTGTGTTGCGGAAAAAATAAGAAACTTTCGAGTTCAAGGAAAAGACAACAGAAGGTGAACGAGACATTCTCTTACTATTGCCTTTTTCTTCGCCTCGGAAGCTTCTTAATTTTCCGCACCGCAGTCACAGATGGAATAACTTACGATTAATTATCATCAGTTGGCCCGCACACTCGCTGCTTTTTACATATCGAATCGTCTTATGATTTGGTATGGTCCGAAATTCACTCGTGACTTCCCACACACCAAAGCCCACTTTCAGTTCTGACAGCATACTGGTTATAAGCGAATGCGCGTTTGCCCACATCAGGTGTGGGCACTGCGCATGCGCAGAGGCCTGATTTGCTCGAGGTGAAGCTTCTGCGCACGTGCCGTATACCGACAGCAGCGCCACGACAGAAGCGTGACGTCGAAGCCGCGCACTGTTTTATCCGGTACACTCAGCCAGCGAGCATTGAATTCGTCGATAAGTTCACTGCAACCCAGGATTACCTTTTGAGCGGTCTAGAAACCGTAGCCGTGCTCGTTGTACGTTCCGCCATAGCCGAGGGAGTGAAGACCGTAGTTGTAGCTACCGAGGCCGTACGTCAGGCGTCCGTAGCCGAGACCGACCACGTGCCCCACGGGTGCGTAAGCCAGTGGGGATGCCACGCCGTAGCCGTAGACGGGGGCGGCGTTGGCGGCCCCGGCTGGGGCGAGTACCGCGACCGGAGCGGGCGGTGCGACCACGGGGGCGGCCACGGGAACGCTGGCTGCGGATGCGCTGTTGCGCGTGTAGTCGTAGGTCAACTTGTCGCTGCTGGCTCCAGCTAAGCCGTAACTGCCCGCTAAGGGCAAGGCGTAGTTGACAGGGAACTGCGGGGCGGCCCATGCCGCCGCCATGAGGCCGAAGACGGTAGCGATGAACTGGAAAAAGAATGGGAGGGACACGGCATGGTTTCGCCGATGAATCCAGACTTGTACTAAACGCCTTACAAGTGACACGTTCCTTGTATCTAGCTACGTTTTTTTTTCTCGGTAATTATATTGCAAGTGAAAGAACGAGTAACATGTTTTTGTTACTTGGTGAAGTAACGAGCAACTATATTTAGTTACTCCTGGACGGCAGCGTGCGCAACGCAGGCACTCAACTTAATTCACACCTCAGCTTCCTCCCGTGACTTTCCCGGCGCAAAAGAGGCTAGTTAGAAAACTAAAGATGTGCACCAGGTATGCCACTGTATGTACAGTTATGTCCGAATGAATGTGTTACATAAGCGATGAATTAATAATGAAGCCAAGTATTGGAAGGTGGACTGCTTCAGAGAAAAACGACGCATTCATAGAAACGGCGCGTTACTTTCGAGCTGAACTAACGCATTCCTTTTAAATCGCAGTAACGAGTGAAGTACTTAGCTACTTTTTTGTGCGAGTAATGAGTAACGATATTTAGTTACTTTGTTTGAATAACGCGTACACGTCTTTGTGACGTGGTCATTCACTCGAAGAAATCTGGAGCTTTCTTCTCTCCCAAATGCTTTCCGCGAAAGCGGACGCTCCACATTTCTTAGAATTTTCCGTCCCCTTGCTTGTGACGGGCAAATTTGAATAGACTTGTCATGGACAACATATGGCTTTTATCTTGTATAGGACAATGGCTTAAAGGGGCCCTCCGGAGCTTTCTGAGATGGTCTGTTTATGCTGTTATATGGCGTAGTAGGTGCAAGTTAATATGTATACAAAGTTTTAGATTACAAAACCGTTTATTAAGCAGATGGCAGTAGAAATATATCGGGACTATTTTCTCTTGGAAGGAAATCCCCCATTCCCTGCCCATCGCTAAAACTTGATCAATGGAAATGCTGCATCTCGCGGTGAATGCGAACGTTATTATTGCAACACTTTTTAAGCTTTCTGTAAATTAGAGTTTGAGAAAAACGTAAACTGATTGTAGTGCGGGAAACATAGTTCGCAATTATCGTTCCAAAACCAGCGAACTATGTTTTCTCCTCGCAAGCTTTTTGCTAGGGGGTGATGCGTCGGCGCGACGGCTCGTCTGCTTCCCGGGCATGTGCAGGTGTGCGTTTGCGGGACACGCGCATCGGTGTCGAATCATACGAAATGGCTCCCATGTCCGCTGTCCGTTTCAGGATTTCAAGCTCCAGAGACGTCAGGTCCGAAAGGTCCATAGCGCGACGGTGCGGTGCGACGAACGACGACTGCCGAGCACAAAGTCCGGGCTCCTTGACGACGGTCCGCGCGTGTTCGAGAGATTCCTCCGCGGGTCGGCGGTCGGCCGCGTTGGTGACGCGCAGCGACGCCGGAATCCTTCGCTTGCTATTGGCTGACGCGTAAAGAGATGCCCGTCCCGTTTTCCGGGGTCATCTCAGAAAGGGGGGCGTGCCGGGGACTTTGATAGCAATTTTAATAGGGAAATCCACCGCGCATGACCGTAATTTTATGATTTTTAGGATCCTTAGGGCCCGTAGATTGAGTTACCGCCATAAATAGGCCATCGCAGAACGCTCCGGAGGGCCCCTTTAAGTTATGCCCGATGCATGAATGGGGAAAAAAAATCTCTAAAATAGGGTGGTTGAGAAGAAAAGTAACTCTTTTCGGGAACAAACTACCAGAAACGGCAAATTTCAAAATTTGCAATAAAAAAAGGATCAATTAAACATATTAATTGATTTCTTAACTCGCTTAAATATACTAATTGCCTATTTTAATTAGCGCCGTTTGGTTGCCCGTACCAATGGCGAGTTTGTAGCTGCAGACAAAACAATCTAAACTATATATATATATATATATATATCTTTTTTTTTAAATTTTAAACGAATACGATCTTATATTTGTTTTTTAAAACGAACATTTTATCGTTTTGTCTGCAGCTACAAACTTGCCATTTCCATTGGCCACCAAACTGCGTTAATTAAAAAAGTAAATTGGTAAATATTGTGTAGTTAGGTAGCCAATTAGTGTGTTTTTGCAACCCCCGACGTCTGCCGGGTTGACAGTTTGTTCCCGAAAAGAGTTTTTTTTTTTTAAAGAGGTCATTTATAGGAATTGTTTAGTATTATCTGAAAGACCCGTTATGTAGTGGACTAGAGCCACTAAATAGGAAACGCTTCTGAGTAACGCCACTTTAGCCATCTTGGTGCTTAAAATCATGGCTGCCAGTTACGTAAAACTTTATCTGAAACCACAGGAAACGTTTTTCCGTCCTTCTGAAATGTTAGAACAGTTCGCGACAGAGCAAAACGATGTCACCTGAGCTTCCTACCACCTTGTGCAAAGCTGGGGAAGACGCATTTTTTATATGTGCCGATCAACAGGTGCATCTGCTCTGCGCTAAGTGCCAAGATGGCGGCGTCCACTAGCAGATCGGGTAACAGAGTGCCGATATTCTAAGCGTAGCTCATTTAGTGGCTCTATACTGTGAACTTATCACACAGAACATCTGCAAACATATGACGTGTACACGACAAGTCAACCTGAGTTTTTGTTAGGAAATGAGTTCATAGTTTATCGGAATAGTTAAATTTTATAACGGTACAAACAAAATGATATCAAAGATTTAAAAAAAAAACTATAACTTTTCACTTTTCTATGGCTGGTTGTGACCGGGTTATTTAAACGAAGATGCAATCTCGAGCTGACTTCTTTTTTTTTTTTTTTTAACAATTGCACTTGCATTTTTTTTTTACTAAAATATTGACGGTTTTTTTGTGCTTCAGGACGGATCGAATTCCGGACATAAAGTAAATACCCAACTAACATTTCATCGGGCATCGCTCATCCAATTCCTTTTAGTGTTTCGTGCAGCTAAGTTACCCGGATGTGCGCTTGCACTACTAGCTTAAAACGACCCGGACACATTTTTCGAATATCAATAGTCTTAATAGAGAAGTAATTGTATTTTGTGAATGTAGATTAGTACAAGATACTCCTTAGCAGATTATGTGCAAGGTAGTTCCAAGAAAATAGGTGTTCTGCTCATGTGAGCCAACCAATGGTTTTGAAAGCTTCTACAAGTAAATGGGAATCAGTCAAGGCTAAACAAAACTTTTAGCAATAGATTTTTTTTTTAATTTAAAGGTTGCCGCAGAATTACGTTTTATATACGGAATTTTGAGGAAAGCCGCCTATAATGTTAATTTGAATGTTCGCATTCAATACCTGCTCAATCAATGTGAAACATAAGATTATTTTTTCCTAATTGGTGTCATACTTGTCCCACCAGTGCTGGACAGAATTGTGGTATTCCAAAAGGCTATTGTTAAAAAAGTAAAACAACAACAACATTGTTTGAAGTGCAACTGACTAGAGAATCGCACCGACTTACCAAGCTGTGCATAGTGCTCCCTGTAGTGAGTTCGAACGGAGGCGTTCAGTGGTACCTTGCGAGTGAGGCGACACTAAATTTTATACCCGGTCCACCAGTGATGGGAGCACCACGCTTTAGAGGCACTGGGGTTCTTAAGCACGCACAGGTTTCCTCCAGTGGCTCACAGTTTCATCCATCAAGCTTCATTAGGTGAATTCGATCCTCCGCTCGCCCGGCTACGACAGAAGCGGCGTGCTAATCAAAGCACATCGGAGCATAATACTTGTTAGTAGTGAGCCCCCTTCTTGGTTCCCGCAACTAAGCCTTTTTTTTTCTCATTGTTTGGAAGTCAGTGAGCTTCATACATTATGTATGCTTCTTTTTTTTTTTTCTACTCAGTCTTACTGTGACTTATTAAACGGCGAAGGCTGCAGTTTCAGTGAGCCAATCAACGCGTCCTTGCGTTCAGTGCTGCCGAAGCCATGAGCGGCACTCGCCTTCGTACCTTTCGTAACGCTGTCACGTGAGTCACCTCCGCCGCTTTTATTGCCTCGAGGCGGCCGTAGCATTTGCTCTTTACCAAGTTACGGTGAAACGGAGTAGAGATTTCGGCTTCTTTTCCGGGAAGGGCGGGAGAGGGTTTGTGGTTGATTTCGTGTTTTTCGAGAAGCCCGTAGCTTAGGATTAATTTGGAGCTCTTGTTCGTTCTCAAAGAGGCCTAAGCAGAAGCAAAAGCTCAGGCTTTGTCGGGCACCAAGTTTTCCGGTAATGCGGTATGTTCGCAGTTTGGAGATTCGTTGCGGGGAAGAGATTTTTCGTCAGTTTCCTGAAAGTGCGGAGCAAGTTGAAGTTTTCGGTTAACAGATGGTGATGTGCCTCTTTCTTAGATGAAAAGAGTAGATTCTTTGTACAAGGGCAAACATTGTTCCTTGTTATGCACATCTTGAAAAAACTTTCAGCCTTTCCACTTCGGTGAAGAAAGAAGAGCAGCCGAATGTGCCGCCATCTATGAGCGACGGCGTCACCCAGACAACCGCCAAGCCGGTTGTCCGGTTACCGCCGTCGCTTATAGATGGCGGTAGCTGCCCAGAGGGTTGTGTCGAGATTTATTTGTCCGCGGACACGAAACAAGGGGGAAACTATCCCTTAACAGCTCTGCTGTAATATTTTAGCGGCTATTTTACGAAGTTGGAAGACGGTAAAACACAGTTTGCTTCGGCGGAAGGTTACAAGGAACAGGAAAGTTGGGCTGTTTTTGTTTTTCACAGTTCCCCAACTTGATCATTGGAACACGAGCCATACGATATGCGCGGGTTCAATTTATATGGGAGAATAAAGGCTCATTTGTGTAGGTATGTCTTCCTGGCAGAACCTTCACTATTTGAGTGTTTTCATCTGATGTTATTTCCTGAGGGCAATAACGTTGTAAGCGCTGAAGCATTTGTCTTGATTGTTTGCTAAGTATGTTATCTCTTTGGAACGACCCTATATAGGTGAGAGTAAATTGATAGAGGTCAGAATAATAATAATTTATAATTATTAAAATATATATATATATATATTTTTTTTTAATTCGTGCTGAACAAAAGTAAAAGTGTAAATTCTGATATTGCCTTTGGAGATCACACCTTTCATACAGGTTGTTTCGTGATTAAAAAATGCGCTGTGTCACGTTGAATACTGAACATTTTGAGGTAGATACTCGTTGAACGAGGTGCAGACAAATGTAGGTGTTTGCGCCCCAATTCGTATTTTGTGCAGTAAGTATTGTTGCTGTCTGGAGGAATTGTTTGATGGATGATGAGATGTGGCAATTAGAGGTCGTCTAGAAAGCAAAGAGATCAATATTTACCGGCCGCAAAAACGGTAGGTTCACGAGTTTGGCTGTAAACATTTTTCCACGGAAAGAAACGACATAGACTTCGATTTAAACTTGATCGTCAAAGTTTGGCCAGTGTAGTTTGCAAGCCCCAACTTTGGACGGCAAAAATACATCCGTTTGAAGTTCGTGCTTCTATCTGTAATTTTATATTTTTGCGCGGGAGCAGAACATTATTTGCTAATGCTCAGAGCAAACTTAGTGAAACTTAGAAAATATAATTGTTGGCTTGGAAAAAACACATTAAAACTAAATTTGTGTTTGATCTTGTAAATTGTCCATGTGCTTGTAAACAAAACGAGTCAGTGCTAACTTCGATTTAAAGTTATTTTTTAAATGAAAATGTATGTATATGTTGAAATTGCAAATAATTCTGGCTTCTTGGAATGGGGAAACCTAACCGACAGTCCGGTATTTATCGCCTTCCTAACATGACTCTTTTTTGTAACCATAGACGCGGACCCTTAGACTCATTGAGACTAGTCTCTTTGTATTTTAAGAGACAGGGAATGACGATAAATTAGAATGTAGACACAAAAATAGTTTTCAATTAGGCGTCATTCAACCAACCACAACCGGATATTTTTCGACGGTATACGTGTATGCAGACCTCGGGTCATTTGTGACTGCCCAGACCAAAACGAGGCACAAGTGTTGCTCAGTCACCGAGAACCAGCTTACCCTGCCTGTTCGGACTATATACTCTTTGTCCGGACAGGTGTAAAGGTGTAGGGGTCTGGAGGGGGGATAATAAATTTCTGTCGATATACGGGTTGGTCGGCATCTCTTTTGAAGTTAGCTACACAAGTCAAAAGAGAAACAAGGTGGCAGAGTGTATAGTAGGTCTTTACCTTGTTAGGATCATTCCGAGTGCCGTTTTTTTTTTCTTCCACTAAAGCCGTGGTCAGTCTGCTAGTACATAACAGAAAAGGGAGTCTCCAGACAATCATGAGTTTTAGGGAACCGTTTTCGCATGCGCATGTTCGAGAAGATTCGAACATGCGCAGTTCGTATTGGACGGCTTATCGTACCATATCGGATGGGCAAACAGGGTTCCCTAAAACTCCCTACTGTCTGGGGCGTTCCTCGTGTGACGGTCACATGGGTCTCACAAAAACTGCCTGCAGACACGTTGGAAGCATGCTAATGTAGAAAGTAAACATGCTTCCAACACGCGTGAGGCGTCTCCGCAGATAATTTTGTCATGGTGCCTGAAGCGGACACCGTGTCATTTGTACGATGTTATGAAAAGTGGGACAGTGGTTTCACACGTGTCGCTATAGGCGCGCTTGTGCAGTCTGAGAGGTACGGGTGCTAATTATACGCTGTAAGCTACGGGGCGGGATTGGATTCCCGGGGGTTATCTCGGTGCACATACGCATTTTTGTGGGGCCGTGGCGCGGCAAAGATGTATGCCCGTAATTGCTCCCCGTGGACGGGCACTTTTTCACGGGGTTCACCCGCTCTCGCGTTTCGGACTGCGGCGCACTGATAGTCAGCGATAGCTTTAAGAAACGCAGGGCGTGGTTTATTACGTTCACGCTTCTTGTTTCAGGATTTGTCAATCTTATCCATGGATGCCTCAATGCCATTGAACGTTGAATGATGATAAGATGCTCGCCACACGAATTAACATCTACATTAAGTTTACTCGCAGGTTCGTAATAAAAAGTACTTTTGATTTGTTAAAAAAGAAATCTGCAAAAGCTACACTAATTTGGCTCCTGCAGGTGATTCATACGGCCAGGAGAACGGAGTACCGGAGGATAATCGCCACGATAAATACGTTAAATAACTAATACTCGTCTATTAACGTTTTAACTATCGAAGATAAAGATCCGTGGTTCCACTCAGAAACTTGCTGAGCACCATTAAAAACCATTAAATAATCAACGTGAGAAAGATGCGAAGCGCGTGGGAAATGCGTTGGTGGGCTAAAGCATATGGCTAAAGTTCCCTCTTGTGCAACAGCCGCCAGGCCAGTGGTTCGAAAACGAGCCCTCGCGGCTTTTCCCTCTCGTCGTGTTTTCGAACCGCTGGCATTGTGCCCGTTGCACTTTCCACGCGCCACCCAAATCTTTCTCAAATTTATTTACTGGTTTTCGTGGACGCTAATCAAGTTTCTAATTTAAACCGCGTTTATCTTTGACTAATTAAAAAGGTAATCGTTTACTTTTAGTCAATTATCCGACTACTGGCCGCATATAACTCACCTGCACAGACCGCATTAGTCTAACGTTTGCGGTTTTTTTTCTTTAAATACGAATCATTAGAGCCTTAAATAATTGAAACGAAGTCGCAAATTTATAATCCTTTTTTTATTGTGCTAAAATTATGCGTAGCACGCTCGAGCCATCAGTTTATTTCTCTAAACCCCAAGTTCGACTTCCGCTCCATGGTAGCGTGGTAAATTTTTGATGCTCGCAGTCTGGTGGTCTGCATTCCTCTCTGTCAACATTGCAAGGATCATTGCACGTATTTCTTTCGATGTCCCAGATTAGAACTCCGCAGCAGCAGGTAAGGACTCGACTGCCAAAAATGCAACGGTAGTATCTGTCGAAATAAAAACAACAGTTCACGTGGCGCGCACGTAA
The DNA here is from genome assembly GCF_016920785.2 of Ixodes scapularis. Taxonomy (NCBI): domain Eukaryota; kingdom Metazoa; phylum Arthropoda; class Arachnida; order Ixodida; family Ixodidae; genus Ixodes; species Ixodes scapularis. Next base: position 126,710,241 of record NW_024609880.1, on the reverse strand, counting down.
ATTCGTACCTATACGCAAGTCTGTCTGAGAGTTGTGTGGCCGATACCCCCCCAGATTTGGAGATGACGCAGAAATTCTGGAAACAGTGCTGGCCCAAACGCGATGTTATCAACTCATAACGTTCAAGTCCGCGCTGCAGATTTTGTCATGCATCGTAAGTTTGAATTCCACTCCTGATAGTTTTCATATGGATGGCGTGTACACCGGCATGCATTATTTTACTCGTCATTACCGTGTAATACTTGTGAAAGACGTCAGGATACCGGTCGTTCTCCAGTGTCTAAATTACTCCTATACAGTGATTTCATATGCCAATGGAATGCAAACTAATTTCCCACGTCTAAGCACCCCACATATATTTGAATTGGTTGCGTTCCTTGCAAACTAACCAACAGCAGCGACCATTGTAAGGAATAGGGGCAGAAACCAATAAGTCGTTAAGGCAGGCGCCCATATTCTCCTCTATCTGCGATTGTTCGGTCGTAAGTAGCGTAACTGACTCTCATAAAATAAATGTGCTATGTTCGCTCAAAGAAATAAAAAAAAAAAAAATCTTCACCCAGAAGCTTTACGATTCCTCAGTCTCATCGACAGGATCAAGCAACGGAACGCGTACAATAATACACGGAATAGACAAAAAAGAACAAAAGAAATTACAATAATGAAACTAACAGCGCTAATCCATACGAAACCCAGATTACACGTTTAGCTATGTAAAGAAAAAAGAAAAACTTTCACAGAAATTTTGAATATTAAATGACGAAGCATTTGCTGTTCATAATTTGATGTTCGCGTGCGAACATTACAATATTAATTATGATATTCTTTACAAATTACTCGACTCGCAACGGGCCACGTTAATGGGATTATTGCGTTACAACGCAGTTATTTCTATTAATCTGACAGTGTTTTGTTTGTTTTATGTACTCATGCATAGTCTTCAATTATATGTATCGCTAACATCTTGGGATGCTTGTCACGGATAATACAAGGGTTGGCTGTCGCTGTACTTGCTGGCATTGTGACTGACTTGAAACAATATCTGGGTATCGACTTTGTTAAAACATAGGAGACACTATACAGAGCCAGCATAATCTAGCCAGTGAGGACACAGCCACGCTCGTTGTACAAACAAGCGCGCGTTTGCCCCCACCAGGTGTGGGGACTGGGCGTGTGCACCAAGCTGATTAATGTAAGATGAATTACGTCCGCGCATGCGCAGTGCCGACAGCAGCGCCACCGCAGTAGCACGACGTGAAAGAGTTGAGTTGGCGTATGAACACAGGCGCTAGCCATTCCTGCAAGTTCGAGGAATACGCACGCAAAATGCACCAACAATGAGCTGACAATATTTGGTTGGTTTATTGGCACCAGAGATACGTGTCATGGTATGGATGTTTTCCCGGCAGCCGTACAGCGGTTTTACGAGTGCTCATGAGAAGCGTGCGAGGTTAGGCTTTTGGACAGTGAAGGCACCGAGAGAACGAAAACAACTGCATGCAAAGAACGTACAGCTGCTCATCTAAGAATCGATGAATGAGCCGTACCATTCTATTTGTTCCTACGATGAAGCTTGAACGTGATGTCATTCTGCTTTCCAGGGAGTTATAATTGCTTAGTGAATGGTGCTTGTTTACATGTGTTCATTAGCGTGATGTCTTGGGTAAAGAGATTAGCGTGATGTTTTGGGTAAAGAGATGCCTGCCAAAAAAGAGAACTGTGGTGCCGTAAATGATGAAAATAGTAGGCGCTCGTTACTGGCACTCCCTGAATTGCGACACTGGCAGCCACGACGGCCAGTGAATACGTCCTATACGATCTTGATGGGCCTCGATTTATAGGATACAGGGTGAGATTTCGGCTGTAAGACAACGAGTATGCAAGTTGGAAGCTATCTGTAAATGCACCTGGGGGGTGTCAGTATCACATACCGGCCGTCGTTTAGTTGTTGCCTCTGGTCATAACGATTATATCTCCAAGGAACTGGCCTCAAAAGATTCCATTATCAGATGCTCTTGAATATGTTCCAAGATCTGCCTTTTGAGCACGGGTTAGTGTGCGCAATGTTTCAACAAAGAATGAAAATGAAGGAACCGCCAGTCAAAAGAAAACTTCAAGAGCACGCGTTGTGCGCACGTTGACGAGGTGGCCAAGGAAGCAGACTGGCTGCTCGAGATGAAAGCGGCAACTAAAGCACGTAAGCGCATTTAAACGAAACGATTTTTCTACTTTCTCTAACTTTCTCTAAATACTACTTAGAATCACTCCTTAACGTTAATAACTAAATAAACTTGCCTTAGCTTTTCCTTCTAGGCAATGGCAGTCGGCAAATAAATTCGAGAAATATGAGCATCGTTCAGTCTCTCAACTCGCAGCCAGAACAGGCAGCCGCCTGGCCGGGTGCCTATCCTATGCCGCCAACGTTAATCATAGCCACGCGTTGAGGTCGGCAAAGTAGAAAACGCGTGCTGAGCTCCAGGCATTGTTAGAGTTCGGCTCTTCTCATCACCGCAGTGGCTGGACACGAGCAACTACCCGAGTGTCCGCCGAGGCACTGATTGTTTCGAGCGGAAGTCGAGGCCTCGCGCAGTTCTCGAGTCCAGTCCATGAGTCGCGCTCGACTGTCGCCAGGCGGGTGACTTCGATTCCACAATCACGTCATCAAGCTTCGCGAAGGCAAGACTGAAAGAAACAGTCTCTTCCTCCCAATTTCACCGCGCGACAAAGAAGCTTCTCGATCAGTGACGGGATATGCGAGTATACTTGGGCCAGACTAGATCCAGTACGCCTTTGCAAAGTTATGAACACTCTAACCCGATTTCGTTTATTGATCCCTTTAAACCGGCGGTCCCACGACGGCCATATTTAAAAACCTTCAAATTTGTCCCCTAGATGGTGACACCGATCCGTGTGGCCTAGAAACTGCGGTATGGCTCGTGGCACCAATGTTGTGTCGTCCTTCGCTTTTTTTTTTTTTTTTTAGTTTTGAGGTTTTGTTTTCAAATTCTGTTTCGAAGGAAGATGCTGCATATTGGTTAAATTAAAGTGCCTACACTCTAAAAAAAGTCTGTGCGTCTGCTTTCACGCACAACACTCGGAGAACCAATCAGCGCAACTTAAGAAGGCAGCTCAGCGAATCACGATGGCGAAACATCTGTTTAGACCAAAAAAACGCAGACTGAGTCGTGACATTAAGCAATGCCAGCGTAACGTTTTGCATTGCTTAATGTCACAACTCAGACTTCTTTTTTTGGTCTAAACATATGTTTCGGCATCGTCATTCGCTGAGCTGCCACCGTAAGTTGCGCTAATTGGCTCTACGAGTGGTGTGCGTGAAAGCAGACGCGCAGACTTTTTTTAGAGTGTAGATAAAAGCTGTGCCTACAGACAACTGTACTCCTTGAGGTGCAGACTAACTTTGGTAGTTTGAGCAGATCTTTGCTCTATCTTTGATAACTATACTTGATACTTCGCCGCGCCTTTGTGCATGCATTCAATATTGCTATCAAAGTGTGAAACGTATCTGGATGTTTTCATTTGAATTCAGGCATAATTTGGGGTCAATATTTTAATTTTTACAAACGACATATCATTTTTTAATTTATTTTTGAGACGAAAAAGAACGCAAATAAAAAACCTGGCAGTTTTTTTTTTTTTTTTTAGTGTTAATTGCCATTAAAGCAGCCGATGGCAGAACAGAGGCTCTGGCCCAGAACTAACGCTTCTCCGACTTGTCGGCGATCATAAGTTTGACCGCTCGCTATTTTGTCACGTCTAAAGCAATGCACTAAGACTCTTCTTTGGCACTTTGAAAATAGATTTTCTAATGGTAAACGAATTAAATATAGAATCTTGCACTTTAAAATAATGAAATAAAATGTCTAACAATCTCCCCTTGGTGATTTTCGGCAATTTTAGTTACCTTGATATCACCAGAAAGCTCAAATGAAGCTATTTTTATTTAATATATTTTTGATATTATTTGTACAATGGAAAATGTGTTGTATACATATGCTTCATTTACCAAGGTATTATCGTGATCTATCACGAAATGTAAATTAAATATAGTTTTTTGTGATATGACCGGAAATAAAGTTTGAATATTTTGAAATGTGCGCTGAAAAACGGCAAGCTTTGTAGCGCATTACAAGAACAACGTTTACTTCTAATTGCACACAATTTCAGGTATTTTTAGGCATACGCATCCCCAGAAATCTGTGCCATCGCATGCTAGCGCCATCTCTTGGCGGATTATGGCAACGCTCCCATAGAAGCAATGTATTAAATATAGAAATACGGCAATATTTGCTCAACATCACATTTTTTTAGATTTGCCATGCTACCCGTCCAATCTCTGACACGATCCAATCCTTCCGCAAAAAAGTCAAGATTACAGCGCATAAACTGCAGGTTCCTCATTCGAGTAAATTATTTGATGCATAGCCACTATGGGTGGTATCAGGTTTGATCGGTTTTTAAAATATATTATTAGGTGAGTGAAATAAATTTTAATTATATATTATAAATACAACCCTCCCCCAATCATATGACAAAGTTTCGTGATTTGTATGATATTTTGTAATGCGTAGAAAAAACATCCTTCTGGGGCACCTCTCCCAAACGTGCCACACAAAGTGATTTTCAAACCTCCCTAATTTAAAAATACAGAAAGATACGAGATTTGCCATATAACTGCGACAAGGCAAAAACATCCAGGAAGCGTAGTGTACGCTCTGTCTTCTCTCAAACTTATTTGCTCGGGTTCCTGAGACCAGTTTGTCGAACCAGGCGCATAATCGATCAGCCAGCTGTTCAGAATCGTTTCCTGCATTCTGCTGCTGGGATCACTAAACTACCAAACAAAGAAAGCAACTATTTGTTTTTTCATTTAGAAATTTTATCATGGCTAAGAAAAGGTATAGAAATATTGTTATTAATCATTAAGAAATTATTGACCTTGGCGAAGCTACATTTAGGGCGAATAAAGTGGGAATATTGAGTGATTATTTGGCAAGGAAGCTGACTGTACTTGATGGTTTCTTCATGACACGTCAAGCACATAAATTCAAAATATCAAGTAAAAAACATGTCGGTCGATCCAGCGAGGAGAACATTGGAAAATGAGAACTACGTAACGTCCTCGCTCGAACGCCTTTCCCATCGAGGAGGTTTATGTTCAAGGATATGCAGTTGTACCATGATTGATTTGATGGACTTAAATTTTATCATTTTTCCCAGTTAAAGACCCGAATGTTCTAAACAAGTTCCTTGTGGATGAGCGGAGGCCCAAATTTGAAAAGTTGGACGAAGCCGCCAAAACGGAAAAACCAGGTCTAGTTTGAAGCGGTTTTTCTCACGACAGATTTATTTCCAAGTATTTGCCATGGCACCAGCATGTAGTAGAGGGATGAAAATAATATATTTCGCCCAAAATGGGTGCATGAGCCGTGCTCCAAAAGTTCCCTGTGAAGGCGCAGGTGCTCAAACTTTAAAAATGGGACGAAACCGTCGAAACGGAAAAACCAGGTCCACTTCGGAGCGGTTTTTCTCAAGACAGATTTATTTCCATGTATTTGCCATGGCACTAGCATGTAGTAGAGGGATGAAAATTATATATTTCGCTCAGAATGGGTGCATGAGCCGTGCTCCAAAAGTTCCCTGTGAAGGCTCGGGTGCTCAAACTTTAAAAATGGGACGAAACCGTCGAAACGGAAAAACCAGGTCCACTTCGGAGCGGTTTTTCTAAAGACCGATTTATTTCCAAGTATTTGCCATGGCACTAGCATGTAGTAGAGGGATGAAAATTATATATTTCGCTCAGAATGGGTGCATGAGCCGTGCTCCAAAAGTTCCCTGTGAAGGCGCGGGTGCTCAAACTTTAAAAATGGGACGAAACCGTCGAAACGGAAAAACCAGGTCCACTTCGGAGCGGTTTTTCTCAAGACAGATTTATTTCCAAGTATTTGACATGGCACTAGCATGTAGTAGAGGGATGAAAATTATATATTTCGCTCACAATGGGTGCATGAGCCGTGCTCCAAAAGTTCCCTGTGAAGGCGCGGGTGCTCAAACTTTAAAAATGGGACGAAACCGTCGAAACGGAAAAACCAGGTCCACTTCGGAGCGGTTTTTCTAAAGACCGATTTATTTCCAAGTATTTGCCATGGCACTAGCATGTAGTAGAGGGATGAAAATTATATATTTCGCCCAGAATGGGTGCATGAGCCGTGCTCCAAAAGTTCCCTGTGAAGGAGCGGGTGCCCAAACTTTAAAACTGGGACGAAACCGTCGAAACGGAAAAACCAGGTCCACTTCGGAGCGGTTTTTCTCAAGACAGATTTATTTCCAAGTATTTGCCATGGCACTAGCATGTAGTAGAGGGATGAAAATTATATATTTCGCTCAGAATGGGTGCATGAGCCGTGCTCCAAAAGTTCCCTGTGAAGGCGCGGGTGCTCAAACTTTAAAAATGGGTCGAAACCGTCGAAACGGAAAAACCAGGTCCACTTCGGAGCGGTTTTTCTAAAGACCGATTTATTTCCAAGTATTTGCCATGGCACTAGCATGTAGTAGAGGGATGAAAATTATATATTTCGCCCAGAATGGGTGCATGAGCCGTGCTCCAAAAGTTCCCTGTGAAGGCGCGGGTGCTCAAACTTTAAAAATGGGACGAAACCGTCGAAACGGAAAAACCAGGTCCACTTCGGAGCGGTTTTTCTAAAGACCGATTTATTTCCAAGTATTTGCCATGGCACTAGCATGTAGTAGAGGGATGAAAGTTATATATTTCGCCCAGAATGGGTGCATGAGCCGTGCTCCAAAAGTTCCCTGTGAAGGAGCGGGTGCCCAAACTTTAAAAATGGGACGAAACCGTCGAAACGGAAAAACCAGGTCCACTTCGGAGCGGTTTTTCTCAAGACAGATTTATTTCCAAGTATTTGCCATGGCACTAGCATGTAGTAGAGGGATTAAAATTATATATTTCGCTCAGAATGGGTGCATGAGCCGTGCTCCAAAAGTTCCCTGTGAAGGCGCGGGTGCTCAAACTTTAAAAATGAGTCGAAACCGTCGAAACGGAAAAACCAGGTCCACTTCGGAGCGGTTTTTCTCAAGACAGATTTATTTCCAAGTATTTGCCATGGCACTAGCATGTAGTAGAGGGATGAAAATTATATATTTCGCCCAGAATGGGTGCATGAGCAGTGCTCCAAAAGTTCCCTGTGAAGGCGCGGGTGCTCAAACTTTAAAAATGGGACGAAACCGTCGAAACGGAAAAACCAGGTCCACTTCGGAGCGGTTTTTCTCAAGACAGATTTATTTCCAAGTATTTGCCATGGCACTAGCATGTAGTAGAGGGATGAAAATTATATATTTCGCTCAGAATGGGTGCATGAGCCGTGCTCCAAAAGTTCCCTGTGAAGGCGCGGGTGCTCAAACTTTAAAAATGGGACGAAACCGTCGAAACGGAAAAACCAGGTCCACTTCGGAGCGGTTTTTCTAAAGACCGATTTATTTCCAAGTATTTGCCATGGCACTAGCATGTAGTAGAGGGATGAAAATTATATATTTCGCTCAGAATGGGTGCATGAGCCGTGCTCCAAAAGTTCCCTGTGAAGGCGCGGGTGCTCAAACTTTAAAAATGGGACGAAACCGTCGAAACGGAAAAACCAGGTCCACTTCGGAGCGGTTTTTCTAAAGACCGATTTATTTCCAAGTATTTGCCATGGCACTAGCATGTAGTAGAGGGATGAAAATTATATATTTCGCCCAGAATGGGTGCATGAGCCGTGCTCCAAAAGTTCCCTGTGAAGGAGCGGGTGCCCAAACTTTAAAAATGGGACGAAACCGTCGAAACGGAAAAACCAGGTCCACTTCGGAGCGGTTTTTCTCAAGACAGATTTATTTCCAAGTATTTTCCATGGCACTAGCATGTAGTAGAGGGATGAAAATTATATATTTCGCCCAGAATGGGTGCATGAGCCGTACTCCAAAAGTTCCCTGTGAAGGCGCGTGTGCTCAAATTTGAAAAGTAGGGCGAAACCGTCAGTACTGAAAAACCAGGTCCACTTTGAAGCGTTTTTTTTTTTTTTTTTCAAAATAGAGTTATTTTCAAGTATTTGCCATGATACCAGCATGTAGTAGAGGGATGAAAATTATATATTTCGCGTCGTCTACCACTTGAGTATAGAGAGACCAAGGTTCGAGGAGATATCATAGAAACAACATCTGAGCGGATGAACACTGAAACCTTTCAGACTCGCCAAACTGCTTGGCCCATGGACAACACGACAACGCCCAGCGAGCCTTCAAAGCAATTCTAAAAGCGCAAAGTGCGCGCGTGCGTGCATCGTGTATGCGGACGCGAAGTGATAAGCTAAGCTATGTTTTTTCTTTAACACTAACTCTGATCTCCCCATTCCTAACAAAGTAGCCAGACCCTCAGTCTTTGTTCAATAAAACGGTGGCCGGAAGCGTACTGCTGTAGAAAATTATATTAGCCCTGGAATAAAGAGCATTGAGAAAGAAACGGGTATTACTCTGTCTCAGTCACAAATGAACAGAAAGGTACTTCACGAACCTCGGAACCAAAGCAACACAGAGAGTGCGCCACGTGATCAGACGGTATTGCGCAGCAGTGCGAAAAATGTAAAGTCATGTGGCACGCTCACCGGGCTGGGTTGGCTGGGATGAATCGTAACGTTTGCTGCGGTTCATTGAAGAGAAAAATTAGATATAGCTATAAATAAGAAATTATAAACCAAATCGTGTAGGAGATTCTCATGGAACTCGCAGCATTTTGCACCGTCTTTTATGGCGTAAACGCTTTTTCGTTAAAGGGGTCTGGAACTGTTATGGAACCTCCATGAATCTTTGTCGACTTCCGTGAGGTCCTTTATATGGCTTCTTCCGTGAGTGCTTTTTTGGAATTCTGAAGATGCTTCGGAAGGGTACTGCGGGGGGATCACGTAGTGGTCGACGGTCACGCGTGACCCCACGGATCATGGGCACTTGACCGTGCCACCAGCAGGTTCGTTATTTCTAGTGTGGCTACGTGGTGGACGAAAACCGATGGGCCATGGTCACGTGACCCCCACCCACAAACAAACGACGCTTACGCATGAACATGTGGCCAGCAAAGGTGCGCTATTATCAGTATTGTCAGGTTGCTTCCGACTCAGTCACGCGACCATGTGTGGCCATCAAAGGTGCGCTATTTCTTATGTGGTCACGTGGTGGACGGGACCCCACGGGCTATGGTCACGTGACCTCAGTGACGATGGACAGGTGATCCCTTATGATCATGATCACGTGTCCGTGCGACCACCGAAGGTGCGATATCTTATGTGGTTGCAACCGCCACCCCCTCGACAGACCGACCGACGTGAAAACTGAGAAAGGTTTTTTTAACTTTATGATGTGTGAGGGCAGACATTAACATAAGCTCACGACGTTTTTGTTAGAGTATTTGAAGGCCTTGAGGAACACAGGCTCTAATCATTGTAGTGAGGTCATGCTATATGATCAAATTTTAACGACTGTGTCTGTTTAAAGCAATTAACGGAATAGGACCAAAGATTGCATACTTCAGGAATATATCGCATATTTACTCGAATTAGTTTTTATACTAGACCTCGGCGTTTGGACAAAATCAAAGATTCGGGAGTTCCGCTCGTTTCAGCTGAATTTACTGTGGAGTTATAAAGTCGTTCCTAAATCCTCCGATTTCCTCTTCTTACTAGCAGGAACCAATCTCGCTCGGTGGCCGCTGTGTCAGCGGAGTAGTACTCACACATTAGAATAAGAACGGCGTTGCATTGCACTTTTGGAACTACCTTTCTGATAGGAGTATCAGAAAGTTATGCTGGAATTATGCGGAAGTGAAAAAGGCAATATCATTCATGTTGTTGACAGAACAACATTTGTATTTTTCCACACGTACGTGTTCTCGATTATATACAACGCACATGCGCAGCAGCCTGTTTCTTGAAATGTGAATAATCTTCACAATCTCGGTGCAGCAGTCCTCACTACTGCTCTTATGTCATGCTCCAGAAACGTGGTGGCGTGTGCAAATTTCTGATAAGTACTAAGAACTCCTGATATGGTCATAACGCCGTTTTGGGCTGAATTGTGGGAGTTTGTCACGTGGGCCTGAAAGCTGAGGTGAAGTATTACATAGCGAGCGAACGTCAAAACAAACGAAGTGTCTGGTTACTCGAAAAGGCAATCTCGAGTCCTCGGCCACATATTTGTGCGAACTTCTCCCCGCCATTTAAATATTAATACCCCAAGGCGAACTGTAGGTAATAAATAAACAAAAATAATAATGCCCCAAGGGCGAACTGTAGGTAATAAATAAACAAAAATGAACAATAAACAAATGTATTTCATGCATTTCCTGACTTTCTCACGGAAAGCGTAGCCACAACTTTATTTATTCTTGAGCGCTGAAAACGTCTGCCGCGGAAGAGGTATGTAGCACTAATGTAAAAAGTGATGACATGTGAATAAGCCCAATAGTGACACACAAAAAACAAAGATACAGTTTAGAATATTCCTTCGACGGCAGACGAACATTTTGTGATAATCGGAATAAACGTGCTTTGATAAGTAAGCCCTTGGGAGCAAGAACACAATGTAAGGGTTACAATAGCTCAACAACAGAAGAAAAAACTCAGTTTGTTGAGTGCCAGCCTGGTGGAAAGAAACTGTTAACCAGTGCACCGCGCAACTTTTTGCGATCTGATATGGTGTCACTTATTATCGGAAAGATCGTTTGAGTTCTGGATGGCACGAGGAAGTGCTGAGGTTTTAAAAGGATGGATGCTGAACGAAATATTCGCTGGAAGCTTTTGCTGCTTTTTACGAAAAGAATCCGGTGGTTCTTAATAAAATAGAAGGAAAGAGAGGCAGAGAGAGAGAGAGACAGACAAAGAGAGGGGGGGAGCAACGCTATAAAAAATATCAGGACGGACTTAGCAATGCCGTTGGAGCTGGCATTGCCCCGCTTGGCAGTGGTTCCAAAAGAGGTGAACTGGACTGACCGAAGTTTTGAAGGAACCGATGAAGTAAGCAAAAGAGCGAGATTAGTCGACGAGTCTGGAGAGGATGAATGAACTTACATTGCCTAAGATCTGACACGCTAATAAATCGAGAATGAGACTATATGAATAGCGCGGTACAGTTTTAGACGGGTTCTGAATGCGTAATTCTGTACGTTTGGTGATATCATTAAGTATTGTAGACTAAGAAAAAGAAGGTGCAAGCTTCCGGAGACTAAATAGACACGGAAGAAACTAAGAAAGAGGAAGGAGAGAGCGCTCGCACTGAAAGGATCGAGATGACGGTCGGGTACAGTTCAACGATACCTCCAAAATAAATAATTCATTATTTCCTTCTATTTTAACACAGTTCGCATAATTAAACCGACTTTTTATTTTTATCGTCACAGTGGAGATCCTTCCTCCATTTACTTAATAAAGGCTTCTAAATATATTAGGCGTATTCCGGTTTCTGGGGCGGACGTGAGTACTATAAGTATGCTTCTGTGTTTTCGGACAAATTCGATAAAATCGAAAAAATACTTCCGGTAAAATATTTTAATATTTATATTTACCCAAAAAACTCAGATTTTTCAGGACCGCCAACTGCTATGAATCCTACTGGTCTTAATATTTTCCAGGGATCTTCGAACAAGTTTTGCTCTACTTCTCTATATCTAATATTTATTTATTTATTTGAAAAACTGCAGGCCTTTTTCAGGCCCTCGCAGTATCAACTTTCGTTTGTATGATCACAAAGAACTTCCGTTTAGCTTCTATTTTAAAAAAGGGGAATCGTCGAACACGTTTCTCATTGAAAAGGATACTTTTACTAAATTCACAAACTGCTGTTTTCAACCTTTCGTTCACTTCACCGAAAAAGCCGAAAAACTCTGTACGATGAAAGAAAGCTCCAAAGAACTCCGAATTTATGGTAAAAAATAAGCACTAAACAACACTCCGCGATTTTAAGCAGAAATAAACTCCGAAAACGCAGAATCCTAATTATAAGCTGGATTTCGTATATATTGGTGCAGCTTTTAGATTTCGTTATAACTTATAGGTAGGGTTCCGTATTTTTGTGTATTCTTTTTTAAATGTAAGGGTGTCTTTGGGTGTTCATATTTTCAAAGTTCTCTGTTTTCGGTATCTATTTCTGGTGTCGACCAGAAATCAGGGTTTATCAGGGCTTACGTCGTAAAAGCTATTGCACATCTATCGCGTTTTTACAACACACAATGCTATTCGCGCCAGTTATCACTAAGTGGCCCATGTAGAAACAATAATTGCAGCAGAGGGAAGCAGCCTCGCGGAAAAAGGCGGTTTCTTTTCGGGGTCAACAGAAATAAAGCAATTTTTCCAGTTAACCTGGGGTTTCATTTAATTCAAAAATTTCAGTTCGGAGTTCTTCAGTTTTACCAATTTCAAGAAAAATCCCAAGAAAAAAGGAAGCCAGACATCAGCACAGCGAGTGGTCATACCAAAGAGAATATTTCGCTCCTGATGACTTCAGCGGAGGCAGTGTAGCGATACGATGGTTGTGGAGCTCATGAAAGCCTAATTTAGGCAACACAAAATATGGATCCTTTTTGTTGTAGTTTACTCGACACACTCGCCAATCTGCAAACAACTTTCCAAAAATATCGCGTATGTATTGTCGGGTAGTTTTTCGAATACTTGTTCGGAATTCTTCCGCAGATCTGACTTTTTTGCTTCCATATCGCTAGATATGAAAACGCGGAATAATAGTGTTATCGACTTCTTGCAACCGGGAGGCGCTGATACGGCGTGCTCGTCCGCTCTTTGCGCCCGTCTTGCGTTTGTTTGCCTCAAAATGCGCTCACAGGCTGCTTTTACACTCTCCCCCACCACACGCACACACACACGCGCGCGCGTTCACACGCACACGCGCACGCACGGACGCACGCACACACTGACACACACAAACAACCCGTCTCGTCGAATTAACCACCAACACTGGCGCGGGTTTTACTGCCGCGTCAGCACGCTCTCTGCGTGTTCTTTGTGCTGTCCATCAATTGATCTTCCCCCTTTCTGTAGTACTGTTTGAGAAGCTCTGATAACGTAGCTCTATTTTCTATTTTTCACAATTTTATTCATTGCACGCGGAACGCATTTCGGTTTGGCGGGAATTTGCACACGACGTAAAAGTTAAAGGTGAATACGCCACGTGTCGGTAAATAAGTGAACTAGAACAGCTTGTCACAAATTTCTGGCCATGCGAGTTAAGCATTTTTTAGGTAATTAAATGTAATAATGCAAAAATATTGTCCAGAATATTACCTATGCGAGAACGCTGTCCCAACGCACTACTGGTACGTTTCAAGTTTCAATTGCAGCCATACAGACAAAATACAATATTTTCTATTTATATTTCCGGATAAAACAGAATCATACGTTGTTACTAGTAAACCGCAAAACAAATAAAAAAATGTTTTTTTTCTTTAAAAAGAAAGTGGGTTTTAAATTTGCTTGGTTTTTGAAACTTTTGCTCATTCAAATATACAGGGTACAACCCCCCCCCCCCCCCCCCCCCCCCTTCTCCCCAAATATTTACGTATTTTAACCGCAAAACTGAACTACGCATTACCGAACGTTTCTTCTCCGCCCGAATGTAGGCTTGCGGTCCGAATGAGATACCAAAGTTTCAGCATTAACCGTTAAGTTATTCAGAAGTTGTAATTTTTTAATAATTTCATTGGGAAAATGGGGCCCATTTTCGTGCGTTTTCGGTAACTCGCGCCATAAAGGTCCGTTCACACGCTTGCAACCGAGTACGACCGAGAGAGACACGACCTGTTGAGATCTCTTAAAATTTCTTAGGACGAGAGGACACACTGGCATTCTGGCGCCATCTATGTGGTGACCCGGGAACTTTATTTCACAAGAGCGAAGGGTTTCCGGGATTTCCGAGGTCAAATGTGCGTAATACCTATGCGAAAGGCCCGTTTCTAACGCTGACAAAAGGTTTTTGAGCCAAGAAAGAAAGAATAATGCGCGAGAGAAATAGAAAATATGCGGGACCGCCAAGTATACACTGCTACCCAATAGATGGCGCCAGTGTGTCCTCTCATCGTAAGAGAAATTAAGAGGTACCAAGGCACTCGGTCTTAAAGGGTACCTGCAAAAAAAAAAAGAAAAAAGAGTGCGTTTTCAAACAGTTTAATTGGGACAAGCATGTCCCAAAACAAATCTTCCGCGCAAAAACAAAACTTTTAAGCAATATTTACGCCACCAAAGGTAATTTAGTCGTAGCCACACTCCACATTTGAAACTCCCGCTCTTTCGACGCGCGCGGAGTGGCTGGAATACGTCACTCTTTGACGTATAGCACCCATGACGTGTAATATTCACTTTGTGACGCGCGATATAAAACTGAAATCAATCTCGTGAAAAAAAAAAATTGCTGTAAACCATTTTTTTTTCGCGGAAAAATTATTTTGTGACATGCTTGTCCCAAGTAGGCTTTTTAAAAATACACTTTTTTTTTTCTTCTTTGCAGTTACCCTTTAAGGAGTCGCAAGTGTCTGAACAGGTTTGAAGATGTATTCGAGGGTTATGTCGGCCGGTGTTTTGCCATTGATAATTTGAGATACAGTATCCAGAACTGTCGAATAAAGTAACGGTTAGTGCATGTGGTTCGGACCGCTGGCGCTACATTTGAGCGAAAATGAGCATTCGGCAATGCAAAATTTATTTCAGCAAAAAAAAAAAAAAAAAAGAGATTACTATTTTTTTTTTTTTGGGGGGGGGGGGGGGGGGGAAGGTTGGTATATAGCGGATTTTCGTTATGCACATATATTATTGAATTTATATGCACTAAGAGTGCTAGGTTTCATCTTTTTGGTGATATAAAGTTTCTAAAATACTTTATGTGGGGTCACATGTAAGAACTCGCGAAAGTTTGCCCAAATTCATCTAAGGGTGAAAGTTCGGCTTTTCTTTTTTAAGAATTATCCTAAAATAATATATTTGTGACGTTATTTTAATGCTCATTACTTGTATGCTGAGTCAGGTCGCGAAAGCCCCTGCTGACTTCGACCTGACTCGATAATCAACTTGAAGATCGGTACATTTGTGAATGAAATATTATTATTATTATTATTATTATTATTATTATTATTATTATTATTATTATTATTATTATTATTATCCGTCATAAAATCTTTTTTGAAAGTGCCTACAGAAGGGTTCAGTGTAGAGGTGTGAGAAGTGGAAGCACAGCGAGCGGTCAAAAATGCGATCTCCGACGTACAGGTAAAAGAAACGTCAGTTTTCGCCTTGGCCGCCTCAAGAAAGAATAACTTCAAAACCAAACAAAATTAGCCGAGCTTGCTGTTTGCGCTGTTGTTCATTTCAAAAATGACCCTAGAACATTTTTTTCTATAAATTAAAACTTGGACCCGTGCCTTCATTGAGATAAAAAAATAATCGTCTGAAATCGTTTTAGGAAGATAGAAAGCTTATAAATATTCCATTTATAATACCATATATTCCATACAATATATATATATATATATATATATCAGGGTGTCGAACCGGAACCGAACCGAACCGAAAACCGGAACCGAACCGGTATTTTTTCTGGAACTGAACCCGAACCCGAACCGTTATATTGTTATCGCGATGAACCCGAACCGGAACTGAACCGGAAAAAAAATAACGGTTACCGGCTCATGTGAAAACGGTTCGGCCACGCGCTGTTGACAATGAATGTGCTATCAATGCCATTTGTTTTTTAAGTGCCGCCAACTGACACACACCTCGCTTACATAATTTTCTTCTCCACTCAGTCTTAGGAACATAAACGCTGCATCCATGAATCTTGACATAGGAACCAGTATTGCGCTGGTCGCAGCTTCCACGGAAAAAAAAAAAAATTAAAAAGCTGTGCAAAAAAAAAAAAAAAAATCGCGTCATGAGATTTCATTTTCCTACAATCTCGTAAATCCTAAATGCTGCTGTGTGCTCATTTCATAACACGTTTCTAGAACGCGCGAGTTCTTGAAGCTTGCTTCCATCGGAATGAGAAAAGAAAAGGCTGTGGAGTTTGATAATAATGCATCCGGTTTCGTATAGGCACTTAGAAGCTAACATATTTGTGAGACAGCGAACTCTTCTATTTTAATATTTATCCTATTACGTCCTTCTGGCGTTGCGTTCAGTGAAGTGTTTTCATATTCCGTATCTTGTTTAATGAAAACTTCTTTAAGGGTCTAATTTGAGTTACCGAAGGCTAGTTCAAATAAAGAAAGCTGTATTTTCTCCCCACTGTTCCTTCAATTGCTTACACGCCGAGGTGGCGGGATAGTTAGCGAGTTCTACTTGTAAGTGGGTTTGTAAGGAGGTCGCGGATTTTACTGCGTCGGACCCAATTAGATGAAGTCCGAATGCGTAAACGTCGGTGAGGTAACCTTTGAGTGCGCATAAAGAAACCACTCCTGGTAGAAATCCCTGAGCCTTACACTACGATGTATCCCGTTTCGTATGTGCTAATTTGAGATGTTTCATTTTAATTTATTTTGATGTTGCAATTTGTCATTTATAATTTCCGAACCGGTTCGCGAACCGGTTCAGCGCCCCGAACCGGTTCGCGGATCGAATTAATCGAACCGGAACTGAACCGTAACAAAATAAATTTACCTGAACCTGAACCGTAACCGAACCCGTATGTTTTTCGGTTCGACACACTGATATATATATATATATATATATATATATATATATATATATATATATATATATATATATATATATATATATATATATATATATATATATATATATATTATAAAATTATCATCTACGTATGCACAGTGTCCAACGTCCGACGTTAGAATACGTCCACCCATCCCTGGTGGGAGGCACCGTCCTCAGACTAAGCACCCGCCCTCAGTATGAGGAGGTATTCACGCTACCTGGTCCTCCGACCGCCGGTGAAAAACGGAGTCCCCCTCCAAAAATAGGCCGCAGCACAGCGACGGCATGCCAGGAGCGTACTATATAATAAAATTTGTTCTTGTCAATCATTCTTACTTAATTTGGCGTACACCATATAATCTACAAGATACCCGATAACAGTTTGTTGAGTCCTTAGTGTGTTCCATGGACAAAGGAGTGTTGAGAGAGACAATGGGCAATTATCGATGGGGAACATTTGTCCTCGAAAATGTTTTCGTTCATCTGCATATCTTCGGCAGTTGATGAGTATCTGTTCTGCGTCTTCTACTTCGTCACATGTGGTGCACAAAGGGAACTTGTCATATTCGATGTAGAAAATTTTGTTCAAAAGGAACACCCGATCGAAGTCTGTGTATCAGGGGATCAGAAGCTCTTTGAATGTGTCTCGGTATCCAGAATTTTATTCTGGATACCGAGACACGTGAGTTCAAAGTTATTGAGACTTCGCCGTGTAAATGGAAGGACCGCGGATTTCTCAGTAGAGATTGACATACCGCGTTCAATGAGGAACTGTTCAAAAGCCGAGTCTGAATCACTTGAATTAGCATCTGATGACCAAATTGATATGTCATCAGCATACATGGAAATTAATACATTATTTGGGAATAAACCAAGGAGCTCTGTCAAGACAAGGTTAAATAATGTGGGGCTTAATACGCTCCCTTGAGGAACTCCCTATGAAGCGTAGTGGTTTGATGGAAAGCCAATGGGCGTCAGTGCGTACACCGATCGAGCATGGAGGAAATTCCTCATCCAGTTCATTAGGCGGTCACGTATACTTCTAGTCGCTGAAGCTGTTCGAAAACATGGCAGTGACTAACAGTGCGCTGTCAAATGCCCGCTGAATGTCTAGAAACACTGCTACAGTGATTTTGTGAATGCTGCGCTCGTGTCCTACACAGGAGTGAAGGGAAATGAATTCCCCTTCGTCGTCGCTGTCATATGTAGTTCAATATTTGCACCTTTTGTGGTGTCGGAACATGGCGGGCAGCATCGTATAGCTTACTTATAGGCACTTGGTGTTTTCTAGAACTTGATCGTGACCCTCGTGACGCGATTCTCGCCTTTTTCCTCGCAAGACTAAATGTGCTTCACTTCAAGAACGAGGAAGAAGTGCGAGGAAATATTTGAGGCAAGAATCCTTTGCGTCAAGGACAGAATTAGCGCCACTTTTCCTGGACTTCTCAACCACGAATTTTAGCCACCTTTCAAAAGATGGCGCAAGTGCATGTCGTCTGCTACATCATAGGTACTTACTTAATATTTAGGACAATAAGTATGCTTTATATAATTACAATCGTAAAAGGGAATTTAATTAGAACGAGAAAAGATCTAATTAAAGAATCGTTTAAATAGCTGTCCTCTTCTCTGAAACCGGATTCTTGCGTACGGAGTCGAGCTTCAAAATAGTCCCATGATTTAAATTATTTTTTTACAAATATAAATATGAATACAACCAAACCAGTCGTACAGAGAACCAGCCCAGTTCATTTACCATATAATATTAAAAATAAATCAGATTACAAAACGCTATCTGAGAAAACCAAGAACGCGTGAAGGGAATTTGAAATTTTAACCCAATGAAATAGTGTTAAAAAAACAACTGCTGGCGGTGCATTCCTAATAATTTTTATGCTGAGTTCCTATATTTACCAGGAGTATACCTTCAAAGGTCGTTGCTGCGTTATGAAGTGAAACTGAGTTACAACACTTTAAATTCGACTAAAAAAGGTACTTTTTAAATAAATATAAAAAAACATGACTACTAATTAAAACAGAAACGTTAGCACAGAACCGTACGAGTCTTTCATCTGTTCATTAAAATAATAATAACGCGGCTTGAATGCATTTCAAGTCTAGAATCTTGGAATGCGTACCATGTATGACTTCGAAAACATCAAAACTCGCACTTTTTTTTCTTATTGCGCGTTAAGTTAAAAAAATAAATATATGTCACATTCTGCACTAAGACAGTGATGATGAATTGGCCATTTATTTGCAAAAACAACTAAATACATGGCACGCGCACAGACGCGACCTTTGCACTGCAAACAGGAGCGCTAGCACAGCTGCCGCCGGTATCAAGGGAGGGTAGGAGGAAACAGGCAACGGTGGACAGGGTAAAAGGGGGGAGAGGAGGTAGCGAGGGAAAAGTGGAAAGCGCGAGCTGGTCGTCGGCCTTTAAGTAAACTGTTTCTTCCATTTTTGCAGATTTCGTTTAAAACATTGTCATAATTTAAGTAAAAGTTACTTGGAAAGATCTGTTTACCTCGAACATTCTGTCTCGTGAGGGTGATAACTGCAGTTCTGTCCCGTGCAGTCGAGGACATCCCACTCCTTGCATTCCTTGCATTCTCGCTCTGGGGGGACTGGTAGGCACCCGAGGCACGTCATCTTGTAAATTACTCTCATCAGGGCATAAGTGTGGCCGTGACAGTCAGCCCTGTAGTCGTCCTGATCTACGGACCACACAAAGACGCCCGCGAGGTTCTGAAGTATCGCCCAGTCCACCTGAACGAAGGGAACAACCAGTTTCGTGGCAGTTCGCGGGAATGGGGACCTCTCCGAAAGTATCGAGAGTCAGAGGATGGAACGTGAGGTTCTAAGCCGCGAATTCATAATTGTATAAAATATTTTAGGTTGTTGCTTAAATCACTGTGAACTATTCTGGGAACAACATAAAACAACTGATTTTGTCATCTTGGTAAAAGTATTGACATATATTTTTCATACATATCGTTATTGGCAGCTCGAGCACCAAGAGATTTTGACTTAGCTCATAATTTTATTGCTTTAAGGTAAAAGTGAAACGTTATATTGCATTATGATCTGAACTCGGAGACAACCTTCCGCGATAACGAAGTCAAAGCTATGGTCAATCTTTGGTTGCTCGCCATTTGCTGGACCCGATTGGTTTTCCCTGAGCTCTGAGGGGGTATTTGCTCAGGCGGCTGCGCTAACAGAGTGGAAATCATTTGCACATAACTGCACGCAATCATAAAATCACCTTCATCCGAAGTGATGCCTCGTCGTCGTAGCTGACCCAACACTCGTCGTCGTACGTATAAGGTGACGCGGTGACCGAGTCCCACTCTGCCGGCCAACCATCCAAGATTTGGCACCGGCATATCTGCGTTAGAACGATATGGAACGCTGTCTAGCGTTATTTTTGGGGCCTAGAATCAAACTGAAGTAATGAAATGTAGCGCCACTGACAGGCTTAAAAAACTCGAGGAGTAGCTTTTTAGGTCCAGGCTTCTTGCATCGCCCTTAGGCCTTCTTATCGGATAAAACCGCAATCTTATTGGCTGCTGAACGACAATGAGATGCGTAGTACTAGCCACGCCCTGCGTTTTTCTAAGCTGTCATGTGCGTTCGTATGAAACCCTTTTTTTTTTTTTGTCATGTTCTGCGGTTTTCGATGACTGCGGGTGTATTACTCTAAAAACAAACGAGGATTCATTTCTGGGCTATGTCACCCAAAAGAAAACGGGAAAGCTAGCTATCGCTTACATGACTGCACTTTGTGCAGCTTCCGTACACTTCAAAGTCTTGGTAAGTGAGAGAGTTCACTTGTCAGGGAACGGTAGCTTTCACGTGACATTCGTCCCCACTACATGACGCAATTCGTCGAATATTTGATACACTCCATAAAATCTCATCTGGCATTCGGTTTTGAAAATGTTCTCTGAAAATATTATGAAACTTTTATAATACCCCCCCCCCCCCCCACACACACACACACTTTTCCCCTGCTCCTCCGTTCTAT
Organism: Ixodes scapularis; assembly: GCF_016920785.2. NCBI lineage: Eukaryota > Metazoa > Arthropoda > Arachnida > Ixodida > Ixodidae > Ixodes > Ixodes scapularis. The sequence goes on along the minus strand of NW_024609880.1, from coordinate 126,689,448 downwards.
TTTGTCCACTTTTGCATGCCGATTGGCATTTTCCAATAGAACTACAAATGCCTTAATGAAAGGATTTATATAAAATTTTCATTAACCAAAAAAAAAAACAAAAAAAAAAAAACAAGCTGCACAATATATAGACTTGTGAAACATTAGCTAATTTTTTTAACAGTTCTCTCCGCAATGTCCTTTATTGCAGAAGCTGTGTCAATATATGAATCTAAATGAAAAACAAATATGTCCAAAGACAAACCTTGTAAAATGGAGGAGTGGCAACCTTTTCATTGTCGTAGTCAGGATTTGTAGGAGCCAGAACTCCGTGTTGGTTTTTATCCAACAACATAAAAAGTCGACCCGCGAAAGACAGCGTCACCACAATCTTTTGGTCTGGAACTCTTGCGTCCTTAAGCATCCGGACGATGCTATCCTATGGAGAGAATAACCAGGCGTAGCCAGGTTTGGTAGCATTAGAAATCGGAGAGGTCCTTTTGCTTAGTTTTACTGACAGTGATGAAGTTTTCCATCCAATATTAACAAGAAAGAGGAAGAGAGAAAGTAACTATTAATTTCATTGCTTAAAGGCCTTATGAATCAAATCGGTTAATTGTCCATAATTGCATATTGTAAAATTTGCGGAGTCGCGAACGAATGCCCCAAGGTTACACTGGCTCCCTTGCTAAGGTAAGGTACGAGTAAGTACAAAATAGATGACATTGAAAATACAAGTATACAGAGGTGGAGTTGTATTACTCGACTTAGTAAGATAACAAAAAATTCTGCCTTGGTGTAGAAGTACCGTGTAAAAAAATAAATAAATAAAACTTACGAGGTTTAAACGTCTAGAGCTTCCTTTATCTCTAAAACTAGGAAAGAGCTGGGTATGCATGCCAGTTTGGCCTGGTATGGTGCGTCGGAGAAGCGCGGTAAACGCTTGGAAAAGGTCCACAAGCCTGGAGAAAGCAGGAAGAATATGTGCACGTATGAGATGAATGGAACAAGTGAAGTAACACTTCGCTGTTATTTCAAACGTAGAAAATTGCGGAATACAACTGGTATGCACAAAAATAGTATGATGTTAACTGGAATGTGGAATATATATTAACGTACTACGGTGAAACAGCTTGAACTTGACACTAACCGCCGAACTGACAAACCTCAGTCCCATTGAGGCGCCTCTCCACTTCCTCAAGGAAGGCGTGAGGGCCGGCGCTGGCCAATTCCGAGGACAGATAAGCAGCCTAGGCCGCGTATCCGTCCTTGCGATGGGCCAGCGCCGGCCCTAGCGTTTTCCTTGAGGAGGTGGAGGGGCAGGGGCACCTTAATGGGACTGAGGTTTCTGAATTCGGCGGTAAGAAGATAATAAAATTTAAGCGAGCAGAAGTGTTATCTCCGAGGAGCTAAGGGGATCGGTGGCCGCGCTAGGGCACACGAGCTCGGAGCATGTGGAGTGAAAGCTCGCGCTGCAGAGCCCAAGGATCCTGGGTTCAATCCCCACCCCTGCCCGTTTCAATCTGGATAAGCATCGTAGCGTTGTGCGGTCGTGTATCACTACTGCGTGGTGCACGTTAAAGACGCCAGGCTAGCGGTTGTACTGCACTGGCTCAATTGCTCATCTACAGCTGAGAGACAAGTCGCCCGTTGAAGCAGACTAAGTTGAGGCTGTATAGACATACACCCCGATTTTTTTAGGAGCTAATTAAACAAATTATTACTGATTTGGTTTGAATTAATGGTTAAATTGTTAAAATTGTGTGAACTAAGTCACGATGTCAACACCGCGAACACCTTTTCGCTTTGTTGCTGACGGTTTTTTTTTTCTTTTGTGAAACCATTCGACATATTTAATAAAATCAGGCCATGAACAACAAGGTGTGAGAGTACCGTAGTGGAGTGGCACGTACGGCACAAGCTGTGGGATTACGTCTTTGAGCGCCGCAGTCCAAGAAAAAGTGAAGGCCAGGAGGAAACCTTCCGACCGGCGTGTAGATGGACGAGCTGACGGCGATGTACCCAGTGTTGCTCGCAGCTCCTGCACGACTCCGGTTAAGCGAGAACCGATCGCGCTTCCAAACCTGAGCATATGGGATCTACACACAACCGGCACGTTCTCGCTTTACACATGACACGGCTATAGTCACCGACAAGCGAAGTAATTCGAGGCGTTTCGGGTCTAAAATATCTTCTTGTCGCTCAGCAGGCAATGATATCGCGGCATGATTGAATAAAGGCGCGTTCCCACCGCCGATGCGATCTAGTCGCGCGATAACTTTCATCGCAAAAGCGACCATCGCGGGCAAAAAGCGACGCGATTTGAGCAGTCGCTACTCTACCCGACTTTTTTGCGATGCGATCTAGTCGCGGAGCGGCTGAGCCAATCAACGGCGTTCGGAGCGAGAGTTTCCGAGAAACGACTCGCCAACGAAGGGGTTGGACTCGCTCATCGCGCACGCCGGTGTGACCATCTAACTTTTTTTGCGATGCGATCTAGTCGCATCGCGCGATTGCTTACATCGCCGGTGGGAATGCGCCTTACGATCACCGAAGAAGAAATCAGGAAGCAAGAAGCGTGAACATAATTAGCTTGCAGTGCGCTTTTTAATCTGTCACTGACTATACGGCGAGCAAGTTCGTCTGCCTCTTGCGCAGGGTTGGCGGTCACGTCAAAAGGCCCAGCTCTGATTGGTTCCGATTGGAAGGATAGTGGGTAGACCTCAAGGCAGCTAGCAATGAGTGGTCTACACACTAAGCTTCCAATGGGAGTCAATCAGAGCTCGGAGTTCTGACGTCAAAGCAACCCGTGTGCAAGAAGCAGACGAACTTGCGTTCCGCATAGGAAAAAAAACAACGAATAATTAAACCTGATATTAAAGTTAGCACACTGGGTTTTATGGCAGCTGCTGGGCGGTTCCTAACTCTTATGATGCATGCAATAATCTTCTGCCGATCGACTTTGAGGCTGAACTCTCCTAAAACAAGTGTTTACTTAAAGAAACACAAAAAAACACACATTATGTTTGCTATTTGGACTGCACTGTTTTATCGGACACGGTTTGTATGCTGTGTGGTCTTAAAACAATTAGGTGTCTGGTTTCGAAACGTATTGTGACTCTGCCCGAAGTCTGGAAAACAAACGAATCACTCGCATACGACTCAGGAAATTCTGAGTTTTACTGCGCCCGCATTATTTTAAATATCGTCTTCTGTGGGTTCACTGCTGAAAATCAAGAGTCGAAAATACACCCTATTCAATCTTCAGCCACATTGCGTGCAAACACGTAGTGAATAAGCCAAATGTTAATATGCTTTTTAAAGCTCCACTAAGTGTTCTTCCTGCATCGCATGCGTGTGTTTAATGTTTTTGTTTGGAAAAGTTTGTTTATTGTTGCCCCTCAGACATAGAAAATGGAAAATGCATACCTTAAAGAGCAGGACGAGATCCCTTTTAGCTTCTGGAGTTACATCGGTAGCATTATACGCATCCCAGAAGACGCTGACACCGTCGAAGTCATACTGCCGCACCCATTTCAGGACGCTGTTCACAAATCGTTCACGAGTATCTGCCGAGTTTATGAGCCTTGCGAAAGACGCTCCGTTATAGACCTCTCCGATTTCGAGGAGTATCTTGAGATGTGGAAACCTTTCTTTGAGAGCGTTCACTCGCTCCATTATTTCGTCTGGGAAATGAATATGGCATTAGAGATTTCATGTCCGGAACTCCCTAACCGGTTGATAGATATTAGAGCTAAGGATAAGCAATAAAATTAAATCGAGAAATTTTGCTGTTGCAGTAGGATTTGTGGGACATGACTGAAAGAAGCGCGTTGGTAATTAAATTATGGCAAACGGAAGTTTACAGTGGAACGCATATCCTTGAAGACAAACTGTGTCCAACTAGTTTTAGCTCTATTTATTTAGAAACGTTCGTTTACATTGCTCTTTCGCGGAAAATAATTGGACACTAAAATCTAATTAAATCTAACTGATCATGCCAATTCGCAGCATTGTTCAGTCGCTTCGTGTAGTGAACTAATACGTGATATTATTTCTTTCAGACATGCCTCACTTGTTCTATTATTCTCGACATTTCGAACTTTTGAGATAGAACCTTCTTTCATGCAGAAATGTTTATACAATGCTTGTACTACTGTGATCACAAATGCCACTTCGATATTTATGATGACAAAGCACAAAATGAAAGGTTATATATTCGAGCTTCGAATGGGCGCGCACCTACTGGACTTAGAATAGTGCGTACCATGTTTCAAGCTTTTCACAGTTTATACATGGATGTATATACAATACCAACACTGACGAAAAACCTGGACGAAAATGAGTCTCAACTTGTTTTATAAGCTGATAAGGACTAGCGAATCCCAAATGTTGATTGGCATTATTAAAAATGATAATGAAAAACATGGCATGAACATTTCGCGCGAACTGTACTATCTTTAGTCAGAGCTAGCAAAGGTCGGTCACGTAAAGACGAAAGCAAGACACACAACACACCGAATAAGTCTCGACTAGAGAGACTTAATAGTCCCGTATATAATGCGCATATCTCTACGTCATACTTGACTATAGTCGGTGACAGGTTCAGAGTAAATTGGAAGCTCCTCCCACTTCTTTTCACTTTAGCAGAGAGCTGGAGAGGAGGCGACCTCCGCTCCAGCGTTCGCTCTGCTAGAGGTGGGAGGAGCTTCCACTTTATGCTTAACATGCTACCGACGATGGTACGTATGGTCATTGAGCTTGTTTTCATCCTAACCTTAGAAATATTCACTTCCCAATCCGATCTACTTTAGAGCCTGTATGTTGTGCAGTAGATCACGTCTTGGTTCTCTGCTCAAGTACAAAACACTGAGGCTGGCAGCCATACCAATGCATTTGGGCGTCAGATGGTCGTCCGAATCACTGGTGTCAAGTTCTCCTGTCTCGGTGTACCGAAAGAAACCTCCAAGGACCAGGTGACTGCACATGTCGACCGGTATGTCCTCCACTGTGTAACGAAGGGTGCCTGGCCGATTGAAGGCCTCTTCGCTGATTCGGCATATGGTAGCGAATGCTGTAAGGGGGTAGGAATCGCATGTCTTATCATTAATTATTTATTAATGTAACCCCCCCCCCCCCCCCGGATTAATGGGATTATAGAGGGGAGTGAGTTAAACTATGCGCCTTGCAAGTGGGCGCATTTCGGCCTTTAGCGCGTGGGAAAGGAGGTGTGAAATTGGGAGAGGAGGTTATACTAAGCTCTGCCTCCTGGGGGGGGGGGGGGGGGGGGGGGTCGCGGTTGTAAACATTTCGGCGTCGGCAATGGCGGACGTGCTGTAGCAGCTGTGGCTGTAGCCGTGAGTCCTTCGCGTGGTTGCTGGTTCAAAAAAAAAAAAAAACGAGAAAAGAACGTTCTGCTTCTGTCGTGTGTGATTTAGAGGTCGGCTCCGATCAGGCGCTGTCCAAGGGGCAGTGTTACCAGGGGAAATGAAAACGTGCTGCGTCTTCGGATGTGGTGGGCGCATTCATGACGGTGTGTCGCATTTTAAAGTTCTGGAAGGATTGACAGATTGAGAGCTCTTTCTTGATTCAGTGGATGGTGGTGCATGTCTGTTCATAGTTGGTGGAGTGATTTGTCTGGTTAGTTCCGATAACGAACGAGACTCTAGCCTATTAAATAGTTGCGTGGTTCTCCGCACCTCGCACCCTTCTTAGAGGGACAGGCGGCTCCTATAGCCGCACAAAACAGAGCAATAACAGGCCTGTGATGCCCTTAGATGTCCGGGGCCGCACTTGCGCTACACTGAAGAAAGTAGCGTGTTTTTATCTCTGTCTGTTAAGACAGGAAGCTTAGGAAAAAGTGGCTTGAGCAAATACATTGGATTATTTCCGAGCAAGTGTTCGTCTGTTTAAATAACAGGGTATAGAAAAATAAATTTCCATAAAATTTCGCCAAAAATAAAAACGATAATTACTTCTTGGTGTCAGCGAGCCTACGACATAACTTCCGCGATACTCTCGACGCCACTCGGGTAGCTCGATCGATCTTGCTCGGATTCCCTTCCAAGAACTATCACAGCTTTTCAGACTTTTACCACTTAGGTTTATGCCAAACATACGTACCCGAATGCGCTAATTGACAATACCCTTTTAGACGAGCAACAAAAATGTGACAACAAGCAGCGATCGAGCACTTTTGGGCTATGATGTGCTCACAGTAGCGATCGCACAGCCGCCTTTGTTTATTTCCAGTTACTACCATGGTTGTCATCTGTCTTTAGCTGATTATCTCTGAACAACTCATCAAACGCGAGGTACCATTCTTTGCTCGCTCGCTCCTTGATACGTGTCTGCTAGTTGGTAGACAAAAACACACCCTTCGAGTTATTTCGTCTGTCCTTCCTGAAAGGCGAAGTCGAGCTCGCTCGTAAATGTAAGACAGCTGTTGAATAGCAGACGACGTTGCAAAGGAGCAGACGACGCTCAGATAGTGGGTCGCGGCGACCCTCTATCCAATCGAGCCAATCAGGGCTCGGCGTTCTGACGTCACCGCAACCCCTGCGCAGGAAGCAGACGAACTTGCCGTCCGCATATGCAAGAAAATGCAGTAATACAATTTGATTACGGCGTCTCAAGACGGTAGGTTTTTTTTTAATATGGTTTAAATGATAATTAACAATAAGTACGATAGAAGTCGTGCGATTGTTAGATTCTAGAAAAGTTTAAAAGACAGATGACGGTCAAAAGGCGTTTATATTAAATTTTGGTAAAAGTGTACGATAATGCGATGCATATACAAAATATTTATCAATTGTTTCTTTTTCATTTTAATTATGCGAACGTGAATTTGTTTTTCAACTGCCAACTTTTTCTGGGGCTAAGTTTGATGCATTTATGTTATTGGTGAATCCCACTATAATGGTGTAATTAATTTTTGCTGTAAATTGGTTGTACTGTACTTGAACTGAGGATTCATGTGCCTTGGACGGAATGATTAGGGAGTTTAAGCTCGTGTTTTCGTACTTTTCCGGTTTGTAGTTCCGCAAATACAAGATATGATCATATAGAGTTTACTTTGTTAGTTATTCTCAATCCTGTGCGACTACAAAAGAAAAACAATTACGTATTACCCTTTTAAGAACTTGAGAGGTAGTGGAGTGAATAAACCATTAAGTCAATAAAGGAATATTTTTGAGGGGGGCGTTTCAGATATTACGTTTTCATTTCTATACATATAAAGGAATCAACTGAATTGAATACAGCAGTTGGAAGTACTTGCCACCCGTCCTACAATTCTCGTGTTCGTGATCATATGTAGCCACATTTTCCGCTTTGATGGATAAAGCGATCACAACGACGGTTGAAGTTATGCACTGCCAAGCCATGACCTGGGAAAAGAAATTGCATATAATGCGCACACTGTTGTACTACCGTGAAATACTCGTAAAATGATAGGCATCGTATATTCTGGATAATTCCGTAAAACACCGCAACTATACAATAACCATCCCTATAAAAGAACTTCGCTATCTTGCTCATCGTGCTGCACTTCAGTAAGGAAACTCATACGCTTTATATCAAACTTTTGTTATAAACACTTAACGTTTATATCGCGGTTCAATGTGTTTATCAACGCATGGGTGCTTCTTTTCAATCAAGAATCATATAGATAACGTAGATAATCTATACCCTCCGTAAATGCTTGGATTGTCCTGATTTAACACAACATAATTGTTGGGCAGAAAAACGAAGTGAACATACACTCTGCTAATGATACAAATTTCTATATAGCTGCCGCTCTACGGTAGTCAATGTAGCTAATAAAAGTTCTTTGTAATCTAGGCCAAGCCAGTTTGGAACGCGAGGTGTCCTGTGTAAATTTAATTACTGACAGTTTAAGATTTAAAGAGCGCGGACGTTCTTAGCTATCCTCCTATCACTAGGAGGCCCTTGATATCACGGCAGCATTAACAACGCGCTGCCCTTGTTATGTTTCTAAGGTCACCGATAAGTAAAAAAAAAAACAAAAAAAACAGCAACAACAACAACAACATAGGGAGTGGCTTCTCGTTCACGATTGTGGTTTTTCGCCGTTGTTATCGGCTAATGTTAAAATCTGATTGGCGGTAGTGCGATAATGAGGTGCTAAGCATTCAGCCCGCCTTCCTTGAGTTGTCAGTGACTATAGTGACTGCTCGCCATAAACTAAATCTACAAACTAAATGAAAAAAAAACACACACACAAAGACCCGGATTCGCTCGATTTTTTAAAATATAATGTAGAACTTAATAAATAAACTACAAAACATTACATCATCTTGCAAAGAAATAATTGAAGTTATTGTTACTGAAGAACAAAAGCTGGTAATACGCTATGAACATACTACCTCAGCGAGATGACAGCTTGCTTGAGCACCTTGTCAAGGACGCATGCTCTTGAGCCTCTCGGCGTTACTGTAACGAACGACGCCGAGAATAACGAAATATTGTTATCAGCCTAAAAGGTCTAACAACACCGTCCCGCCACTCGTGTCACACTTCCTATAGACTTTAAATTGTATCATCTGTCTTAATGTCTTCTCAGTTTATCACCGACAGTGCTTCTCACGATGATATTTATTTTGTTTTGTTTTTACATTGACTTTTACGAGCGCGTAAAGTCGTTTTATGAACGCTCACAAATGCATTTACACTCACAATAGCTGCAAACGAAGGCACTTTTCGGGCTTGGAGGCTTTTCAAAGTCAGTTGGAAAACTGGGAGACAATTCTGAATAGCCTTTTGTAGGCAACACATTTCCAATGGTTAAAGGGTTGCGATCAGGTTTTCGGTAGAAATGAAAATAAAAGAAAAACACACACACACACGCACATACAAATGTCAGGAGAGTTCGAACTGATTCAGGATAAATACTCCACACAGTCAGTCAAAAGAGTAATCAGGCGTAGTACCTGAGTGGGACCTTGTGTAAGAACTCCTGTTCATATATACACGATTTTACTACAGTGTGGTTTTTGTTCACTTCTTGATCAATCTAATAAAAAGATGTATTTGTCATAGCTTGCAAGGGATATCTCACAAGTGATGGTATGTCTCAAAACAGTTAATCTAATATTTCATTTTATTTCATTCCAATGTGTTTGCATGCTGTCAGATCATGTCGCCAATGAAATAACGCCGACTGTGCAACATCACGGCTTTCATCGTCTTTCTTTAAGCGCATCCTTCGCGGCTGGTAGACCATGACAGTGCGTTTTTAGCCTGTGTGTATGTATTTGCGTGTCTTTCAGCCTTCGACTGCACTCGGACTCAAGTACTCAAGCATAAACCAAGTATAGGAAGGCCGTCAGCTATCTTGGAGCGATCCAGGCGGCGCTACAGCCGACGCGGGTGTAAAAGAGCAAGCCATAAATATAAGAGGTGTGCGCGTAGGATGAGGAGTGAGAGGATGCCGCTATTATTCTTATTCAGGGGCGGTACTCTGAATGCTGTAAATGAGAAATGTAGCTGTGCGGTACAGCTGCCAGCCTGGGGTCTTTTAATCTGCACCATGCAGCGGTGTTACAGGACCGAACAACGGTATGATGCTCATCCAAATCGAAAAGGGCCGGAAAGGGGATTGAACCCAGTATTCCAGGGTTCTGCATAGCTGGTTTTCGCCACACATGCTTCGAGCTGATGTGCGCTCACCCCCTAGGCCACCAATTCCCCAAAGCGGGCCTTAAAAACAACATGTAGTACACATTTCTTCATCTTATTACGCTTCGTAGACCATACATTTTGCTAGAGGCTCATGAGTCAGTAGCGTCTGTACTCAGTCCTCCAAGTGTTGACTAATGCCACTAGTATTGACTGCCCTAGCGATATCGCAAACGCTGAACACTGCTTTTATTTATTTTATTTGCTTCATGCTGCAGACCTTCATAGGTCCAAGCAGGATGGCGAAAAAAAAATCAAATCAATGCACGCACAATTTTACTTCGGAAATGCTACAAAGTATGCAGTGCGGACAAGATACAGGCGCATGAGCCTAATTCGAAAGAATGTTTTGTTTTTTATTGTTTGTAAGAAATGTTTTTGTTTTTGTCAGCACTAACTCTGTTCACCCTTAAAGGGTACGAATAGGAAAGTTTTGCGTTTATTTCTTTGTTTAGACATAGTCTATGTTGTGGCGGCAGCCCAGAAACACTAGTTCTAAGCTGCCGGCAGAGAAGTCAAGAAAACTAATTTTAAAACGAATGAACAGAGTTCCAGATTGCGCCTGGTGGCGGTCTGTGAAGCTCCTTTTGAACGCCGCCTCGTCATATGCCTCCAAGAAGCAGCGCCAGTTCGCGGCAGTATGGCTCTCTCGTGGAGTTACTTAGTCCTGAATGTGACTTGACGGAGAAGGCTAACAAGTCTACTACGTTGTATATGTTAACTTCCACAGTGCTTCCGCAACGTGAATTCCTCGCCATCAAGATCGCCTTTTTTTCTGCAGACATTAGGTAGGAGCTTGATCCGGGAATACGAGGACCTTCCAAAACAACCATATCCTTTTTGGGGATGCGCTGTGAACAACGCGCTAAAATACCTGAGCGCAGGAAAAACGCTCATGTGGCGCTTCCCAGCGCGATTAGCGCTTCAGCAGCGCTCGATTAGCGCTTCAGCAGCAGCTCGATTAGCGCTTCAGCAGCGCTCTGTTAGCGCTTCAGTAGTACTTTGTTAGCGCTCTCATGGCAGCACCGACACGTCGAAAAAACGTCGTAAGAACCTTTAAAATTTCCGAGAAATTTAGTTTTATTTTATTTTAAATTTGAGCATTTACGTTTATTTTTGCCCTCTTTCTTTCAATTCCTTGAAGTTCACGGTCGTAGTGTCATGGGCATTTCATAAATGTTCGTTGCTCATTGAAAGAACTGTGTGCGTCTGTGTTCGTCCATCATGTGTTTTATTCTTTCTGCGTATTACGTTTGGTTTTCTTTCTGTTTTCTTTTCTTTTTTCCCGATGTCCCCGGTGCCGGTCCGCACTCGCTGGGTACGGGTATTCCCACCGTTGGTCCGTGGCACGGTGTAGGATGGCTCTTTAGGTGTGGAGACTCCTCTCCTTGCTCCGTCGGAACGGCCAACACATCACGTCCCCTCCTTTCCTATGTTTTCTCCCCCCGGCCCTAGAGGGCGCCAAAACGTTCAGGCCGTCCGGTCACCGGCCCTCCGCCGGAACGTCACCCATTGCTTACGCCCCCTCTAATTGTTTCCAACTTTTTTTTTTTTTTTTCAATGTTTAATCGAGCGTAAAAGAAATGTAAAAACCAAAGATCCGAATTCGGAAATAGCCAAACATTTGAATAAACGCGCCGACTGCTCTCCCCAGCCTGGGGAAACGTAAACATTTTAGAAAGGGAAAACAACGACATGAAAATATTAGTAAAAGAGACGATCAAGGATAAAGACGTCTGAAGAATGCATCAGTCACATGCTCGGTCGTTGTTCTTCTCCGAATTGAGGGCGACTAGTAAAGGACTGTCGTGCATGCGGTAGACGCAAACACAACAGACTGCCCATCTGTTCAAGGTCAGATTCTGTCTGGCGTTCTCGTGGAATGCAGTCGCCTCCGTGAAAGGCAGACGCTTCTCCGGTTTCGGTCGAACGTGCAAAAGGGTTCCGATCGCATGAGAATGCAACAGGACTGCAAAGGAAAAAAACCGAGATGCAAAGAAGTGTCTCGAGAAAGGAAGAAAGAGTCCCGACTGTGCGACTCGTAATGTGGAACTCCAAAAGCACCCATAGAATGTGTCATACACTAAACAATGTTTGAACAGCGTATTTTTTTAACAGCGATTATGTTTTTACTTTTTTAAAATTTGTAATGATATTATTATTATACTTATATCAGAAGTGCCACTAATAAAACCGGTTTGCTTTCCTTGACGAGTGTGGTTACTATAAACTTTTGCTGCAATGTGCTACATGCAAATGTAAGTGTACTAACAAAGTGAACCTTTCAAAGAATGCTGCTTTCGTTAACCTCTGCGTGCAAAATGTGTAACTTCGTGCCGATTCGGCTAGCAGTTCAATTTAGCAGGTCTCAAAGGCTGCCTTAATGTGTAAAATAATAATCACGTTAGCTGCCCCACATGTTGAAAAAAAAAATATTAGTCCAGTCGAATCAACGGTAATTTGCGAACCCATTATATATATATATATATATTTAGAAAAGTCATGTGAACGGAGCTTAAAACAATTCAGTTACTTATTATCCGTTAACAAGGTTTGTGTTAATCATCCTTCATTTTTGTGCATTCTTTTTTTTCTTCTTTCGGTCGCACTCAAGTTATTGTTTACCTGCGGTACAATCAGAGTTTATTCATTTTACATACGCTTACCGACGTTAGTTCTGCGCTACCGAGGAAACAAACGACGGAATGTAAGCTAGGCTAGAAATTATCTACAGCAGAGGGATATTTCTTTTTCACTCGTAGACCGCCGCGTCGGCTGGTATTAGGGAGTTACTCCTGTTTGTCCGTCTGCCATTTTTCGGGTTATGAAAACTTCAGTGTGCTGAGAGAGATGATAGTTGAGTGGCCCCACTTACATACCACATCGTACGCGAACCCGTAGCCACCGGAAAGCAAGCTGCGCGCCGAGCAGGCAGCTAGCACAGGCAGCCCGGTGCGCTGCCGGATGGCCTGAAACTTACGGCGCCATATGGGGGTGGCTCCGTAAAGCGAAGCGCGCGGGGTGTCATTATCTGGTCGTGGCGGAGAGCGGAGTCTCTACACCTAAAGAGCCTTCCTACACCGTGGTCCGTGGTAAAAATGCTGGTTCCCCGGGTTCCATACCGGTGCCTGTGTAAGGACCGCTGCGTAGCTCTCCGGACCAGCGTTGGCCAGAAGAGCGTAAGGGTTTGTTGTAGCGACTCCTCTACTTTCCAGCGCCGTCCAGTGACAGCGAGGCAATCGTCGGTGGTGAAAGTTGCCCCTGCCATTGCTGTAGCGGCTGTAGCGGCTGAAGCGGCTGTCTAGCATTGGTATTGTTTTGGCTCTGCTGTTCCTTGGTTTTCTTGCACTGTCTCCGTCTCTGTTGCTGTTCCGCCCTCTGCTGGTCCTCGAGCCGGCCCTTGTTATATGGTTCACGCTTTCTCGCCGGGTATTTGGGATCGTTGGACGGATGTTGTCCCTCGCAGTGTGTGCAGTAGGGTAAGCATTCGTGCTCCTCCATATCTCCGTTGAAGAGGCCGCATGTAGAGCACTTGTTCTGCTCGGAGTAGGGGTATACGTCTCTTCTGTGCCCTAGCCCAAGGCAGATCACAAACTTGTTTCTTGGGAAAGTAGAGTTTGCACCGGCATTCCACCATTCCGAAGCGTACGAAGCGTGGAACCCTGATTCCTTGGAATATGTGATGAGCGCCGCATCAGACTTGTTCATCATACGGGCGTTGAGAACTCTGGGGCCTTCGGGTCCCATCGGTCTGATTTTTTCGGTAAGATATTCGGTGCTGAACCCGAATGTGATCTTGGTTACGACTCCCCTGCAGGAGTCGTCCGGAGCGGCGATGTAAGCTCCAATGTCGTAGTCCTGCCCGTTCAAACTTAGGTGTTTCACTCGGGCCATCCTTTCCGCCGTGCCGACGTTGGGTGTACTGAAGATCATCAGGTTCTGGTCCTTCCGGATTCGGATTGTCGAAGAGACCGCACGCTGGGGCTAGTGCGTTCATTATCTCTTGGGGGGGGGGGGGGGGGGGGGGGGCTTACTCGACGAGTGTGAGCCCATCGAAGGGCCTATCAACTACCTTGTAGTGATATCCCTGGGAAGTGGTGGGAGTCTTTCGGCCACCGGCTTTCGTTTGGTCTGGGAGCCGCCATTTTTTGCCGGGTTCTTTGGGGGAGCCGACGGGGATTTCCGGTTTTTTCCGCCTTTACCATGTCTGCCGCCACGTTGCTCCTCGCGCTTTCACGCGTCGAAGCTTCGGGAACGTTGTCGGGTTTTTGGAGATTTCGCGCTGATCCTCTCTTGTCCCTCCGCCTTAGAATCTCGGTCCATGAGAGGTTGTTTCCCTCGTCCTGGTGAACAGTGGAGCCCAGTCCTGGAAGCTCCCAGACCCTTCTCCCGTTGTATGAATTCGGGATCCCAGGAGTTCCGACCTATCTTCTGGGTGCTCGTGATCTCGGACTTACTTGTCCCTAGGGTCCTGGTCCATACTCTCGTGGGTGTTTCGGCCACTTCGCCCTAAAGGCGCCCTGGCCAGGGGCCGATCCCACGGGCAGCCGTCCAGGAGCCCTGGCCTACGCCAGGCTTAGCTCCCGCCGCCGCGCCCTCGAGGCAACGATTCCTATATTTTGGGAGAAATCCGGGCTCACCGGCGAAAATCTTAGTGCCTCTGATGATTCTGATAAAGATGATCACCGGGGAGGTGGTTGGCCCCGGTGGGGCCAGTTGAAGAGGTGATTCAGGAGCAGAAAAATCGAGCTCGGAAAAACACGTCCGCACTCCATCTGTTCACATGTCTATCTGGAAAATATTTAACATCGAAATATGATAAAACAAAGGGTCATGATATGCAAGCAAGTTTGTAGGTGTGAATTATTCTTTTGCACGGAAAACAGGTCATAAGCAAAGACAAAACAAGTGAATTTTAAAGTATTTTTACTATGTCCATACTGCATTCCCACTTCCCCGTCTACTTTTTCGATTCCTAAGATATATTAGCCTAAAAAGGGATGTAAGGTCATCACTTTAAAACATATTTGTCGGTCTCAAAAGGACCTATCTGCAATGATAAGCTCTGCAACTTAAGAAAAAAAAAAGTAACATTTTTGGGAACCTAAGTTTGATAACTCTTTTTCTTAGCTAATCCATCGTCTTATTCTAAAATCAGTAAGCGCAATGCTCATCGCGTGAGACACATAAAAGATCGGAATGCTAAGTATTCAAATAGAATATTTTACAACTTCATTATGTGTCCTTAAGGAATGTCATATGCCGCTCGCATAATATAATCCAGCCTGACGAGCTCCGCCGATTACGAGTAATTGACAGCCCAAGAGAAATTGAAGGCGAGCGGTTGGAATGGTGAACACTTGAACGCCTCTTTGAAGCCGCTAACCGCCGGCAGGGCCGAGTTGCAAAGAGCAATGGACTGCAAGCGTTGCCGCGCTTCCTCGCCACAAGTAGTGAAGCACTTGACGAGAAAAAACAGCTGTTCTGCAGGCACACCTTCGAAGCTCAGTTTCCGTGTCATCCCGGATGTATTCCTGTTGGTGAAGTCGGCTCCATAAGCCGCATAAGTCAGCGCTGCGGAGAGGCTGCGAAAGGTGACTTGTCGCTGCTCGATGGGGAGCAGAAAGGTAGCGTGCGATGTCAGGCGGCTCTTCATCTCGAGGATCTCTTCCATGAACGGTCCAAGGGGAGATGAGGTTAGTTCTTCCAACTGCAGTTCCCTGAAACTTGTGTCATGAAAAAAGACTAAGTCTATGAGCATCAGGACGGCCAAGCTCACCCGGGTGCCTACTACGGCAGCGATAACCTGCGACGGAGTGTCTTCCGGAAGCAACGGCGGGACTTGGAGGAAGGATGGAACAGTGGCTTCCCTCGCAACCAGCATGCGGTAGATTTCATTCTGCGCGATCCCCATTATGTAGATGATTCCGTGCTGGGGCTTGCGAAGGGACGCCTTGAAGAAGGACATGCTGGAGCTACTCACTTCTAGGAATGTGTTGAAAAAGTGGCCCGACCGGCTGACGGTCATGAAGCTGTACGCCTCGTTCACGAGAGCCCATGTAAGAGTCGAGTTGAGGGCGTTCACGAATACATGGTCAATTTCGTTCGAGATTAGCGATTTCGCCTTCTCGCTAAATTTTAGGCCGTACCTCTCAAGGCCGTGTTTGGTGAGCTTCATAGCACGAAATGCGGGGACCTTGTCGTATACCAGGCCGTCCTGCGCCTTCCATGATGCCATAGGCATGACCAAGTTCACAGCCCAGAGACAGCGATCCACAACATAGTCGTACGTAAACCGTGGGTTTTTCAAAGCCTCCATTAATTGGGCCGTCAGGTGACGAGACACCAGAGGAGACAGGTCCCAGACTATGTAGGCCCCTAGGTACAGCTTGAAGCGCTCGCGCTCCTGCGGCGTTTGGAGGAATTCCTTGTCGAACTGTTCGAACAACGCAAGTTGTAAGTTCACGATCTTGTCGTCGCGCCACAGCTGGGAGTTGTCAGGCAGCTGACCGTTGACAGCGCGCCGCAGTTGTTCGTCGTTCATGCTCATGTACGTGGGTATCCCCAACTCGTTATAAAATTTCGTTGTGAGCTCGATAAATTTTTGATGAACGGCCAGCACATCGTCGATCATGCTGCTGTAAGATTGTCCCGTGCCACCGACCATCTCGGCACAGAGCCTCAAGAAGTTCTCCGCGGTACCGATTGCCACAAGTGCCTCCGTAGTTCCGAAGAAAGGGCCCAAGCGTTCCGCAAGGTCCAAGAACAAAGTATTTTCTGCTGGAAATTCCGGGTTACGTCCCACCTGGAAGGCCCAGACAGCCGGAAGTCCAAACTCCAGGGACGCCTGCACCATGATTTCCAGGAGCTGTTGCCTCGACGTGGGAGACTTGTGCGGCCAGGGCAGGTTTAGCCGTCGCAGGTACGACGTGAGCAAATCCACTGACCGAGTACTGGACTGCTGGCTGAGACAGCGCAGTAGCAGCAGCGCAGCCTTGTGCTCGCTCGTTCGAGGCTGCTCCGGGATCCTTACCTGGAAGAGGTTTTGGATGCGTCGCTTGTTGAAGGGCATTTCGTACTTGATGTAAGGCACTATGTACTCTTTGTTTGGCTGTCGGTCCCATCCTCCGCAAACGTGCTCGTAAAAATCCTCGCAGGGGTGTACGCTGTGGTCCCGGGAGGATTGAAGGTCGTTCTCGAGCGACGTGCAGACCGAGTCCCGTTCGCAGGCACCGAGGGTTGTGAAGATGGCCACCGACGGGATGACTAGGGTGACCGACATTACCAAGAGCCCGGCACCGACGAACAGGCCGTATCGGATCAAGGACTGGCAACCAGAGTCGTCTTGGCGATTTTCTGTGTCTTCGTTCATTCCGGGGAAGGCTCAATTGGAAGAAATAGAGGACTTCGAAGGCTCTTGGACCGCAGTCGTGTTTCGAATGCTCCGTGCGCCACGTTCGTCTCATTCTCGCACTGCTCGCGTTACGAGCCTCCTTCGCTTCGTCGTCTTCTTTTTTGTGCAAATCCTCCTTAATGACGAACAGACCTTTCGGAAAAATCCCAGAGGACATCGCGGCGCGGTAGCAGTAGTAGTAGTTTATTGTAAGATGGAAAGGGGGTAGAAGCAAGGCGAAAGGTTAGTCTCCCAATGCTGGCGTCAGCTTCCACGCCTTGCCAGGGGGGCAGGGGGAACCAAGAATGGTTGTGGAAGAGGTGGCACAACAAACTCTATGATATACTATAATACACTATGATGCACTATTTACTGTGTGATACAATATTAAACAAATTGTGTGGCTAATTTTGATGTTGGTCCATTCCTCACGTATTATAGGCTGCTATAGCCTGCGGATTTTAGGTAGTCAAGCATGGGCTCTTAAATCTTTTGTTTTGGAATGCCGCCAACCTGCCGGGAACAGGAGTGACTTGGTGTTGCCAGCTGGAATATTAAGCTGTTTGAGGGTGTTCACAAGTATCGCTCGGTGGTTGGTCACCGCTCTGCAATGCCAGAGAACGTGTTCGATGTCCTCCGTGGCACCACAGGCACTGCACTGACTGCAGACTGGGGATGTCAGGCGTTTGATGAGATGCAGTCGAGAAGCGGTTCGGGCGCATCCTACCCTTATCCGATGAAGTCGAGCTTGTTTGAGCCTGCCGAAGCTTTTCGTGGGGATTGTGTACGGCGGTGTTCCAGCCACAGTTTCAGGGTCAGGGTGAAGTTTGCGAATGACTTTTTGAATAAGGCTGTTTGACGAATTATAGGGATGTGCGGAGCTTGTTGGTGTGACATCCGCATGAGTAGCACGTGCGAGAGCATCCGCAGTCTCATTTCCTTGAATGCCAACGTGGGAAGGAATCCATTGACACTGGATGGATGCACCTTCCGCGGCTGCCTTCTGCACTTGGTGGGCTATAGTGCGAGCTAGCGGAGATGCTCTTTCCAGGTTCGCGAGTTGTCTCAGAGCTGCTTGGGAGTCGGAGAGGACGACAGATAGATGTAGCTCCGCATGCTTGAGAGTTCCTTGTACGTCAAGCCAGATGTCTGCAAGCTCGGTACATGCGGTGTTCAGACAGATGTCCAAGCGACCTTTCGTGTAAACTCCGAATCCATGTCAGAAAGTGAATGTGTAATATGGAACGTGGTTATATACGCATTTGAGCATTTGACCGCAGCGTGTCATGGATGAAAACGAACGAAAGGCTCGGCATGCTGCGGCTCACTGTCTACGCAGACAAGTACCACCAGAGCTTCGCCCCAATCAACATCATTCACGACTTGGAGATGCGGTTTTTTTTTAGAGCGCAGCTCTTAGGGGCCCGTTTCCGGCTTGAGCGGCGTCGGCGCCGCCGTCGCCGTCGCCGTCGGCGTAACCGCGCGGTGCATTATGGGAAATGTCCCATAATGCACCGCGCGAGCCCCCCACCGGGGTCACGTGACCTCGTGGGGGCACGTGACCCCCCCCCCCCGAGGTCACGTGACCCCCCCCCCGAAGTCACGCGACTCCCCTGAGGTCACGTGACCGCGGGGGTCATGTGACCCCCCGAGGTCACGTGACCCCCGCCGATGTCGCGTGACCCCCGATGACGTCATCGTCACTGATGACGTCACCGGCATCCACATCGTCATCGTCATCATCACTGATGACGTCACCGGCATCCGCATCGTCATCATCACTGATGACGTTACCGACATCCGCATCGTCATCGTCATCATCACTGATGACGTCATCAGTGACGTCACTGATGTTGTCACCGGCATCCGCATCTTCATCGTCATCATCACTGATGACGTCATCAGTGACGTCACTGATGACGTCACCGACATTCGCATCTTCATCGTCATCATCACTGGTGAAGTCATCAGTGACGTCACTAATGACGTCATCGGTATCCGCATCGTCATCGTCACTGATGACGTCATCAGTGACGTCAGTGATGACATCTTCGGCATTGGGGGGGTCACGTGACCCCCAAGGTCACGTGACCCCCCCTGGTTAGTTGAACCCCCCCCCCCCAGTACCCTTCCCTCCTCCTCCTCAAGAGCTGCACTCTAATTCGGCGTTACATGGAGTTGTAAGCGGCTTTCACTTTTTTATACTCCGTTTCGTGCTAAATGCCAGCGTAGCTGAGGCTACAAGAGCGAGCTGCGAGCTTTCAGCGTCCCTGGCTGCCATGGCAATGCTCGCTGAGGACCGAGCCAAAGCCGCCTGCGAATCCGGAAACCTACCTCCCCTGTTAAGGCTGCGGTCCCATGGCAGCCATCTTGAACAAGGCGTTAGTTCAACCAATAGATGGCGACACGCACCCGTAGGGTGGCCGAAACATTGGTTCACAGTTTGATGGCCCGAGCACCATCACGTTCCCCTCGTGGCCTTGCTCGCGCCGCTGCCAGCTGTGCTCAGCTAGCTCAAGCAGGGTGGCCCATCAAACGGATATATGCGAGAATGTCAGGCTGGGTATAAATTGTTCTCTGATATAGGAATATATGGTTGTAACGGGCTTTCGCAATGAATCTTACCAAGAAGGAATAAAATGTTGATTGACGTGTCAATATTCTATCAATAAAAATTTCCTCTGCAGGAATGCACGCTCAGTAGATTCAATCTTCCAAGACACCAGTGGAAGCGGACGTCAAGTAAACTGCTTCGCGATTTACGGTACTTACCTCACCATTTTAATGACGACTAAAACAAGGTCACGAAATATTATGTTTCACGGGGTCCGGAAGATGTTGTAAAGGTTGTTACATTATAGGGGGGGGGGCTCCCAGAAAACAAACGCCGTTCAATATTTTCGGAAGTACCGACACACATAATAGCGAGTTTTAGTAGACCGTGCTTCTTGCTCCGCTAAGCCCCTCCGCTACCCGGAACTCTACAGCCAAGGCCATCGGCGCGCAGGCGCAGTGGCGATTTCTTCGTGGCGGAGCGATAGCGGAGGGGGAAACATGGTCTACTAAAACTCTCTAACGTCGTAAGTACAGCTTAGGAGGAATATGATGAAAACCATCAGAAGAAATAGGAAGACGTTTATTTGCAATGAAGACGCTATGAATGAACGGCGTTTAGCAACGGCAAGTTATGAGCGTTCGGGAATTTATAAGTTGACGTGATTGCTAACTATGGACATGCGGACAGTGAAGACCAGTTTTGTCGGGAGATGGTGTTGCGGTGATGACCTGATATCGGACGACTCATGGCAGACGAAATAGCAAGTTTCTTCTCAGCGAATGGTAAGTGTCCAGTGTCAAGCACAACACGTGGCTACCGACGTTGTCGACGTTTCGAACACTTACCGCTTTCGACAGAAGTCCTGGCACCTGGGCTACCTTTGTGGAAAGACTCGAAGTCTTCCTTGAGTCCAACGCCATCATGAACAGTAACTGAAAACGATCCACTATTCATTCGGTGGTTGGCGAAACGTATCCACATCTGCGGAGTCATGGGCGATGCGTACTCTAAGTGACTGGAAGTTTACACGATGCATGCCACGACGTCCAAACACGTCATTGACGTTCTACGGTCTCTTTTACCTACTTTTGCCCTACCGAAAATACTTTTCTCTGATAGCGCGCCAAATCTTGCTTCAAATAAAATAAACAAGTTTTTGAAGAAAAAATAAAACAGCATCAGGCATCACATTAGTGCACCATACCATCCTGCAACTAACCGGCAAGCAGAACAGATGGTGTGCGAAACGAAAAAAAAGCCCTTTTGAAGCTTACGGAAGAAGCAGTTCAGTGAAGAAACGCCAGGTTCTTGTTCCGGCAGCACGCGACGGTCTCATCTTACACGGAAAAAAACCCGCCGAACCAATATTCGGCGGTCGAAGAGCCACACCCCTCGATCTCATGATACTATGGCCTACGAACAAAGATCGAGAGATTCCCAGATCGGGAGTAATGGCAGTTTATTCGGTCGGACAACTCGTCTACGTGAGGAATTTCAGCGGAAGTCGGGCCTTTCATGTAAAACTTGAGCAGAAAAGGCTCTATGTTGGTTGACCAGGAGGTGTCATCTCTCTGAATACGTCGTATATCAATGCCCTTAAGTGTAAATATAACTAAATCACAAAACTCTCTTTGTGTATTGTGTAACTGCCATTGTATTTGATAGTAGAAGCTATGGTGGTGATTTGGACCTTTCACATCAGGCTCATTTTTCTTAGTCTTCGCCTCATACTCCTTTGCGGTTTAAGTATGCTTCAAGAATCTTTTGGAACGGGGACACTTTACGTCAACGAGGCCATTTGTTCCAAGTAGTCAATCAGGGAATACTGCTAGAAATCCGTCCCTCATATTAACGAATAAGCCGCACTTCTGCACAGTGCAGTTTTCCTGTTCCACGTACAGTTGTAAAGCAGCATCCTCATTGATTCTACCATATACTGTAGCGGGTGAAGAAAGTATTTGGGTACACGGTACTTGAAAAAAGTCTGGCACTGTACGTTGTGGTTCGACACCCACTAATGTCGTCGTCCTTATAGAGCCTCATCATTTAATCATTACCTCTTCACCTGATATTACTCTTCATCTGTAGTCTGGAACTGCATATCTATAACAGCAAGTGAAAGTATAGAACATGTACAAAAGCGATTTGTGCGCATCATTTACGACCGATATTTTGGAAGAAAGTGTTTTTATGAATATAATTCGATTTTAGCAAAATTAACATTGGGCACCTTAGGTAAAAGAAGGTCCATTCGGGATGTTCAGTTTTTACATAGGCTAATTCATAATGCAATAGACAGCCCTACTCTCCTCACCTGTGTTCACTTTCGTATACCACATAGAACGAACTCTAGAAATCCTAGAGTCTTTTACCCAGACCTCATTCGAAATGCATCACCGGTTTCGCGTATCCAACATGTTTTAAACACGCAATTTACTGACGTCGATATTTTTAGTACAAACCTGTCTTTTGGAGAACGATCATTTTGATGCATGTGTTTTTAATTGGCATATATACACGTTTGTGTGCTTGCATGTTTTTTTTTTTTTTTTCACAACTCTTTATTTTGTTTACTCTGTATTTTGGGTGTATTTCAATTGTGTGTGCTTAACCCAGTAGGCTTTCGAGCTGTTGGTTAGCACAAGAAAAAAAAAACATTGATTGATTGATTGATTGATCAACAGTAAGTACAATAGGCTACCGCCATATTACAATCCAAGACTTAAAAAATTTAGTCGTTCAGTCCTTCAACAAGTTTATTATTTATATAATGTTATTACTTTACATTATCTCGAGACGATCGACGTCTATCGTCGATCTTCAAATACTTATACCTGTATATAAATTAGACGAGCAAGGGGGGGGGGGGGGGGTCGGTGGTCGAGTGCATGGTCTAGTGCACACCAGCTCGGAGCACTTGGAGCGAAAGCTCGTGCTGCAGAACCCACCCCGCCCCTGCCCGTTTCTATCTGGAAGAGCATCGTACTGGCGTGAGGTCGTGTATCACTACTGCGTGGTGCACGTTAAAAACCCCAGGTTTGCGGTTGTACCTCATTGGCTAAATTGCTCATCTACGGCTGAGACACCAGACGCCCGCTAAGGCAGACTAACTTACGGCTGTATAAACATACACACAACAATTTGCAATGGACCTTTTGGCGAATATGTGCTGCCACCTATGGGGCGATGGACGGACCTGAGGCGCACTGGGTTGGAGAGTATTTGTAGAGAAAACAACGTCCACGTTAGGCTTCTTGTGTGCTACCGGTTCGTTTTCTTTTTGCTGCTCTTAGTTTTCTTTCGCTGCTCGCATTTATACATCGGCCAAACTGGCCGATGTATAAATGATAGAGCAAGGGAGCACGCAGCCTCGGTGAGAAGCATATCAGCAGGACATTTGTCAGCTCATTGCCGGACCTGTGGATGCGATGCCGAGCTCACCAGCATAACCGTCCTTCATAGGAACAAGAACTCCTCCGCGCGTGAAGTGCTGGAGGCCTTGGCCATCGAAGACAAAGGAGAAGATTGCGGTCTGCCACACCCCGTTGAATACTAGGCTAAAAGGTTTTTATAAGTGTTTATTTTGCCGTTAGACGAAGAAAAAGAAAGAAAAAAAGGGCCTAGGCAGTGAAGAAGACAAAGGAAAATTCAGTTGATAGTCAGCGTTGTCTTTGTCCAGTTCTTTCCTTCGTGTCCTTGCTTTTTTGTGTTCAGCTGACCTGATTGCCAACAAAAGGTTCTCTCACCTTGGGTTGATGATCTGGAGGACCAGCGTTGAAACCGACCGAGGGCTGACGGCCGTGGACGCGAGTAGCAAAACAGTGTAGGGACATAGTCCGGGTGTGCCTTGTCTAACGCCGGCTGTGATCATCGCCGCACTTCGCAAAGCTCTATCGCTTCAAAAATTACAAGCCAACTTACCTGTAATAAAATGGCTGCCCGCTTAACGGGATGAAGCTTAGCACACGGGAAGCGAAAAAAGCTAGTTCCACAACCCGGGCGATAATAGTTCTGACAGCCGAAGGCTACACAGTTCACCGGCATGATTGCGGTGCACGTCGTAATCTAGAATGGGCGTCGTCAGTACGATGACTCGTGTTCACCTTGTTCACAACATCAAAACTTGAGTCTCGATGGTCTCCAAGGCGCGCAAAGGCAAGAAAAGCAAGATGGCGGATTGTTTAGAACTAGATAATCTCGAACCCAGGCGCATCAAATACTCCGCGCATGCGCACCGCGTATACCTACAAAAGGTCCATTAGACGCATAATAGTGCCACTAAACAAGCTACGCTTCAGAGTAACGACGCTTGGCCATATTGTGTCTTAAAATCATGGTTGCCAGTTATCTGAAGCTTTATCTGAAATCACAGGAAATGTTTTTCCGCCCTCCACAAATGTTTAAACCGTTCGCGACAGAGCAAAGCAATATAACATGAGCTTTCTAACACCGAATCTAATGCTGAGGAAGTCGCACTTTTGAATCATGACGATCGGCAGTTGCGTCTGCTCTGCATACGAGCCAAAATGGCGGCGCCCACAACAATGCCAGGGAACGGAGTGCCGGTACTCTAAGCGCAGCTTATTTAGTGGCTCTAACGCATAATAACAAAGAACACAGCGTGCCGCCTCTTTTCTTTGGATGCCTTTTTTTTTTTTTTTTTTTTAAACCAGCGCAAGCTCGTGCGTTCTCTCTTTTGAGACGGTAAAAACGGTCGCACATAAAACCCGCGTTTCTCCTACCCGCCCGCTTCCTCCTCTCATTATGTGTATTGGGTTACAACTAAATAAGCTACAATAATGGTGTATTATTCATATTTACTTTCAGTTTCAGTTGGGGAAAAGGAGTTTCGCGAGAACTAGAGCCAATAAATGAGCTGCGCTTAGAGTATCGGCACTTTCTTCCCCGACAGTGTTGTGAACGCCGCAATTTTGGTGCTTGTGCAGAGCAGGCGCAACTGCCGATCGTCATGATTCAAAAGTGCGATATCCTCAGCATTAGATTCGGTGTTAGGAAGCTCATGTAATGTTGCTTTGCTTTGTCGCAAACTGTTGAAAGTGGAGGACGGAAAAGCGTTTCTTGTGATTTCAGATAAAGCTTCAAATAACTGGCAATCATGATTTTAAGCCACTATAGACGATTGCAAGCTGGGCGACTGGCCGCCGCCATGTCTCTGCTCGAGCAGGCACGCCCGTGCGATTACGAGCTTGCCAAAGCTACGTTCACCCGCGCCTTGCACGCGCTTGCACGCATGGGGCACCACTTGTCTATAAGGCCAAGTGTCGCTACTCTGAAGCGTAGCTTATCTAATGACACTATTCATGTTCTTGTTCAAGAGGCTTGTAATACCTAGAGGGGCCATGACGCAAGCCCCGTGGATTCCACAAGCCACTACCTTTTGACACCTGCCTCTTCTTCATTGCTCCCGCTCGTGCCAGTAAATTAGCTACGGTTCAGAGTAACGACACTTGGCCATATTGTGGTTTTAAAATCATGGTTGCCAGTTATATGAAGCTTTATCTAAAATCACAGGAAACGCTTTTCCGTCCCTCACAAATGTTTAAACAACCCGCGACAGAGCATTGCAATATTGCATCAGCTTCCTAGCACCGCATCTAATGCTGAGGAGGTCGTACTTTTGGATCATGATGATCGGCAGTGGCGTTTGCTCTGAGCAAGACCCAAAATGACGGCGCCCAATACAATTTTGGGGAACGGAGTGCCGATACTTTAAAGCTCATTTAGTAGAGAGTTTTAGTAGATCGTTCCGATACCTCCGATAGCCCCGATAACGATACTATGCATGCGCAAGGGAGGCGGTGGCGGAGTATCGGGATATCGTTATCGGAGTCATGGGAACGATCTACTAAAACTCTCTAGTGACTCATAAAGTGAACTCGGGTGTATTCTTTTCCTCTTCGTCTTCATTGTTTATTGATTTCAATCACATCGAATAATGAACCCATTATATCACGCTACGTTTGTGTAATTATTTGTCTTAGATTTATTAGCCTGAACTAGTAATTAAACCATTCAGTTATCGATAGTAAATCTTCCAATATATTTTTTAAATGTGAGGGTAAAAAGACACGGAGATTGATGATGATACAGACGCCAACGCCGCCCTCGAAAATTTTCTGAACATTAGAAATCAGCAGTTTGTCTGCCATCCGCCAGGTAGCGCAACAAAACACCCACACAGTTTTTAATTGTTTTTAACATTATCTAAGCTCTACACCTATAAAGAAACCAAAGCAAGATCATTGTGAAAATTGAATACATCGCAATGTATATATATTCCCAACAATAAATATTATTAGATGCCAGTAAATCTGTTTGATGTCCAAAAAAGATATGCGTCAAAACAGGTAAGTTTGAAACGCTCCTGGAGCGTTATGACTTTAAAAATGAAAAAAGGTCATCGTCCACCTGTTGGGCAACCATTGTGGCTCTAAATGTTATAAAAGATTTTATCATAGTTGAATTATTTCCTCAGCGGCATTTGAATTACCATGACTCGAAGCACAAAAAAAGTTCTACGTTTGATATAAAATATCTAAACAAAAATTTTTTACACAACATTAAATTTTTTTCTGCATATTACCAATTATAAGCACTACATCTGTAGCTAATTTCATTGCCCTAGCGTGCGTCATTAAAACATATTTGTGCTAAAAAATTTCGATTTTAGGGCAACGTTTGGAGGGATGAAAAAAACAAAGTAGTGCAAATACCAAAAAAGTGTATCGTTACAATCTGCTCCGACATCATCTTAACAAAACTGCTATATTGGAACCGTGTTATCTTTAATGGATCATTCATAAAACATGAACTAGCGGAGCAAGTGAGAGTCCGCGCCATCATATTCGCAACGCTACAGATGCGCATGAAAAATAAAAAAAACAACACATACATAATATCAAATGAAAGAGGATTGCATTACCTTTCGAATGACATCAATCCCACAAAAGAGTATTTAAAAGGAGATGAGTAATGACCTGCAAAAAGTACCTAAACTGCCACATTCAGTGGGAACGTGGCCTTAAACGTCACGACAACGTGACAACCACATTATCGGAAAGACGGTGGGAGAGTTGAGAGTGGCCGCGGGGGGCAATTTTTTCAGAATAGGAGGTTAAAAAGCGCGAACAAACGAGGACAGTAAAGAAACACGGACGACAGGACAGGCGAGAAGCGCCTGTCCTGTCGTCCGTGTTTCTTTATTGTCCTCGTTTGTTCGCGCTTTTTAACCTTTTATTCAGTAATGGACCAACTAGCCCAAACCCAAGTTTTAATGCCACATATTTTAATCTGTTCTTATTTTGTTAAAAAAAGAAAGAAAACTAGGGCACGTATTGAAAAACAGTTTTCTGTTCCATATTCCACGGGTGGGAGGGATTAACTCCCACACCTATCGACCTGAAGTCCGAGAATTGTTGCACAGCCCCTTTAAACTCTGCGCAAAAGCTGTGCACAGCGGGGGCGTAGCCAGGGGGGTGGCTTATAGGGCTTCAGCCCCCCCCCCCCCACTCCCCCCGCCCCCCCCCCCCCCCGATATTCAGCCGACCCTATATTATACACATGCATTTTGACCCCCCCCCCCCCCCTCCCGCTTTTCGCACCCCAGGTCAGAGACGACACCCCAGCCGCCTCAGCCCCCCCCCCCCCCCCCCCCCTTTCCCCCGAAAACAATTCCTGGCTACGCCACTGATCCACAGACTTATACCCCCGAGTGAGTGAGTGAGTGAGTGAGTGATTTATTTGCACTTAAATCGGTGCGCACACGGCGGCGTGCCAGGCAAAGCAGATAGGCAAAAACTTTTACGCGTGTGCGTCTGCCAGCCTGCCGCCGTGTGCGTTGGGAGTTATAGCACTACCCAGCTTTAGAAGCGTTAAAATTATGATGGAAGTGATGATGGAGGTGGTGGTGATGACGATGATGCTGCTGATGACGATGGTGATGGTGATGATTATGATTGAAGAGGAAGAGGGGGTGAGGGAGTGAAGATCATGATGGCAGCAGACGCGAAGGCATTAGTCTAGCGAATACCTTGCAAAGTTCCCGGGATGCATCATGCGACGTGGGCAGAGGGCTACGAGAAGCTAATAGTATGGTCAAGAAGTCTCTAATGGTGGCAGGCAGCAGGGATTCAGTGTGACGAACAGTCCTGCCTCGAAGAAGTTCGGGCTGACCTGATCTTTTACCGAGACGTACGGCTGCCGATAGGCGAGTCCCCGAAAGAGACCCCTGTTACACGAGCACACTTAACCGCGGTTAACTCAGCTTAACTGCTGTTGCGGGGCGCCACAGATACCACACTATACTCTCGGACAGCTATTTCAGAAGAAGTGAAGAGCGCGCGCGCACCGCTTCGATAGATGCTCAAGATGCTCAAGCGCACGTTCGCCCATAGCTTTGACTGCATAGCCGCAGAATGTTGTCCGCAAGTATTGTGCGCAATCTGTGGCTTAGCGTAACTGCAGTTAAATGTGCCCGTGTAACAAGGGTATAACTAGGATTTTAGAATCTTTGCCCGGCCAGTCACTTCACTTCTCACTGAACTCGTATTAAAATTAATTCTAATAATTTATTGCAGCGAGTTAATTTTAACCTAGGAATTTTTTTATTATGACTCTGCACTAGTCCTACTTTGGGTTTACCAAACTGAATATCTCAACCTGAGTGTAATTTTTTGTGTTTTCCAGTATCGTGGTCTTGGTCAAAATAAACACCCAGCTACCTAAATGAGACACCTGACCGCCCAAAAAGTAGTTCATTTCTTGTGATCTTTTAGGTATTTAATTCCTCAAGCCAGAATTTAGAAACCCAAGTCCATGACGTCATCACGTTTTCCTGGAAATCCACAAAGAGCCAAACACATGGACGACAAAAGGGCCGGCAAGTCATGTAAATCTGATCACACTTAAATATGTGTAATTGGCCTCCGATATCCTCGCGGGGTGCTAACTGCGCACAGACGATTTTATATTTTTCAACGCGCCTCTTTTTTTTGTTTTTTTTTTGTTTGGCATGTGTTTCGCCATTTGGCTCAGGAAGATTTTCGCGTTTTGTTCTGACCACATTTGCTGGAGACGTGAGCTCGGAACGTAAACAACTGACCCCCTTGCGCGAGAACTGGAGCAGCCGTGCACGTTCCAAAGAAAGCTCGCGCAGAGAAAAACAAGCGAGGGATCAGGGATGTAAAATTCAGGATATAGAAAAATACTCCACTGTACCGAAGCGCCACCACACAGGACTTTCGCGTTGATGTACTGGCCTGTATATATATATATATATATGGTGATCCCACCGCCATCTGTTGGTTCAGAACCACACTAACTAAAAAAGGGGGGGGGGGGGGGAGGGGCGGGGAACCCCTTTAAAGCCCCTTCATCCTGGGAAAAGTTTCGCTATTCATTGTTGTGGAAATGCTCGAGACACGCGCCTCGCCCCACTAATAGGAAGAACATGGCGTCTGAACTCTAGCTCAGGGCTACGGTGTGCTGCTATGCAAGTATTCTAGTACACTGTAGTGCTGCCATGATCTTCCAAGGGCTGCACATTGCACGTGCTTCTTGCATTGACATACCTTCCGATAGGAGGAGGAGGAGGATTTCCGTGATGGAGTAGAGAGGACGGAGTTTGTCATGCGGGAAAAACGCCGACGATGCCCCGTCCGAAGAACAGAGGGAAACGTAAAGAAGAGCAGAGAAAGAAAATAGGAGATGGGGAAGGAGAAAGAGAAGGAAAGCCGGCGGTCAGTGTTAATAATCACTTGTCGCTGCACATCCACACCCACACACACACACACAAACACACGCACACGTGCTGTTCTGGAATCGGCTGCTTTTAAATTTGTGCTAAAAGTCCAGAGTCCTTTAAGAAACGCAAAAAAAAGGACCTGCCTATGTCTGCGACGGGCTCGAGAGCCCCGTGGGAAAATAATGTCATCAGTTTCCTCAAGTGGAGGACGAAGGTCCTGAAGCTGCTGGGAGAATCTCTGCCTTTGAACGTTGTATTTAGGACATTCCCAGAGCATGTGCTCGGCGTCTTCTGAGACCTTGCAAGCGTCACATAGAGGCGACTTCCTTCGGCCCCGTCGATACAGTACTTTTCCGGTTTTCGCACTTCCAGTGCGGAGGCGAAGTAGAACTGTAGCTTCTGCTCGGCTGAGACCACCTAGGAGGCAAGGTTGGTGCCCTGATTCTGCCGCTGGACCCAGTGATGAAATATGCAGGCGAACTTGCTTTTGGAGCCAGCGGTCGTCTGTCGGACACTTGAGTGTCGGAGCGAAATCGTGGGCTCGAGAAGCGAGAGGATCTGCTGTTTCATTTCCGCTTACTCCCAC
The DNA here is from genome assembly GCF_016920785.2 of Ixodes scapularis. NCBI lineage: Eukaryota > Metazoa > Arthropoda > Arachnida > Ixodida > Ixodidae > Ixodes > Ixodes scapularis. The sequence continues at coordinate 126,659,471 of NW_024609880.1, read as the reverse complement.
GTGGGAGGGCACCCATTGGAAATGAACGGTGAAACCAGCGTCTTCTAGTGCATAAAGAGCTGTTCTTGTTGTTTCCACGAGTTCCCCTATTTGGGTTTGCTTGCGCAGACAGAAAAGGGCTCCACGGGAGTCAGTTAGAATGACGGTGGGCTGAGGCGGATACGTCTGTAGAGCCTTTAAGGCCTCAAGTATGGCAAAAAGTTCGGCTGTCGTAGTGGAGACCATTCTTTCTAGCCGTCCAGCCCACTCTATTCCAAGGCTTGGGATGCAGAAGGCAGAGGTGCTGCTTCTTTTGAAATGGTCAACCGAACCATCGGTATATACTCAAAGAAAATCTTTGAATTCGGTCGCAACGTGTTCATCTGTACAATATTTGAGATTCGGGGGATTTGAATTGTTTTTCTTCTTTACGCCTGGAACGTGCTCATGGGATAAGATCGTGCGAACAGCCCAAGGAGGTGTAGATTTTCTGGTGATGACTGGCGGTTTTGGTTTCCACCCGAGGTAACGCAGGGTGCGAAGAGAAATGCCAAATCGTGATAGGGGTCGTCGAATGATTCTTCGAAGTAAAGAGAGACCCACAGTAGTTTCTTCAAGGCGGAGCATCTGTAGTAGGAGGTGCTGGGAAGCCATTAGAGGCAGTGGCAGTGTTCGGGCTTCTTCGTAAACTTTGAGGTTGCTGGTTCCTCTCGGAACGACAAGGGCGGTGCGAAGTCCTTGTCGATGAATGCGTTCCAGTTTGAGAGCTGGCGTGGGTAGGATGTTCATATAAGGCAAGGCATATAAAAGGCGGGTCACTACTAATGCTGAGTGAAGCGAGAGCATTGAGCGAGGGGAATTGCCCCAGTTTGCGCCACCAACTCGGCGGACGGCATTTCTAGCCGAGATTGTTGAGCTTGTCATCGCCTTCACTTGGTTTGTCCATTTCAGCCTTTGATTTAAGCTGATTCCTAGAAATCTATGGTTTGCGACTTGACGTAGGGGAGAACCGCCAAGGCACAGGTCAAGTTTGGTGGATCGTTGATTTTTCCCCGGAAAAATCATGAAAACAGTCTTTTCTGCGGAAATGCGCAGGCCAGTCTTTAAGGTGTGTCTCAACAGATGTTATTGCCGACTGGACAATTGCTTTCAGGTTGCAGTGCTTGTGACCTGTCGTCCAAATACATATATCATCCGCATACACGGACATATTGACCCTTGGTGTGGTAAAAGGAACCGCGCTTGGGAGACCGGAGAGGACAACATTAAACAGAAGAGGTGAAAGCACGCAACCCTGTGGTTAACCGCATGGGGAAGAACGGTTGGCACTGAGCGTTTTATCGAGTTTTACTCGGAAAGTTCGCTCTGTTAGAAAGCACTTAAGAAAGCGTTGCACAACCCCAGTGATGCCTAAGGATGTGAGTTTTCTTAGCACAACTGATGGGGTCACACTGTCAAAAGCCTTTTCGATATCGAAGAAAACCGCCAACGTTGATTTTTTTTCATTCCAATTGTGTTCGACTGCGCTGAGCAGGTCTAAGATATTGTCTGCCGTTGAAAGCCGAGTTCTGAAGCCTGTCATAACATCGGGCAGTAGTAGTTTAGCTTCAAGCCACCAAGAAAGTCGAGCGTGTATCATGCGTTCCATTAGCTTTGCCACACATGAAGTAAGAGAAACGGGTCTATAAGATGAAGGTTCGGTTCTCGGCTTTCCGTGTTTGAGGATGGGCACAACCCAGGCTGAACGCCACTCACCAGGTACGTTTCCCGTCGACCAGATAACGTTAAACTCGGACAGAAGCAGTTGCAGACCTTCATCTGGCAGGTGGCAGAGCATTTGGTGGGTAATGCCGTCTGGTCCGGAGGCAGTGCGCTTTTTGGTGGAACGGAGCGACGCCTGGAGTTCATCAAGGGTGAATGGTACATCAAGAGGGGACGAAGTCGAAACTATGACGCACGGTTCTTGCGATTGGCTCCGGACCGAGGCGTAATAGTTAGCGAATTCGTCCGCTATAACCTGGAGGTCGTTTCCTCGTTGGAGTGCGAGAGAGGCTTGGGGCGACAGTTTGTTTCTTGCTCCCATAAAGCAATCGAGAATATGCCAAATCCGGGAAGCTGGTGTGTGGGCATCTGATTTAGCACACACATCGTGCCATTGTTGTCTGCGTAGCTTCTTCGCATAGCGCCTAGTTGCGGCGTTTAACTTGTTGAAATGCGATTTTAGTAGCGGATTTCCAGAACGCTGCAGCTTTCGTTGGGCCTGTCTCCTGCGTGCGCAAAGATTCAGAAAAATCAGGTCCGGTTTGGGGTAATGTACTGGGAGGCGTATTTGCACTGTTGATGCTTTTGCAGCGTCTACAATAGCCGCACATACGTCTTCCTTTACCAATAAAAGGTGACTGCGGAAAGTATCCCAAATGATCATATCAATTGTGCGCTGCTTCGACGGTTGGTAGCCTTTTAAATCCAGGAAAATAGGAAAATGATCGGTTCCCATTGTGTCGGCTAATACTTGCCACGTGACTTCGAGGTCTGTACAATGGGCGGTTATGTCGATGGCGCTATAGGTGCAAGGAGGGCGGTAGAATGTAGGACGGCCATCATTTGCCACGAAGAGATCGTGCTTCTCTAGAGCTGTAGCCAGAGCTAGGCCCCGTGCGTCTCGTTTAGCGCAGCCCCACAGTTCGTGGTGGGCATTCCAGTCCCCGCATAAAAGTAAGGAGCTTGGGCACCGTTTCTTAAGCTCCGCCACTACACGGGCAACAGGAAGGCCGCTTTTTCCCGGGCATGCGTATACGGACCCCACACATAAAGGCTTACCAAATACGCTGACTTGCACTGCGACGATTTCTAGATGGTCACTACACAAATCAGTGACATCGATAGAGTGTTGAGGGAGAGACTTTTTGATGAATAGTGCAGCACTCCCGTTAGTAAATCCGCTCATAGAGGGGTTTGAGTACCTCACGTAGCCAGAGATGCTCTGATCATTAGGGAGGCCAGCTTCACATAATGCAAGAATAGGTATGGGTACAGTCAATAAGTAAAGCAACAGTTCTGCAAGACGGTTTTGGAGACCTGCACAGTTCCATTGCATGACTAGCGGAATGTGTCTGAGCTTTGGCGACGATCTGTGAGGTTGTACGTATCGTGCAGATTTTTTCATCCAAGAAACGCAGCCACAAGGGGTATGGCTAGATCGATGATTTTCAATACTGACGAGGCAAGTGGGTTGTTGATGCCCGCCACCAAGCTTCGAAGAGCTTGCAGGAGGGGCATGACGAGGCTTTGCCAGCTTGAGAAAGAGTGAAGTGGAGGTGCAGTTGCTGGAGGAATTCTCTGTTTCTTCTGACTAGAAGATCTTTCTGATGACGCCTTACGGTAAGGGGCTTGTCTGGCGACTGTTTCTCTTTGATTTCTCAAAGAAAGTGGTTGAACATTTCCTGCCTCCGCAGCAGCGGGATTACCTGAAATCGTGGGGATACTCGGCGTGCCGTCTGTCTTTTCAGGGACAGCATTCGCTTCCACGACGCTTGGCCAGGTTGATTGGTGTTGCGAAGCTTGCGGCAACTGTTGTGGCCTCAGCTGGGAGTCTTCCTTTGTTTTGTTAAGCGTAGTGACAGCTGTTTTTGCGGTAGCGTGGTTCACTCCATTTTGCTGTCGGTAGTCGTTGATCTTTCTCATGAGTTTGAGTTTCGGGCAATGTGGCGATGCCGCGTGATGTTTTCCTCCGCAATTCACACATTTGGATGGGGCGTTTGGCGGGCATTCCTCGGTGTCATGGGCGTTGGAGCAGCGAAGGCATATCTTTTGACGCGCACACGTTAGGGTTAGATGGCCAAGTTTCCCGCACGAGTGGCATTGCACTGGACGTGGTGAGTATGCGGTGACTGGATGCCGGACGCAGCCTACAAGCCTACAGCGACATGACTTGGCAGCTCACTTCCGAGAAAAGTGAGGCGTACTGTTTGGGAATCACCCAAGCGCCTCAGTTGAGCAAGCTTAATTGTACTCTTAAGCTGTGCGTTGAGCTCTTCCTCAGTGATGTCCTTCGCTACGTCCTTTATGACACCCACGGCATGAGGTTTGGACCTTGGTTCATAAGCGTACATCGGTACACCTAGCAAAGTTTCACGCTTCAACAGCTGCGCTGTAGTTTGTAAGTTCTGGGTGTCAATAGCAATGACGTTTCGTGCCTTATTCGGCCTGATTTGCAGGATACTGGACGGAGCGATGTTTTCTAACTCCGCGGTCAGGCGAATGCTATTAAAGCTTGTGACTTGCTTTGTGGGGTCTTTCGGAGTGAAGACCACTACATTGCCCAGAGCCGAAGGGAACGTGGTGGTGTGTGCCATTATCTTAGGCGCAAGGTTGAGCGTTCTTTTCCTCCGTTTGCTAGAGTGCACAGTTTGGAAGTCCCGCATATCGAACGTGATCTCCGAGGCGTCCGAGGTAGATTCTGCGTAGTGGTGCGATGAGAGCGGTAGTGGGTTCGTTGGGTCCATCACTTCGGTGAGATCCTCATCACGCTCTATCATGTTGACGTCGGCCTGAATTTCTTCTGGGGGGCACTTTCGACCGGACAAAGAGGCTGCCTCCTCGGCATGCGCCAGGGAAGCATTGGTCAAGGTGGGGTTGGTCGCATTTAACGTTTTTTGTTCTTGGGATGTCATCACCGCTGGATACTTGGTTCTCTCGTGCCGGGAGAACCGATGTCCTCAGTTGCAACTTTCAGATGCAATTGAGTGAAAAATAAGAGCGTTCTGGATAAAATAATACAAAATATTGCTGACCTGCGAAAAAGTACTGCTCGCCGTACCTTCCGATAGTTTTAAAACATGAAGGGGATTTAAAAATTCTCAGGCGTTGACGACACCAAGCGGCAACGTTCGCAACTACAGTACCCTTGGCCGTGCAGGAGCCCATGACGTCACGAGCGCGATATACGCATTGCTCTCATCACTGGCCGATTTTGAAGCGAGAGGTAGAGAGCTCCCGGACCACGTCATTTCGCTGGGATAAATGATTTTAAATTGGGACTTTACTGATTGCATATCGTTTCGTTGGCCAAAAGGAAGAGGGTAGAAAGTCAAAATCCAGCTTTTCGGTAAGAACATTTGAAAACATAGCGGACTATTTTGTACCTTCTCTCCTTCGAAAGCTCTCCGCCTTTTCACTATGATACATCCGCGGTTCCCAAAGCGCGTCAGCGGTGCCAACCTGACGTCAGCCGAGCCCAGCTCACGCATTGGACACGAGAACTGCGTCGCTCGGACGTATGGGCTAGTCAACAATCAATCTGTCGACGAATATTTGGATTCGCGTTTGTGACCAATGAGTGCCCTGACGGAACTTACCGTCGCTGGCGAATGACAAGTCCCCTGGTGTGCATAAAAAGCACGGTGGAAGCTAGGAGTCATCGCACCGGTGCCGAAGTATTCAGTGGTGGTCTATTTACATATTATTTACAGGAGAAGACCGCCGAGATCGGAGGTGAGCTACGAGCCCTGCGAACATGTCGCTAGCTCAATCAGGAACAGTGCGTGAGGCGTGGCCCGTGCTGAGGCCGCGCGTCTTGCCTATTGCAAAATGAAGACGACGAAGTCCCATCGTAACACTTCCCCCTTCTCGATAAAACTAATCAGTTTCTCGAAAACGCACTGGTTTGTTTGTAACGCGCTTGGGGCGTGTTCTGGGTAGAGGAACCGGAACAGACGAGGAGGATGGTCCAGGAGAACTTTCTGATGTCGGTTCAGTATTCGGTATAACAGAGCCCTGTCCCTTGATGATCGGTGTAGGCTCTGGAAGTGAAAATGCACCAGATGTGTTCGCTGTTGAGAATTCCGTCTCTGAAGATGCCTGGCCTGAGGCACATACATCTTTTTGTTCATCGGGATCCGAGTCGAAAAGTGGATAAGTTGAAATTCGAGACGATGTTGAACTGCATTGTTCCGAATGTTGGGCTAACCGACTTCGCATGTCGTCAATGTGTCTTCTTTGTATTCTTCCATCTGAAGTCGTTACTTCAAATGATCGGGAACCAACCTGACGGAGCACCTTAGCTTCTATCCATTTCGGTTGTCCCGCGAATCCCTTAATAAAGACGGCTTGTGAATTGCTGAACTTAGCGTCTTTGTAGCCTTCTTCACCTTCCTTACCCCGTGGATGAATATAATCCAATGGGCAAAGCAATTGTCGTCCGAACATCAATTCTGCTGGTGTTTTCCCAGTTGTTGAGCTTGGTGTTGTATGTTGCTTATACAAGAACCGTGCCAGTCGGCAGTTCAGACTTCCTTCTGAAAGTTTGCGGAGCGACTCCTTCGTTTCCCGAACCATTCGTTCGGCTTGGCCGTTGGTTGCTGGGTGATAGGGGGCGCTTGTGATGTGCCGGATGTTATTGGCTTGCAGGAATTGATTGGTTTCCTTGGCTAAAAATGGCGTGCCATTGTCGCTGCAGACGACTTTCGGGATGCCAAATGTGGCAAACATGGATCGGAGGGCGTCAATGACGGTGGCAGCAGTTGCTGACGCGCAGATGTGGACTTGCAACCATTTGGAATACGCGTCAACAACTATCAGAAGCATCTTTCCTTCAAAAGGACCGGCGAAGTCCATGTGAAGTAGACTCCATGGCTCCTGAGGGCGTTCCCAAGTTGGACTTGGTGCTGGAACAGGAGCACGTACTTGTTGCTGACACTTTGAGCAGAGTTGGACGCACCTGTCGATTTCTTTGTCGAGGTCAGGCCACCAAAGATGACTTCGTGCACAGCGTTTCATGGCTGTTACTCCTGGATGGTTTGCGTGCAGGAGTTTCATGGCTGCTGGCTGTGCCTCCTTCGGAATAACCACACGTGATCCCCATAAGACGCATCCCTTGTGGGTCGATAGCTCGGTAAATTGCCTCATATAGCTTGCGAACTGTTTTCTGGTCATGCATTTGGAGGCTCCGGACTGGACGGCTTGGTAGACCTTCGCCAGGAGGGGGTCCTTTGCCGTAAGACGGGCTATGTCCTTTGCTGAGAGGGATGGTGTCTCGAGCGCCTCAATCATAAGGATGTCTGCTGGACCGTGTGGTTCGTCCACGTTGCTGGGCAGTGGAAGACGGCTCAGGGCATCCGCATTTTGATGGAGTGCACCGGGTCGGTAAACCAGGTTATAGTCATAGGTTTGGAGATGCAGGCACCAGCGTAGCATCCTCGGGGACAGTGCCAGTGGCATCTGCCTGTCTGAGTTGAGGATGCCTAGCAGGGGCTTGTGGTCAGTGTATATTGTGACGGACCTTCCAGAAATATACTGATGAAAGTGTTTAACTCCGAACACTATGGCCAACCCTTCCTTGTCAAGCTGGGCATAGTTCCTTTCACTCTTACCGAGCATTCTAGACCCGTAAGCAATGGGAGCTTCGCTGCCTTGGTTGTCTAGCTGGGCAAGTACGGCTCCTACACCGTAGGGAGAGGCATCGCAAGACAAGAAGAGCGGCTTATCAGTATTGTAGTGCGCCAGGACCTCTGCTGACGAGAGCAGGTCCTTCAGCGCTTGGTAGTCCTTCTTATGTCGGGACTCCCAATTCCATGGCACATTTTTGTCGAGCAAGCGATGCAAGCTTTCGGCCACAGTTGCTCGATGTCTGAGGAACCGATTGTAGAAGGCAATAATTCCAAGAAATGATTGTAGTTCCGACTTGTCTTTTGGCTCTGGCGCTTCAACAATCGCCTTGACTTTTTCTTGTGTCGGCCGGATGCCTGCAGCATCAACTCGGTATCCGAGGAATTCAACCTCCGACATGTCGAAATGGCACTTTTCTTTCTTGACCTTGAGGTTAGCTTGACTCAAACGTCGTAGAACTGCTTCGAGTCGCTTTAAGTGTTGGTCCTTGGTGGAGCCAATGATGAGGATGTCGTCAAGGTATGTGGCGACGCCCGGTAGCCCAGCAAGACATACGTCCATAAATTTTTGAAAGATAGCCGGGGCTACAGATACGCCGAAGGGTAAACGCTTGACGCGGTACAGTCCCTTGATCGTATTGATGCACAATACCTCAGACGTAGCTTCATGGAGTCGAAGCTGCTGGTAGGCTTGCACCAAGTCAATCTTTGAAAAGTGCTTTCCTCCACTGATTGTGGTAAGGAGCTCTTGTACAGTCGGCAGTGGGTAGGTCCCAGGCTTGACAGATGCGTTGACTGTGCTACGATAATCACCGCAAAGTCTTAGCGATCCATCCTTCTTCCTCACTACCACTACTGGAGTTGCCCACTGAGAAGATAGGACAGGTTCTATTATTCCTTGTTCTTCCAAGCGATCCAGCTCCTTCAGCACAGAATCCCGGATAGCAAATGGAACTGGGCGGCACTTCAGGAACTTGGGTGGTGCGTCCGGCTGCATTGGGATAGATATGGGTGACCCTTTGTGACCGGTCTGTAGTTCAGTGAAAACATCTTGGTATCTATCCAAGACGTTCTGCAGTGAGGTGGAGTCCACGGCGTTCACTCCAGAAAGGGAAATGCCCAACGGTGCAAACCAGTCCCTGCCGAGGAGACTTGCTCCTTGTCCTTTTACAACACGCAGAGTGAGTTGGACTGGCTGCGTTCTTGCGGCGGTTGTTTTCAGGACGTTTACCTGAATTTTTCCGAGAACTGGCAGCCTTTGCCCTGACCAGGTGTACAGTTGCTTTTCTTCAGACTGAAGCTTCGCTGTTCCTTTAGACCATAGTCTGCGAAAGGTTACTTCACTGATGAGCGTGATTGCAGCTCCCGAGTCAACTTCCATTTGCAAAGTTTTACCGTCGATGGTGAGGGTAATCTGAAAATGGGGTCGACTTGGTGATTCCTCATACGTTTTGTAGAGGGTGTAAAGTTCTGCATCATGGTCAGCACTCGACTCACTCACTTGATGAGTCTTCTTGCTTTCTCCTCGTCTTTTCTTTGAGATACAAGCCTTCTCAAGATGTCCAATCTTTTTACAGTAATTGCAGGTGCTCTTGCGATAGCGACAGTCCTCCGGTCGATGATTATCGTTGTTGCACCTGTAGCAGCGATTTTGGGCCGGATTTTTTGGCTTTGCCGTTGATCCAGAATCGCGTTGTTTGGAGGAGTTTTGATGGATCTTGTCGACATCGTCTCTCATTTTCGACTGATGAGTTGTCGTTGATTCCATTGCCTTAGCCAAATCAAACGCTTTCTGGGAAGTAACGGCTCTTTCAGAGAGTAATCGCTGCTGGAGGTGAACGTCTCGAAGGCCACATATGAAGCGGTCGCGTAGCATAACTTCCAGTGGAAGGACTGTAGATGTTACTAACTGGTCCACCGACGCTTGCTGCATGGTGATCCCGGCGCCACTTGCCGATTGTTGGGTAATGGAGACGCTCGGCGCTTGTGCGGTTGTCGTGGCAGATGCCACGGTCGTGACCGTTGTTGTGCCGAAGTTGCAATCTTTTGCAAGAGCTCGCAGAGCATCGACGTATTCGGGAATGGTTTCGTGAGGCTCCTGATCACGCTTGTGAAATCGCCATCTCCCGAGTAGTTCCGATGGACCAGACTCGAAATGGCGTGATAGACGTTGCATAACGTCGTCGTAGGAGACCCCAGATGGCACTTGTGGGTGAAGCAAATCTCGAACCTTGCCGTAGGTTTCCTCCCCACAGAGGCTGAAGAGTAGCGCTCGCTTCTTTGCCGGGTCTGTCACGTCGTTGGCCTCGAAATAAAATTCGAGCCGTTCCTTCCAGGACGTCCAACTCGTACCGGGAGTGTAGTCCGGAATTCGACCTTGCGCCATCATCGCTGAACCATTCAGGTTTATCCTCGTCGCCAGTATTCAGTGGTGGTCTATTTACATATTATTTACAGGAGAAGACCGCCGAGATCGGAGGTGAGCTACGAGCCCTGCGAACATGTCGCTAGCTCAATCAGGAACAGTGCGTGAGGCGTGGCCCGTGCTGAGGCCGCGCGTCTTGCCTATTGCAAAATGAAGACGACGAAGTCCCATCGTAACACGAAGTATGTCGCGACGACGTGATTTCCTCTAAGAACTTGAGATTGGGCGAGTTGGTTGTTCATGTTTGTCGACGCTTAGCGCACTCGAAAAACTGTCATTCAAGCATTCACACACCCAAAGAACACTCCTTTCACACAGCGCTCACTAACAACTTTGTATTTCGTCTTTTACTTCGGCTTCTACTTCTTAAGATTTTTGATGATTTGCAAATAGAAAAAGACGACATAAGAGTAAAAATTCCTGTCTAACGCTTCGGCTAATTCGCGGCTAAATAATTAATCTCTTTTCGTGATAATGTTATCGACGGCGTACTAACACATTTGTCCTCTAGTCGTATGATATTGTTGGCTTCGATGATTTCCCTTGTTAATTGGTTAACACTTTTGCCCAACACGGTGCTGTTGTTGAAGTGCGCGACACACCCACAATCCCGACAGTGTATCCCCAAGTGGCCAGAGTTAGCGTTTACAATGTTGTTGGAGTGTTCTCGAAGGCGGTCATTTAAACATCGCCCAGTTTGTCCAACGTATTGTCTTCCACAGGAAAGGGGGAATGAATAAACAACCCCCTCGACGCAAGGCACAAAGTTGGTCCTATGCTTCTTGGAGCAGCAGATTGCGGGATTTGAGGGTGTGGTGACGCTCTTGCAAAGGCTGGACAGTTTGGTGGGTGCTGAAAACACGATGTCAACATTGACTCTGTTCGCTGTTTTCTTGAGGCCGTGGGAAAAATTGTGGATGTAAGGGACGATGACTGGTCTTCTTGTCCTGTCTCTGTGTGTTTGTTTGACACAGTTCTTTTGCTTCATTTCTTTAAGAAGAGTTTCGACCACTGACACCAATAAGAACACAGGGTACCCTGCTGCCTTCAGTCTTGCAATTTGCCCGTTGAAACTCTTTTGTATGGAATGCGAGCACGACTTTGCAAATGAGCTCTTAAAGGAGCTGTGCAACGATATTCAATTGGAATGTTTTTCTCTCTACACGAGCTTACTGGCACACCTTGGACTCAAGGATACTCACACGCAACGCCATTGGCCAAGAAACTCCTTTGTTGCGGTGTAATTTCAAGAACAAAAGCGATCATTTTCATTCAATCTCTCCTTTGCAAAGTTTGATGACGTAACTCGGGGATCGCAGTACACCCAAGTGACGATAGTTGAATGCGGTTCATAGATTGGACCCGAGCATTGCGTGGGCACTCGACTTGGGCTTGTGACAATTGCTAGCTCGAGAAGCATTCGGGTAGTGACACGTGTCCAATCGCTGCAACGACGACAACAGCCGAGCCATAACAATGTCTGGAACTCAGCGCGTGTCCTGCGCTTTGCCAACCCCAGCGCGTGGCTATGATCAACACTGGCGGCATATAATCGGCTCCAGATCACGTGGCCGCTTGTTCTGGCTGCGAGTTGAGGAGGTGAACGCTGCTCGTTTTTCTTAACTTTTTTTCTGGGACTTCTATTGCGTGGGGTGAAAAACGAACGCGTGTTTCATAGGTCATTAACGTTAGGGATTCGTTTCAAGCGGTATTTGCGCAAAGTACAAAAATTGTTGCACAGCTCCTTTAAGGCATGACCGCACTATGCCTCTTTTCACGAGTTTTGAGTGCGCGGAGTTGAAAGGGAGTAGTGGTTTTTTTACCCCTGGGTTCATAGAACCAGCAGACGTGGTGAGGTATCACCACCAGTCGGAGATCCAAGAACCTTAGGGATCCTTCAACCGGCAACTCGTGGGTGATTTCTAGGGGACTCATGCAGTCTTTAAATGCCGAGAGGACGTTGTCCACCGAGCTTGAACAATTGTTTTCATCGGTGGCTAAAAAAATTAAAAAATCGTCCACGTATCTAAACACGCGCACTACTTTTGTGCCATCTAACCTCTGTTGTAGAATCCTATCGATATGTGCGAGATATAGGTCGCTGAGTACAGGTGTAATGCACGAACCTATGCACACTCCTCTCTTTTGCAAGTAAGTGTGTCCATCCCAGGCAGCAAAGGTGGATTTAAGATAGATGTTAAGCAATTCCAAAAACTTATTTTGGGGCATGCCTGAGGCATTCTGAAATGCAATAGCACCAAAGGTGTCAGTGCTGTCTTCAATACTTGTTAAGAGACAATCCTGGGGCAATGCATAGTAGAGGTCCTTGATGTCAATCGAAAAAAATTGCATCTCTTGGTGTTTTCGTTCTTCTAGGAAGTAGAAGACTTCGAAGGAACTTCGGATTAGGTAGTATTCTCTACTGTTAAAAGATTTAGTCTGTCTTATAGGAATAAGGCAACTGATTTTTGCCATGTTCCCCGCTCTGAAACGATGACTCTTAGGGGGCAGTCAGGCTTGTGGGTTTTTGCACTAAAGAATACTTCTAAGGATAACGTTTTGCTGCGGTCAATCTGGGAACAAAGTTTTTTGAGGTCAAGCGATTGGCAAAAGTGCCTTGCGGCTTGTTTTACCTTGCCTAACGCTATCTCGTCATGATTGTTGAAGACGGATTCAATTGCTGCTTTTGCCTTTTCGCTGAATGTATCTTTGCGCATAAGGACAAAACCTCCTTCTTTGTCGGCAGGCATGAGTGCTAGGGAATGCTCTTTTAGGTACCGCTTTACTCTCTTTACAGGTAGTGGTTTGACGGGTGGTTTATGTCGAAGGAGTAGGTCCACTCCTTCAGAAGTGCAACGATCAATCTCAGCTTCGGGAGCTTGCCTGGACACTTGTCTCACAATGGAAAGTAGCTCTGGTGGCGATTTTTTAGGCTCCACAGCAAACTTAGGACCGAGACTGAGGACGTGCTGGACAAAATCTGGTACAAAGACTGCACCTATTGTGTGCACTGGGTTGCACGAGCCACTCTCTTTTCTCGGGGTGTTGATGCGAAGATGCTGTAAAGTAAGTCTCCAGAGATGTTCTGTAGTATGGTCCAGTAAGATGGAAATTTCTCGCTGTCTCCGAAAGGGGAAATTTCCGTTGCCTCTCATTTGTATGAAGAGGGAATTCTTGTAATGCCTGGCTTGCCTATGCCATTCTGCCTGGAGAATCTTACAAATTCTTTTTCCATGGCCTATAGACGGGGCAAAACCCCCGAACGGTTTTTTCACTTCAGGAGGTAACATGTGTAGTCGGATGCAGTACCCGTACGACCGTGCGGGTACTGCATCCGCAGTACCCACTCTTCTTAAAGAAATGAAGCAAAAGAACTGTGTCAAACAAACACACAGAGACAGGACAAGAAGACCAGTCATCGTCCCTTACATCCACAATTTTTCCCACGGCCTCAAGAAAACAGCGAACAGAGTCAATGTTGACATCGTGTTTTCAGCACCCACCAAACTGTCCAGCCTTTGCAAGAACGTCACCACACCCTTAAATCCCGCAATCTGCTGCTCCAAGAAGCATAGGACCAACTTTGTGCCTTGCGTCGAGGAGGTTGTTTATTCATTCCCCCTTTCCTGTGGAAGACAATACGTTGGACAAACTGGGCGATGTTTAAATGACCGCCTTCGAGAACACTCCAACAACATTGTAAACGCTAACTCTGGCCACTTGGGGATACACTGTCGGGATTGTGGGTGTATCGCGCACTTCAACAACAGCACCGTGTTGGGCAAAAGTGTTAACCAATTAACAAGGGAAATCATCGAAGCCAACAATATCATACGACCAGAGGACAAATGTGTTAGTACGCCGTCGATAACATTATCACAAAAAGAGATTAATTATTTAGCCGCGAATTAGCCGAAGCGTTAGACAGGAATTTTTACTCTTATGTCGTCTTTTTCTATTTGCAAATCATCAAAAATCTGAAGAAGTAGAAGCCGAAGTAAAAGACGAAATACAAAGTTGTTAGTGAGCGCTGTGTGAAAGGAGTGTTCTTTGGGTGTGTGAATGCTTGAATGACAGTTTTTCGAGTGCGCTAAACGTCGACAAACGTGATTTCCTCATTCGCATTGTTGGGAAGAAGAGGAAGTGAACTGGAAGAGACGCACGTCCTCACCGCTCTGTATATTTCTTACTTTGAAATATCGCAAAATTCGCCCTAACCTTGCGACAAAGGCCTCAACGCCCCGGCCAACTTCTTCGGTAAGCGTGCAAGCTCCACGTTCTCGACTTTCGAGGGAATTTCGACTCTCACGGAGCAAGGAGTTGCCGCCCTTCGCTAGGCCTAAACCACTCTATGGCCTAGCGAGGGGTGCGGTGTCCCAGTCTGCCAGAGTCTTAGCCACTATGGCTTCAGCTGGACCCCGCTTCCAGTCTCTTAACCTCTCTTCAACTCCCGGACCCACGGACGGTGACCCTATGAACTCGGCCATGTTAGGAAATGGAACAATGGAGGCATCACTCCGCCTGACAAGAGATACTCCTCAATGGTGTTGGCCATTGAGGAGGGGGAGGGAGAATGCGTGAGTGTTGCCTCCATTGCGCTCTTGCCCAAAGAAAAAATGTATCTGAGGAGAGCGGCACCTCGGATGAACCAAGTTGGGACCTTGTGACTCCAAGATCCGACCGAGTAAAACGAGGGTGACACCACCGGAAGTAAAAAAGACAAAAAGAAAGAAAAAAAATTTTCAAGATCCGAAAGTCGAAGAAGAGGAAAACTCCACGGATCGTGAGGAGAAAAAGGAAGTTTTTGCCTAAGCTCTGACTGAAGAAGAAGAAGCTACCCTTTTAGGATGGGGAAAGTCGAAGAAGAGAACTCCGCTGTTCGTGAGGAGAAAAAAGAAGTTTATGTCTAAGCTCTGACTGAAGAAGAAGAAGCTACCCTTTTAGGATTGGGTTGAAGAAAAGGAAGTTTATTAAAAAGGTTGATAGTCCAGCAGTGTGTTTCTTTCCCTCTTCGTCGCTTTTCCTAACTTTCAGCTGGTAATCAGTAAGCAAGAATACCATAACCCCATGCAACCAAACCAGGGCTCTGCCTTGCGCGCAGTCTACAGGTCTGTTCACACGATGCATCTTTTAGGCGCGCAACAGTTTCGCGACACTCAAGTTTCGCGAAATGTGCTCGTTCACACGTACCGCTTCACGTGCAACAACGATGACGTTTAGACTCGCGAAAATAGTTTGGGTGTTGACCATAAAGTGGCGCTTCAGTTGAAAGCCAACATCATCATCATCACCATTAGCCATTCAGCGTCGTGTTCTCCATCCCCCACACATTCTAAGAGTCAAAACGCAGGCGAGCTGGTGAACAATCATAATTAAGAAATAAAACCTTAAAACAAGGAAACAAAAAGGGACATACACACCACCGTCTTAAAACCAGCACAGCATACAGCTTTCATTTACTTCCATTTACTTAATTTACTCTTAAACTGTCATTTACTTGTTGTTGAATTGTCATTTACTGCCATTTACTTTATTTACTGTTGAATATGTATAATTTGGATGGAGGTTGACAAAGAAGAAGACTGTTGTGGAAGAAAATGAGAGCTGTACGCTGTGCTGGTTTTGAGACGGTACTGTGTACGTCCCTTTTTGTTTCCTTGCCTCAAGGTTTTATTTCTTAAGTATGACTAAAAATAGAC
The DNA here is from genome assembly GCF_016920785.2 of Ixodes scapularis. Taxonomy (NCBI): domain Eukaryota; kingdom Metazoa; phylum Arthropoda; class Arachnida; order Ixodida; family Ixodidae; genus Ixodes; species Ixodes scapularis. The sequence goes on along the minus strand of NW_024609880.1, from coordinate 126,643,983 downwards.
GCGAATTATCATCATCACCAATTACGTCTTCGTACATCGCTGGATTTTTTTTCCGAATGCTACTCACTTTTCCTCCAGTGGTGCTTGACGTGCTTGCGGAAGCGCCGGCAGTATCCATGGATCGTGGTTTCGTTTTTTTTTCGGATTTGGCTCGGCTACAACACCGGCAGTGAAGTGGTCTTCTCAAACAGTCGCTCCCCCCTCAAAGGCCACGTGAGAGCGTTTCTGAGCGGCCATTGGCGGCGCCCTCAGAGTGATTGACAGGACTCGGCAAAATTTCAGCAAAACCTCGCTCCAGAAGCGACGTGTGCGCGCAACTTTTTTTAGATGCGCGCGTCCTTTTCGGACTCGTTCAGACGACGCAACCATTTCGCGAAACTACGTTTCGCGACACAAGATGCGCGAGAAAAATGCATCGTGTGAACGGGCCTTACGTCTTCCCACGTAGGGAACGCCCCAGAAGACGCGTCCTTACCTGAGAGCAACCGAATGGACACAGACCAAACCTTGAGTGACGAAGAAACAGTAGTCAACGACGAAGGAGGCTGGACGCCCTACACCAGACGAAAACCACAGAGGAAAATAGAGCCCTCGCAGCTCCGCACCGAACGCATAAAGGGAAGCTACGGAGCTTCTTGGAAAAAATGAGTTAGAAGTGAATTCTAGTGTATATTTACCCCGTGAACCCGAATACCCAAACCATTTGCTGCGTAAGTATTGTTAAACGCGAGAAAAACGCGAAAGACAGTCGCTGTCCGTGACGTCATCGACGGCTCTTTTGGCTGCCCAAGGCTAGGGAGGCGGGGCTTCAGTCCTATTTTGAAATTGCTCGTATGGCTCTCCGGCGCGTCACATTGAAATACAATTTTGATATCTGTTAATCTAAAGGCCAAATGAACGCAATTCAAGCGTTTTTTTCTCAAATCTAGAAGTGCCCCATCTTCCCTATAAGTCGGCCCCGTTACATCCTCTCGATTAGGCCACTGAATAAGACGGATGTACATAATATACCAAAGCAGGCCATTACGACGGCCCTAGAACTTACGGCGCGGAACTGGCAAATAGCAAATCTAGCTCTCCATCGTTACGATCCCATTGCGAACTGAGTAAAGGTGACAGTACGAGACGAGCAACACGCTGATAAACTCTCGAAGCTAACGACGCTCACAGGCAAAGCGCGAGGCAAGGAACGAACCTATGCGGTACAGATAGAACGAATGCCAGATCAAAGACCTAAGGGAAGTAAGGGTGTCATCAAGGTTAGACCAGATCAGTCGCTGGACTACATTACGGACCACCTCCGATGTGAGACCGCTACCATTCTTGACGCCAAAAGACTCGGGAAAACCGATATGCTACTTCTCACTTTCGACACTGAAAAGCCTCCCTATAAGATTGTCTTCGATTACGAACTAGTAGGGGTGTACGACTACCGCCCCAAGCACATAGTGTGCTTCAACTGTCACGGGCTGGACCATATCGCCAAGAGCTGTCCCGAGGACTCGGTTTGCCGAGACTGTGGTCGTCCCCAGCATCCCCCGGATCCCGATTGCATATGGGACCTTTTTTGTGTCGCCTGCCAAAAGCCCGGCCAAATCTCGCTGGACTCGGCCTGTCCGAGCAGACTTATTCAGGCACCCCCAGAAGCTACGACACGTAACGAGAACTCTAAGACGGTGACATGGGCAACAGTAGCTCAGTCCAAAACTACTTCGGATCAGCCAAAGTCGCAGGTAAATGAATATCAAAGACAAATCGATGAACTGCATCGCGAAAACCAACAGCTACGTATGAAACTGGAGAAGCTGGCGACGCAGTTATCAACCCAATCTTCTGTGAGTGGGGAAATTGTGACGGAACCCACTTCGAGTACAACGCAGAGAAAACCTCGAAGCAGAACTCGCACGCCGCGAGCACGTAGCAGCACTCCAAAGAGACGGCCCATGCCCAAGGTACCCATGCCAACGAACGATATGTCCCTCGTTCAAATTCTAGGCATCCTCCGGCAAGAGAGACACACAGAATCCCGCAAACTTGAAAACAGTTTCAGGGAGGAACTAACGACATTAACGACTACCTTCCATGAACAACTAGAGGCAGTAATGACATAACTCCGACAAATCACACAGAGGGACGACGTGGAACGACGCAAGTTACCCACTGAGGGGAAAGGAGCGAGTCGCTTACCTGCCTTCAATGGAAGTGCAGAAGTTACATCCAGACCGGAACAACACTCAGGGGACGTGTAACCCACCTACAACCGATTGCGATTTTTCTACAAGAAACACGAGGCCCATGCCATATTCAAGGATACAATACGATCCAGCACAATACGATTTTACACTTAGATCCTGTTACACAACAACCGAGAGCTCAGGGTCAAGCGGCCCTACTGATGAGACGGGACTGTACTTTGATTGAACTCCCACTTCCCAATATCAGCAACGACTACCGCGAAGTGATCGCCGCCAAAATTCAACCCCCTGGGCAGCAACCATTTGTTGCTGTTTGCGTCTACTACGGGCCAAACGCAGAGCGAGCACGACAGGATGACATCCAGTGGGTGCGAGACATCTAACAACGGGCGGGTTCCCACCCCATCATAATAAAGGGTGATTTTAACGCCCAACACCCCGCATGGGGCTACCGCAGAGCAGACCCCAGAGGCAATGCCCTTCACGACGCTATGGAAATGTCCGCACACGATTTGGTTAATGCACCTGACACGGCCACAAGAGTGGGGCTGCACTCCCGACAGCGCGACACCACACCGGACCTCACCTTTGCGACTCCAAGATTTGTCCGTAAATGGGACACAATGGCCATCACCTGGGGCAGTGATCACTATCCGATCCTCATTACTCTTAACCGCAAAAAGATGCGAAAGCGAAGCGCGCACGCGCGTATTGACTGGAACATTTACCGCCAGCTTACGCAGCAATAGCCTTTCGATTCCTTCTAGCAGCTCGCCAGCATCATATACAACGCTAAGCCCGCGGCGTCAGAGATGATTGAATGCGACGAGACAACAACATGCATGGATGCACACCTTGCAAACCTCTGGAAAAGAGTACATGAGCTCACGCACCGGTACCGCTATCGCGGTAAGCGCCACCGCGATCTCATGCAGCTTAAAAATCAGTATAAAACCATACAAGCCCACCAGCAGCTACTTGAGACGGAGACGTGGCACTCCACTTGCTCGAAGCTCGGAGAAATTCTTGGGCTTCAGCGCCTATGGGGCATTCTCCGCAGCATGCTCGGGAAGAAGAAAGGACAGCCCCCACTGAAAGGCCTTCTCCTGCAAGGCAACCCAGTGGAGGTGGAAACGAAGGTAATACGGAGCTTCTACCCGCACGCTTGCGACAGCCCAGCATCCGATCTTCTGGAGCGAGCAGTAACAAACCTTGACCCACGGCTTGACGCTCCCTTCACCTTAAGGGAGCTTACCGCGGCACTATTGAAAAGTGAGGCCCACTCAGCCCCGGAACACGACAAAGTCAATTGGTAAGACCTTCGAAATCTTCCTCTTTCAGCACAACAAAAGCTACTTGAGATCACCAATGACACCTGGGAACAGGGCTCTGTGCCTGATACACCCAAGCTTTCGCTCATATATCCGATACCTAAAGGCAAAAAGGACCCCACCAAACCCGTGAACCTACGACCCGTATCACTTTCGCCAACGATATTCAAGCTTGTCGAACGAATGATACTCGCCCGGATGCAACACTACCTCGAATACGTCCAACCGGGCCTTCACCCGGCGCAGGCAGGCTTTCGTCCCAATATGGGTACGCACGACTGCCTCTGGCTCCTGCGGCGAGTGATCAACAGGAAATCCCGGAAACTCATGCCCGACTATGTCCTGGCCATTGACATGCGAAAGGCCTTTGACAACTTTCGGCAGGAAGTCATCCTTCATGAGCTGGCTCAGAGATATCCCAGCCAACGAGCCTACAACTGGATTCGTTCCTTTCTTCACAGTAGACCCATACGCCTTCACGGAACCGCACCGGGGTGGACGCCATGCACATTCTACCTTGACAGAGGCGTGCCCCAGGGCTCTATACTCGGGCCAATGCTTTTCAATCTCGCCATGGCAAGGGTAGTGTATGCCCTGGAACGGGACACCACGGCACGATTTACAATTTATGCAGATTACCTTACAATATGGACTGAAGCTAGCGACCACCTAAATGAACAATAAATGCAAACTGAACTGCAAGCAGCAGTCCTAAGTCTGGAGACAACCCTAGATGCACTGGGGCTGCAATTATCGCCCGAGAAGACCGAACTCATCAGCATAGACGGAAAGCGCGTCACCAACCCGAGGAAGCAAATCACCCTTGTGCTCGGCTTGGCACCAATCACCTCAACGCATGGACATATTCGCATCCTTGGTGCCCAGATCGCTCGATGTAATAACGTTATTTAGGGGTGTCCAGTCAAACGTTACGTAAGAACTGGACACCCCTCCTTCACGCCGTCCGCCGCATGTCCAACAAGTATGGCAGGGCGCGACAAAGCTCAGCCGCAACCCTTGCGCGTGTGGTTGCAGTAGGCAGAGTCCTCTATGGGGCGCCGGTATACGAACTCTCTCTGAAAGACTTACGCGACATAGAACAATTACGTAGAGCCACTCTGCGTACAGTAACGGGGCTGCCCAAGCACACTAGGATGACCCTCCTCCAGCAGTTGGCACCAATACCTCCGATCCAGACCATCATTACCAAGGCCCGTATCCGAATGCAGTCCCGCTTGGACAACTCCTACCAGGGAAAGCTGACAACCCTATGGGACCAAAGGCGACAGTGCGATACAATGCCGGACGTCTGTGGGATCATTTCACCCTGGGAAACTCCTCCGCATGGAAGCTTCACCAGCCGCCCTATGCTCAGATTGGCCGCAGATGCTAGTCGTAGCCGAAGCTGCCGGCACGCCAGCAGTGCAGACAACGCTATTAACGTCAATACGGACGCAACGGCAAAAAATGACAGTCAGCATGGCCTGGATCTGTGACACCGACCCTCGCATACAAGGACAGCACTCATGTGCTCCCCCACAGGGCACTGTACTCCATGCGGAACTCCTCGCCCGTTGGAGAGCGCTGGAGGACGTACAGCACACAGCCCTCACTGACAGAGACGCGACTCCGACACCAATATCGCCTCTTAACCGACTCCTTCGCAGCGGTGCAGGAACTATCCTCCTCCACCACGGAAGACCCCACAGCGAATCAAATTAGAAAAAGACTGCAGATGCTTCAAGAATCTGCAATCAAGGTAAACATACTCTGGACCCCAGGACATACAGCGTATGACGGGGGTAATGCTGCGGCGCATGCAGCAACCGTACAGGCACGCGGGATGGACCACGCTTACGCCGCCCCGCACTTCGACAATCCCACACTCCAGACGCCCTACCACCTGGATACGACCGAAACGCCCTTGAACAGGCATATAGCCTACATGCACTTCATTCGTACCTCTATCAAGACCCCTAGCAAACAGCGTATCATGGAAACTACAATCTAGACGCCTGTCATCAAACGACTTTCTAGGCAGCAAGAAGTTTGTATAAACAAAGTCATCGCAAACACACCACACATAGTCAGTAAGTGACAGCCGCCACCTGTATCAGCCTCACCACCAAGATGCAGCCACTGTCTCCAACAGTGCCGCGCAGATTTGTGGTATCTCATAAAGTACTGGCCTGCCTTCGCACGGGGTCGAGGCCGCATCGACGACCTTCAAGTGACCTCTCTTGCAGCCCTTACTGCTATAATACAAACAGATGACGATGTCCAAAAGGCGGTCGCAGATCATGGAAAAATCAGTGGCTTATACCGAGCGGTGTAGCGCGAGTAGACTGCCCTAGTATCTTGCCCAACATGTTGAAATGGCCAAACCCCCTCCACTACCCTCCCCCCCCCCCCCTTCTTCCCCACTGCGGCCTCGAGCCATCCTTGTCAATAAAGGACTTCAATCAATCGATCAATCATTCGCATCTGAGTTGAGGATTAAAGTTAAGGAGGAAGAAGTAGGAAAATCGTTTCATGACCCCTTCAAGCTGAAACCGCAGCCAAAGCTGCAATCGCTGGCCCGCGCTTCAAGCTTTGAAACGTGCATTTCTCGCGCGAGAGCTCGTTCTGCGGAAGAACGTTTCAAAGCAGCGACCTTGTGCTCTCGTGCTTCTAGCATTGGCTGCAGAATTAGCTTAAAGCCAGGGTCAGACTGATCACACCCATCATGCGAAAGACAGTCTGCACACACGAGTCACCGCGAAATTCCACTCCCCAGCCCTGCCTGTTTCGATCTGGATGAGCGCAGTACCGGCGTACGATCGTGTATCACTATCTGCGTGGTGCACGTTCAGGACTCCATGCAGGCTAGCGGTTGTACGCTCTGGCTAAATTCTCATCTACAGCTGGGAGAGAAGTCAGTCGTTGAGGCAGACGAAGTTCTAGGCTGTATAAACATACACACACCCCAATTTTTATTTTTCACCGCAATATGTGTGGTTCGAATGCCGCGTGCAACGTTTCTTCTTAAACTCATTTTCATGCGGCATTCGAAGCACAGATCTTGCGGTGGCGCGCGCTCGAATCTGTTTGAAAAGTGCCTTTTGTATGGTGATCTTTGTGTGACCCCGGCTCACGGTGTAAGATACACTCTTTAGGTGGGGACACGGCGGGGCTGAACGCGCGGCGCGAGGAATCAGATAGTGTTCGTTCGACGGGCATCCGAAAGCCTGCATTATTCCGCGGCCACCGTGCCCGCGGCTGACAGTGTCGCCGGCGGCCAAGCGGCGAAACTGCGTGAGAGCGAAAAAATTGATCTCGTTGCCTATGACACCCCGGTATACCGTGGTCTTTCTGCACGAGCGACAACTCGCTGGAGCTCTGCGCGTGTGGAGCATGAGGCGGCACGAGCCGTCTATGCCGTGCGGTCGACGAGTCACCTGTCGGCGCAGCTTGAAACCATAGTGATAGAGAGAAAGAGAGAGAGTGAAAAGCGAACTTTATCTGCACCGCGCGAGGAGCGCGCTGTCCTCACCTGGGCCTGTTTTCTCGAACGCGTACCGTGGTTTAAAGGAGCTGTGCAACGATATTCAGTTGGAATGTTTTTCACTTTACACGAGCTTACTGGCACTAGTGGGGCTCAAGGATACTCGCACGCAACTCCGCTGGCCAAGAAACTCCTTTGTTGCGGTGTAATTTCAAGGACAAAAGCGATCATTTTCATTCAATCTCTCCTTTGCAAAATTTGATGACGTAACTCGGGGATCGCAGTACACCCAAGTGACGATATTTGAATGCGGCTCATAGATTGGACCCGAGCATTGCGTGGGCACTCGATTTGGGCTCGTGATAATTACTAGCTCGAGAAGCATTCGGGTAGTGGCCCGTGTCCAATCGCTGCAACGACGACAATAGCCCAGCCATAACAGTGTCTGGAACTCAGCGCGTGCCCTGTGCTTTGCCAACCCCAGCGCGTGGCTATGATCAACATTGGCGGCATATAGTCGGCTCCAGATCACGTGGCCGCTTGTTCTGGCGGCGAGTTGAGAGGGTGAACGCTGCTCGTTTTTCTTAAATTTTTTTCTGGGACTTCTTTTGCGTGGGGTAAACAACGAACGGGTGTTTCTTAGGTCATTAACGTCAGGGATCCGTTTTAAGCGGTATTTGCGCAAAGTACAAAAATTGTTGCATAGCTCCTTTAAAGTTAACTAGGGTGCCTTCATGTGCGCTTTGCTTAGGGTGGAGCCATTCGGCCATTTTTTCCCACGCGTTTATTTTTTTTTTGTTCAGAAGCGCGTGAAAGAGCGTGTCCCTGCACGCGTTTGTGGCGTTGACTGAGCTATGGCGACATTTTGTTTTCGTTGATTTCTTTGTATTTTCCCCGTAAGCGCGTGCTGTCGGCACAAAGTTAACTATTGTCCCTAGAAGGGGGAATTCTAGGTCACGTGACTGGGAGAGCAGGGGCGCCGAAGGAGGAGCAGTACCTACAAGCGAAATGGCCGCGACGTCGCTTAATAAGGGCTAATAGTTCTGCTTGGTTCTGCTGAACATTTATTTCGATCCGGCTGTTATATTAATGACGCACCATCAACCTATTAGCACGTCAAGCAAAGCGGTAGTTCAGAGGGACTACTAAACTAACCGACGGCAGGATTCCGCGAACGCATCACTCTTCAGCAGTCCGGGATCCAAGTCATATGACGGTACATAAGCCTTGCAAATGTTCTTATGGTGAGTAGAAAAATGTTTTGCGAACGAGTGTTGGTATATATTTATACTAACACGTTTAATTTGTTACACTGTGCACGCCAACTCGTGAGCGGCGATTACTTGGCGGAAAAAGGGGGTTATCCTCGATAAAGTCTTCGTTCCGGGTGAACAGCTGGGACATTGTACTGTTTTTTTGTTCGCAGGGCGCCGACAGTATGCCGACAGCATCGAGGTTTCTACATATCCCCGGTGGCCAGCAATTCAACGGTGACGAGAAGCTTAGCTTCTCGTGACCGGTGGATCGGTTGGGCAAACGGAAGAGAAGGCAAACAGTTGAGATCAGCGGGAATTGCAGAAACGTGCGTCGCAAGGAACAAAAACGAGACTACAGCATCGGCGTTGCCAGACTGGAAGGCACACGGGAAAGTTATGCGTTGTTTATGGCGAAACATATTGAAGGAAATGTTTCTTACATTTTCGAATATTTGTCGACAAACTCTAGCATAGTAGCTAAAATTTCTTCGTACCATCTGAAGCAAATAAATTGGTATTCAAATACAACAGTACTATATTTTGAGTTAAAATACCATAACAGATCGATCACAACCAGCGGAAAAAGAGGATAACCAAAATGAGTGGCTTGTTTCACCAATAGATGGCGCATGTTACTGCCCAATCAAAAATAATTATTGTTGTTCTATATCCAGCCGTTTATTACAGTACGTAGGTACTTTTTCCTTCCAAGGCACCCTGGTTTACCAAAATGGGTTTACCATCGCTTCGAGAAAACCGTCTATCTTACACCGTGCCCCGGCTTAAGGGTAAACGTAGCATAGGCCTATTTCTCTGCACCTACTGCACCGGTGCAGAAAAGTGTAGACCGGTGAACTTCCGGTCGTATCTCAATGCACTTACCTCAAGTACACAGCCCTACACTTTTCTGCACCGGTGTAGGAGATGCAGTTAAATCGATCGAGCCTACTGCAGATGTACGGCAAGTTTGTTTATTCCGGTCAATCACGAAAATACTATTTATTGTGGGGCAGGAGGAAGAAGACGAGGCATGGAAGTAAGACGTTTTGACGTCGAGCTCCGTTACCCGTTGTTTTTCACCATAAAAGCAGAGATCAACGTACCAAACTTTGGTACCAGAAAACGCCGCAAGGTAAGAGGTCAACGCAGAGACCGCTACCACCGTGGTCACCCCCGAATCCCGGGAGACAGGTCACTTTGTGCGGCTCCGCTGCGGCCGCGCTAAGCCTAACGGCGACTTCGGCAAGCCGGCTCATTAGGATCGGGGCTGATCCTTGGGACGGCAACCAGAGACCGATGAACATGGAAGCAGGTTCCAGTTCAACCCCGCCGCAATGCGGCGACCAACGAAACACTACCAAGGAGGAGACGCCCCATGGTGCCGTGGACCTTCCAGCACTCGGCCGCAAAGCCGATGACACGAGCCATCCCTACAGCCACGGTGGAGAGCTTGTAGAAGCTTCGGACCTTGCCAGTGACGCAGGCTCCCGCAGCAGCTCAGTGGACCGAAGGCAAGTCACGCTTTCATCAGTTAAACCGTCCGAAACCGGAGCGGGACTAATCAGCGCCCCTATAAACGGGGTGGAAGGCATTATGGCTGACATCGCTCAAGGGAGCCCCTTTTTTAATGGCGGCCACACCGAAGTTATGGAAAATTCCCCATCGTCCAGGGAATTCGAAATGACGACAGACGACGGTTGGACACTGGTGGGTAGGAGGAAACGAAAAAAGCTTGCCCCCCCTGGCGGCACCGCGAGCAAGCCCTCGAGGAGACTTACGCAGAACGTGACAACACAGCGTCGAACGTTTATCTTGAGACCTCAGCAACGTGTCCACGTTGCCGAAATAGCACCTCAGAAGATCCTGGAAGCTGTACACAAGGCAGTGGACAGCGGCGGATTTCCACTGGACCTTCGAATTCGTACCAAAGAGGACGCCAATACAATCGCCATCGACGTTTGGAACCCTGCCCTGGCGGACAGAATTCTCGCGGCGACTGACGTTCTCGTCCAAGTTGGAAAGAGCTCCGTGGGCTTTCAAGCCTATGAAGCCGCCGGCCCAAACCAAGTAAGGGGCGTCATTTACACGTCTGGCTTAGATGAATCGCCGGAAGTAATTTTGGCCAACTTGAAGTGCCGAACACACGGGATCATCTCAGCCCGACAGTTAGGAAAAAGCGGCAAGACCGGAGTCATCACTTTTGAGGGCAACAAGATTCCATACCAAGTCACATATTTCCACAAGGTATGCAAAGTCGCCCCATACCGACCCAGAGCGGTCGTCTGTTACAAGTGTCACCAAATAGGACACAAAATGGATGTGTGCCCTGACGACTCACAATGGTGTGGACGCTGCGGGCGCCCTCACAATGAAGAGATGTCTGATTGCCAGAACCCGACCCCGCAGTGCCGAAATTGTAGGGGTGAACACGTGGCCACCGATGCTACGTGTCCCAAGACAGTTAAGGCTACACAAAAAATGCGGCGGAAACTAAAGCCCAAGAACAGAAGGCTTAAGGAGGTTCCCAGGTCTCAGTCCCGGGACCGGGCACCCAACAAGAATCAACACGACCAAGGAAGAACGTCGGGTTTTCAAGGTCGACACCGTCCGAAAGAAAAAACGTTGCCGCCCCCCCTACTTGGTGCGGAGGACTTTCCCGCACTCGACTCTGGACGTCCAGATTCGGAGAGGGCGCCCACGCTCGGCTCAGTAGTTGCCGAGCACAACAAAGCGGCGAGGGACCAGACATATGCCAAAAAGGTCAAATCCTCAGCACGGCGAAAGGGGCCCCCAAAGGATAGTTCCCCTCCAGAGGGGACCAGGTGTCAGCCCACTCTACGAGACCTCACGATCGCCATCGAAAAGCTTCTGGGAGAGGTTTCCGCACTCCGAGATCAACAGGCGATAATGCAGCAGCAAGTACAGACACAGCAGCAGCTGATTGAACAGCAAGCTCTGATAATAACCCGCCTATCGGGAACAAGTCAGCCCATCACGGGAAACCTCACGCGAAAGCAAATGGCATTCGCCCGCCGTCACAGCGGTGGTGACAGTAACCCGAGAAACAACCAACACCACGGCGCAGTGTAGCAAAATGGGAAGGCGCAGGCGAGGTGGAGTAGGGAAGTCCACGTGGATTCTGCAATGGAACTGCAGGGGCTTCACCGGCCGCCTCGCCGAAATTCGACTCCGCCTCGAGAGAGCAAGCAAGACACCGAAGGGCAGACCCCTCGCTCTCCTCCTCCAAGAGACGGACAATGACGCCATGAAACTGCAAGGGTATTACACCTACACTGCACCTACGATAGCCAGAACCCGAAGAGGGGTTCGCAGAAAAGGAAAACCACCGGTTAAAGATATCAAGGGCCAGGCGGCAATCTTCGTGGATAAAGACGTACCTCACGCACAACTGGACACAGCCCCCTTTTGCAATCCGGGCAGGGAGGTAGTAGTTGTTAAGGCGAGTGTTGGGAAGACGAAGATTAATCTCGTATCAGTGTACTGTAAACCCGGGGTTAAGCAGTGCGAAAAAGCGGACTGGCTCCGGGACCTCTGCTCAGCGATCCCCTTGGATGAACACATTTATATAGGGGGTGATTTTAACGCCGCCCACACTATGTGGGGTTACGTTCGGGATACTCCTAGGGGAGTCAACCTGGCGCGAGCCGCATCAGAAGCCAAGCTCAAGCTACTAAACGAGTATGACGTTTGTACCAGGATTGGAACGCACAACAAGCAACATGACACTTCCCCGGACCTCTCATGGGCCTCATCGAAGCTCCAGGGAACCTGGAAGGTGCTACCAGACTCTATGGGTAGCGATCATCTACCCATTGAAGTCACCTTCAACGCATTGCGCAGGTCCCAGGCGCCGAAACGAGCGACTTATATAATCAATTGGGACTTGTTTCGGGAAGCACTGCAAAAGGATCAGCGGGAGCACGAACAGCCCAGCCTCACAATACGGATACAAGCAGCTGTTGGCCTCGCGACAAAAACCCGGGAAATCAAGGTGGGCACGCCGACCCCCGACTTACACCTATTAAACCTCTGGGCGTCAAGATTACAAGCCCTGCAGCGGTACCGCAACAACGGTAAGACATTGCCGCTACGAGTCAAACTAAACTGCGCCACGGCGAAAGCGAAAAGGTACACCCTCGAGCTATGCCGACGAAGGTGGAGAAAACACTGCACCTCCTTTGGAGTCAAGACCGGACTTGCTCGACTTTGGGGAACCTTCCGAGGAATGCAAAATCGTGGCAAGACACGCACGGCAGGACAGAACTTGGCAATCCGAATGGGCCTTACGGAAGAAGAGCTAGCCATCGTAGCGGGAGCGCACTTCTTCCCACAACCAAGTGGCACCAACAGGGGAGCACCGGGACCGGACATCGAGGCTGAAAGACCGGAGGGCGGTGCAGTTTCCGGACGCTCGCCCATGGATTCCCCCTTCACGCTCGGGGAGTTGCTCTCGGCTATCCATGAGGGCAAGGCTGGAGGAACCCCTGGACCAGATGGGATCTCAAATACGGCCCTTCGAAACCTACCCGAAGACCGGAAACATGAGCTCCTGGACTGGATAAACGAAATCTGGGAGACAGGCCGGGTCCCAGAGGAGTGGAAGGAGTCCTGGGTTGTGCCTATACCAAAGCCCAGAAAGCCCCCTACGGAGCTCGCCAACATGCGGCCCATATCTCTCACATCAAACCTGTGCAAGTTAATGGAGCGGCTTGTCTTGGACCGTATCCAGTGGTACGTAGAGGCAAATAACGTCCTGGACCCACGCCAGACGGGTTTCAGACCCCACCTCTCCACCCAGGACAGCCTTCTTCTGTTGCATCAGGACGTCCTAGCAAAGAAGCCCAAACTAGATCCGAAGGTAGTCGTCACAGTCGACGTTAAGAAAGCTTTTGATTCGGTGCCGCACCACTCGATAATCGAAGGAGCACGAAAAAGCGGTCTCAGCGGCAGAGTCATCGCATTCATTCGCTCGTTCCTCGATGGACGTCACTATAGAGTCAGAGTGGGCTCTACGTTGGGCCCAACAATGACGAACGGCATAGGAGTCCCGCAAGGGGCCGTTCTATCACCGATGCTATTCAACCTCGCGATGGCAGGCCTTCCAGCGAGGTTGGCCGAAATTGAGGGTATCGGCTTCACCATATACGCCGACGATATTACGCTTTGGACTTCAGGCGGCCCACCAGGCGCCCAGGAACAAGCCCTGCAGGATGGCTTGAACACCGTGGCGGATTATCTGAGAGAAGTCGGAATGACTCCCTCTCCCGAAAAGACGACCTACGTTGTGGTGGCGGACGCAAGTAACAGGAAAAAGGGCGTGAAGAACCTCTTCAACCTATGCCTCGACGGCCGTCCCATTCAATGTCAACACAGCATCCGTGTTTTAGGACTCCCCATCGACGAGGACGGCGGAGCGAGCACCTGGCTTGCACAAGTCACCAAAACGTGGAGACAGACCCTGGGACTCATCAGAAGGGCCACCTCCGAATCGTGGGGGGCAAACGAATGCACCCTCCGCATGTTAGTACATGCCCTCCTCACGTCCAAGGCAATGTACGGTATAAACTACCTACGTGTCACAGGAGCACAAAAGCGCAAACTAGAGGTGCTGAACAGGGAGGCAATGAGGGTGGTCACCGGCCTCCCCAGATTTGCCCCAATTGAGGAGCTCCAGAAACACTCCAAAATCAATACTCTGGAAGATAGGGCCGAAATCCATCGCATCGCACAAGTCCAGAGACTCGAGCGAACCAGACCCGGAAGGGCCATTCTCCAGCTGCTTGGGTATCAGCTAATGGGCCGCCCCGCGATCTCTCCTCCTCCACCCCCGTGGGAGGACGAGGCAGTGGTGGACCATCGCCCCATGAAGCAGAACGTAGACAAAGACCAGAAGGGCAGAAGGAACAACGCAGCCAAAAAACACGCGGAATCCGTACAGGACGTCCGTCCCGGCTCCGAAACAGTACACGTCTACACCGACGCAGCTGTCACAGAAGACGGAGGCGGCACAGCCATTGCATGGTTTTGTCTTAATACAGAATCTAAGGCAAACTTTGCGTTTCACAAGAAACACTCGACCAAAGAAGCAGAGCTAAGAGCCATATTATTCGCCGTGGAAGACGAGTCCCTGACCCCAGAGGGGTCCAAGCACCTACGGGTGTACACGGATTCGAAAGAGGCCCTAGCCACTTGCCGGAAGCGAAACTCCCCCAGCAAAACGGTAAAAAAAATAAAAGCTAGAGCAAAGACCCTCAAATCCAGAGGAGTTAAAATCACCATCTCCTGGGTCCCGGGCCATGCCGGGATCGAGGGGAACGAGAGAGCACACGAAGCCGCGCGGGAGCTCATTCCTTCTCCCTACCCCCCCGCAACAGGCCAAAGTGCAATTCTCGACAACCCTCCGCCCGCACTTATTCAAGACGACTCTGATGACGAAGAGGAGCCTGACTGGGACGAGGAGGCAACCCTCGCCCGCCTCGAGCGGAGAAGGGTCCTGCGCAATAAGCTACCTGAAGACGATGACCCACTGCCAAACGGGTACGGTCGGTGGGCTACAGTGCGTCTTCGGAGACTCCGAACCGGAACGGCCGTCTCCCCAGCAGTCCGGGCTAAGTTCGAGAGATGTGCGTTGAAGACAGATCTAGAAAGAGAACACGCCGACGATGGATCATGCAGACGATGCGCAGCTGGACAACAAGCCACAAGTGCCCATCTCTTATGGGACTGTGTAGAGCTCAGCCGGACGAGGGAAGAAGCCATCCGAAAACTGCAACCTAAGCTGCGGCCGGCGTGCCTTCGGGACTGGATACACCCGAGGGGCGCACCGCAGCATCGCAAAGCCATATTAGACTCGCTTCTTGACTTTGTCGCGACAGCAAGCATCCAGGACTCCATCTGAATAGAGACATTTCTGGTACCCCCCACCTATCCACACCCCATTCCCCCACCCCCTTCTCTCTCCGATGTCAGTGGACAATTGATTAGAGAGAGTCGTACGCGTTTTACTTCTTTTTTTTATTAATAAAACATGTTCAATCAATCAATCTATTTATTGTGGGTAATAGCGTATTTCTGTTCACATATATCTCTGCTTGGAAAATATTTTACATTGAAATATGATAAAACAAACGGCCATAATTTGCAAGCAGGTTTGTAGCTTTGAACTATCCTTTTGCACGGTAAAGAGGTCAGAAGTAAAAATAAAACAAGTCAATTTTAGAGTATTTTTACCATGTCCATACTGCATTCCCCGCTTCCCTCTCTACTTTTTCGATTCCTAAGAAATATTAGCCTAAAAAGGGATGTGAGGTCGTCACTTTAAAATATTTTTTTCGGTCTCAAAATGACCTATTTGCAATGATAAGCTCTGCAACTTAAGAAAAAAAGTTACATTTTTGGGAACCTAAGTTTGATAACTCTATTTCTGAGCTTACATACCCATCATCTTATTCTGAGATTAGTAAGCGTAATGCTCATCGCGTGAGACACGTAAAATATCGGAATGCTAAATATCCAAATGGAATGTTTTACAACTGCATCTATGTGTCCTTGTGGAATGCATAGGTCGGCATTTTAAGCTGTCCTCACTCAAACTCACGATCACTATTTTTTCCTCAATCAGAACTCACGCCCACTCACGATCACGATTTTTTCGGTGCTAAGATTGCTTTTTGTTTAGAACTGTTGTGTTGATAATGTGCATGTGTGACACTGTATCACCCCACTCCTGCCTTGGCCCTATATTGGGCTGGCAGTATTGATAAATAAAAAAAAAAAATATTCAAAATAGGATCATCACCCGGACTCACCCTCACGCCTCAACGCAAAACCAAAACTCACTCGCCGTCATCATCACGGTCGTCACGCTCACAGATCATCACGGTCATCACGCTCACAGGTCATCACGAATCATCAGACTCACAGGTCATCACACTCACAGTTCCTCACGGTCCTCACACTCACAGGTCATCACACTCACAGATCCTCACGGTCCTCATACTCACAGGTCATCACGGTCCTCACGGCACTCACACTCTCAGCTCCTCACGGTCCTCACTGTTACAGGTCATCATGCTCATCACACTCACAGGTCCTCACACTCACAGCTCCTCACGGTCCTCACACTCGCAGGTCCTCGCGGTCCTCACACTCACACAGGTCCTCACGGTCCTCACACAGGTCTTCACGCTCATCACACTCACAGGTCCTCACACTCACAGGTCATCACGCTTGCCGGTTGCTTTCTTTGTGCTTTTCTTTTGTTTCTCTCAAGCCTTTGGTTTGTCTTCGCGTGAGTCGTGCTGCGGGGAAACTTCTGAGCCACTAATCCAATTTGAAAGAAATGTACTAGGTTAATGTTTATGCTCCGCACATTTCTACCAAATTTCGTAAACCTGGATGAATTACGAAAGAAACCAAATGCAAGCTGACTAAAGTGGGTGCGTTTAACTTTCACCTGCTGACAAGGGCGGCGGGAAAACAGAAACGCGCCTTCCAACAGGTTACACAGACAATGTCGCAGTGAATAGAACATCGCCTCGCTGTGCATACCTCGCTCATTTGTACACAGATAAACAATTACTACACATATCACCTCCGTTTCTTTTTTTGTGCCACCCACAGGTACTTCTACGGAAGTTTATGCAGAATTTATATATAGTAAACATATGGGCATCGACCCATTTTTTTTTGTGTGTGGGGGGGGGGGGGAGAGAGAACGGTTATATTACGTAGGGTGGTTGCACGTGACGACGGTTTAAAATCTCACCATAATCCCTGTTGACAGTGGTGTCTGTCAGTCGTATGCTATTCTATGAACAGAGGCCGCGGTGGCCGAGTTTTCTTCTCACTTGAGTTGCTTCTGATTTTGTTGATCGACCGTGCTTGCCGGAGTAGGCTGCGATTTAAGGAGAATCATCGGCTGGCATTGTTTTTCAGTCATCTCGGCCTTTATAAAATACTGTCAGCATTCATTATCTTGATACATGCAGCCGTCCTTGAATTGATTTCGTTTGGATTGGTTTGACTTTGGCATGACTTTGCTTGGTTTGGTTTGGAGTGGTTTGGGGGTTTGCGGCCGTCCCCATGTGGTTCTTTGTCGCGCTCTCGATCATGTAGGGCGCGCCACTTTTCATGCGGCAAACCGCGTCATTCTTGACGCGCAGTTTTATAATGGGCAATCAGTTCGTCGAACAAGGTTTCATAGACAGATTGTTTCATCGACACTGCGATGTTTCATCGGCAGATCATTTCTTCGACATTTGTTTCATCGATGTGTCATCCGAAGATTGTTTCTTCGACATTCAATGCTCGACAGAGCTTCGTTTGTACTTGGCACCAAGTGTTATTTTCTGTGCTTGTGTCTGCGCTCAGTGGCTGAATATGGGCCTCAAGAGCAGTTCTTCAGGCTCAATAGCATTCGCCGAAGAACTTGCAAAGAAAATGCCACCCAGGAAAAAAAGCACGATGACACAACGCACCAGCTTGGTGGACTATGCACTGGTCGCGGAAACCAGGCCCTGCGGAGTATACACCAAATGCAAACTATCTAAAAAAAAACATTTTTAGGCTCAAATTGGCTTCTGCGGACTAAACGCCTGGACACTGCCTGTTATCATGCATTGTATATTCACCACTGTTTGTTGCGGCTTGAGACTGCCTTCCTGTAATGATGCAGAGGGGTCAACTGAACCTTGAAATAAACATATTTAAGTACATCTAGACACGATTTTCCTTAAAGCCAGATGGTCAGGGAAAAGGTGTGCCATTACCGAATTTGCCAATAGCACACCAATGGTCACAATCAAAACTCACCGAGTCAATGAGCAGTTTTCCACCGCATTATTGCCGTGTAATCACCCATTTGGTCCATTAAAAACCTTGAGGCTGTAGCCACCAGCACACCCATTCTAGATCTGGAAAGCTTATGCTGTACACGAAATTCTCGTATCATCACATTTTTAGCAAACTGAATGGTCCCACCTGTTACACTTTTAGCTTTGGAAGTAAACCAGTTCACAATACCACAAGTGGTATACATCGTGCCAAGCATTAGGGCCGCGTGTGGCAGCATAATGTCCTAACTAAGGAAGCAAAGTTAATCGATCGTGTTGATTAAAGCACCTAGATACGGGAGAAATTATCAATCAATCAAAGAAGGACCCTCGAAAGGGAAGCTTTCTCGCCGAACGAACATTACTTTTTATTGGGCGTTCCGCAATGTAAGGCCGAAGACAGTCACTCCGTGATCGGTACAGAAGCATTTGCTCAGTAGTCGGTCGTGCGTGATAAAAACAACAGCAAAAACAAAGGTGGATTGGAAACGCGATACATTCGCCTTCGCACGGAGTACTTAAACTTAAAATCGTGTCAACATAAAGCGACTATGGCCCGCCATGCTAGCAGCTATCTTAAATTTTACCCGTGTAGTCGTCACACCCGTGCACCAAACGAAAGCGTTGCTGCAAGCCCCTCCGCTGTCAACTTTGAGTCGCTGTTGGGTCTGAAAGAACTGCTCTATGAGGTCCATATCCAACCACTGAGCACATACACAGGCACAGGAAATAAAACTCGGTTCCAAGTACAAGCGAAGAATCCGGGGCGGAAAGCCGTGAATGCCAAACGATCTGCGTCGGGCGACGGCGACTGACTGCGGTTGCGCTCCTTCGACGTCTGCATCGCTGCGGCGGGTGGTCGTAGCTAGTCGTAGCAGATCGTGTCAGCTCTGTTGCTCGTACCGGAACACTAGAGCCGCGTAATATTCTTGCTGCCGAAGTTTATAAGCCTACGTTCGTGGCCAACGCATTTACACAAAGCCAACGCCCAGCTAACCTATCCCCCTCTTTCTCTTTCGGCGACCGGCCGCCAGGGCGGTGACATCGTCGCTGAAACTCCTCAATCGTCTACGTCGTCTTCTTTGCCATAGGGCAGCTGACCGATTCTACGTGCGCGAGCTCTCGCTGGAAGCGTAATTCTATTTATATAGTGCTCATCCGTGTGTACTGTAGCGAATATTTCAGGCCCAACATATCAATAGTTTATTGTTATCAACCAGGAAAACGCAATATCTGTAAACACCCCCCGACAAAGAAAGAAAACGAGAGCTCGCCGTTCGCTTTGACCAACGTTGGCTTTGACCAATAGACCGATCTCACCAATCGTCTAGAGCGTGCGTGACGCAGCCATAGTTGTACTTCACAGGAGGCAGCGGTAGTGCACGAGACGGCTCGTCTCGCGC
This sequence comes from Ixodes scapularis, assembly GCF_016920785.2. Lineage (NCBI taxonomy): Eukaryota > Metazoa > Arthropoda > Arachnida > Ixodida > Ixodidae > Ixodes > Ixodes scapularis. Next base: position 126,624,460 of record NW_024609880.1, on the reverse strand, counting down.
ACTACCGTGGCGTTTACCCTCGTGCGGAAAGACCACAGTTCCCGCAATTCATTGCGACAGAGGAGGCATTGCGAAACTGGCGATGAGGTCGGTCTATTATCCCAAGCCCGGTTCACAAATCTGCGTTTCGAGCGACAGAAACGACAGAAACAACACGAACGACATGACAAAGGGGACGATTACGTTCGTATTGCAGAGCGTGACAGATGATGCAATGAGCAGCTTTGTCAAGCAATCATGTGTAACGGTTGTCCCGGTGTCATGTCGTTCATGTCATTTCTGTCGTTCCTGTAGCTCGGAACGCAGATGTGTGAACCGGCCTTTACGAGCCTACTCTGATGGTACGCTTGAACGTCACGGAAAATCGGTCTCCTCGCCTTTTCGAGGTGTCGCCACGGGTAGAAATACTGGCGGGGTATTAAGTGATTTGTTCGGCACACAAGCGTCACTACAGGTTATGACTCTGTCAACATTGCCTGAATCCTATTCTAATTGTAAAATAAAATATCGAAGGTGTCTTCCCGGGCACAATGTCCGCCTATATCAAAATCGAACTTGGCGGTTTTTTTAAATACAATATTTAGCATTATTTCGCGCATTAAGTTCCCGGAAATTAGCAGCACATTCGGAAAGTTGAAGTTGAGTGGTTTTTTTTTTTTGTTTTTTTTCCATAACTCGCGCAAATGATGACAAACGGTTTCTCCGGACATTTAGTTGCACATTCACAAGATATATTATAATTTATGTTGCATAATTATCAAACCCGCGGCCTTTCTGTAACCATCGGTTCGAGACAGATTCTCTGTCGCTCGGTTAACAAGTGTTCATTCAACGCAGCAGCGCACTTCAACGACCCGCTGATCAATCTTGCCGTCCGCTACACCATTGTAAAAATTCATTACGGGCTTGAATCATCGCGATATGTGTCATATGCCTTCCAACGATAAGAAGTGTTTCAGAATTGAATTGTAAAAAGTTGGTTATCAGATATATTATTTTTGTTTTACAAGAAATTCTTGCCTCACTCTGAGCACCTCTGCATTCGACCATAACAACGTAAAAAAGAAACATGAATAAACAACGGCCAAGGGGAGCACAGCTTCACGCACGGGTCCCTATCATTTCGTCGAAACTCGTTTCGTGGAATTACGTTTCGTGGACAACTTTTCGTGGACACACGTTTCATGGACACACGTTTCGTCGACACTGTGACATTTCGTCGACAATCGTTTCGTCGACAGCACCACCGTTAAACGTTTCGTCGACAAACTTTTTTTTTTTTTGCTGTTCCGAAAGGAATGCCAGAAACTGAAGGTACACGCTCTTATAAGAGATGACAAAGACGATGCCTAGCGCAGTTGCTCTCCAAGGTGAGCAACTCCGCTATCCTCTCGCTCTCATCCGTGTCACATGGAATAAGCAAGAGCGCGCAGGAGTTCGCGCGCGGCCTATTCGGGTATTTGCAAGTTCCGATGCCCGTTTGTGGAACCGAAAGTTACTGGCAGAAAAAATGTGGAGAAAAATATGTGTAGGCAAAACAAAACTTCGATCCAATGATGGGTTACAGAAAAGGGCGTAAACACTGTTTTTTTCTTTATATTGGTTATTTTTAAACAAAAATACAGCTTGCAGCCTTTTATTGTAACATTACAACCCTAATATTTCACTTGAAATTAAGCATGTTCATTACCCTCAATTATTCAAAAGCAAAAGTGATGCGGTGTTTTACTGGCTACTGCGACTTATACGCAAAAAAAAAAAAAAACTGTTTAGTCCCACTAGTTTCATCGTCATTTATTCTTACGGGCCGTTTAAAAAGGACATTAGATAATAAGGGGGCTGTAAACAATGTCAAATAAAAATAAATAACAAGAAACACGAAAACCAGTAACACTCGCACTACTGCGAGCACGCTGCCCGCGAGTAAACCTAAAAAAAGCTACATTGCAATGCAAAAAAAAAAAAAAAAAAGCACGAGAATTGGTAACATATAAATAAAACATTACACAAAGTTTAGCCTTATTACACAACGTAAACCATAGATGATATCAAATGTGCAACTTAATGCATTATATAGCTCCTATCGAGCAGCCGCCAAATGCAAGGCCTTGGAGGCGGTAGTACGAGACGAAATCTGTCGGCTGCAGCCGACTGGGCCTCACACGCGACATTCAATTTTCGTTTTATCGATGCCAGCAGACAGATAACTGGGGCAAGTTCCAGCTCTTTGCATAAAGGAGCGGCTTCCAAATCTAATGTTCTTTGGTCACATATTGGTTTATGTGCATGTAAAATTTCAGTACAGACATAACATATGCAGAATTATAGTGTTATTTAATATCAAAAAGCTAAATATGCTAAAGTCTAAAAATCGTATGCGGTCTGGTAACTATAGTACGTTGAATACACGGTGTTTGGAGGAAAAACAACCGTGTTTTATCACCGTAAAAGTAAACTACGCGTAGCCGAATGCTCAGTCTCCTTCAAAGTTTATTGCTTGCGGCTAAGACCAGATACCGATTAGCTTAAAAACCGATTTTATGCCATTTCCAACGGTAGAAAGGCTGTGTGCACCGCAAACAGGCCTCGTTTTTTCTTTCAACATTTTTTACGAGCTTCAGTGTTTTTATGTGTGGACTATCTATGCTCTGTTCAGGTGGCTCTTGAGGATTGTACCAAAAGACGCGACGCGCGGAAAGATACACTGGCTCTGGAAACGATCCTGCCACTTTTTCAAAACAGTCGGAGTGCCGGCGGCCAGCCCGCGAAGTGTTGCGTTCGATGACGTACAGACACCTCGATCACGTATGCTGCCGAAAGCGTAGCCCTCAAGAGCAGCGCATATTGTTGAATGTTTTAAGAGTCTAATTTGAGAAAGGACAGTCAGTGGTCGAGAACAAAACTTCCCGGCTTTGACAACGCTTCCCCAAAGGTTCAGACACGAGCGAAACCATTCAAATCGTAAGTTCCGAAATCAGTGCGATCGGTGCCCCCCCCCCCCCCCCTAAAAAAAAAAAAAAAAAATAAATAAATAATAATAAGCAGAAAAAAATTGGGATAGTTTAAGCAGGTTAGAGTCGGCTGGTTCGGCCATCTTTCATCCATCCATCCATCCAACACAAGGCCGCGCGCCGCGCAGGCGCAGAGCAGAGGTCGCGAGGAGGTGCAGCTGGCGGAGCCAGGAGCTGGCAGAGCGAGCTGTCGACGAAACGTCGCAACATCTGTCGATGAAGTGAGCGTTTGCTCGTTTCCACGAAACGATCTGTCGATGAAACATCGCAGTGTCGACGAAACGATTTGTCCATGAAACGTCGTTCGACGAACTGATTGCCACCGTTCACGCACGAAGCCCGAGAAGCCCGGGCAATTGGCGCCTCGGAGTCGCGTCCAGCCGGCGCGCCAGCAACCCGGCAACCCGGCCGTGGCCGTGGGGCAGGCGCCGCGACGTTGCGGCCACTGCGCGCCTCCGTCACCGAAGGCACACGGCACACGGCGAATTCTGTGAATCCCGATGAGCCAGTAGATTTATTGGAGTAAGACACATGGCAGCGTGGCAGCGTCTCACAGGCGTCCATTCTAGATGCCACTTGTCTCTATGCGACGCTCTAATTGGCCCACTGAGTCGTAGCTTCCACAGTTTGCTAAGTGTGCCCTTAGGCAACCAGCCCAACCAGCAATGCAGCTTGGAAGTTGGCACGACACGTTGCGCCATCTAGCGACTGAAAAATAAAACAAATTGGATAGTCCAGGACGGCCTGGGTCGCGAGGACTGTGGGCGGGCGCATTTAGAAACCACGTGTGAACGTGGCATTTTGGATCGGCGTGAGCCTTTTTAGAACTGTTTTTTTCATAAAATTAAGTCTCAACTTCACGTCTCTATGACCTTTCCGGGTTCCTGTGACGTCTCTCCTAAGCCTTGAGTTTCCCCAAAAATAAACGCTGCTATTGCTGCGTGAAAGACTGCCACGGTCGTGCAGGTGACCCAAGCGTCTGACTTTACCGCTTCCTTTTAAGACCTTGGGAAGCGACACGGCGACAAAGTGGATTACTGGAGTGCGATGCATCAGGTAAGTGAATTTTACATTAATTGTTGAAGTGAACGAAAATAGATGTGCAGGCTTGAAAAGTGGTCTGACAGACTCCTTTTGCAAAATAACGTATTTATACTAGTTTTTTTACGAGTCTCTGAGACAAACCATTTAGAGAAATACAGTAGGAAAAATTGGGCCGATTGTTGCTTCGCTTTGACGTCGAGAATCAGGCGATCAGGTCTTCAAGCGAGATGCCCTTCGACCTGTTCCGGCACTTGTAGTTGTAGGCGTGCATTTGGTTGCGACCGCGCGCGCCGTTCGGCACGCGCGGTCGCAACCAAAAGCATGCAAGTTTTTAAATAGTGGATTTTCGTAGAACAAATTTTTGTTTGTTTCGGCTACCAAATTTAATGCTGAGTCTGGTAACAAATGTGATTGCGTGCAGAAAACAGTATGCAATTTTTTTTTTCTAGAAAAAGCTCATGCGAAGCGTAAATATCCTTCTCACACGCACACTTTTTTGCCTGTCGCCAGACTTGTGCACTGTTCTCTAGCACGGAGAGTTTGGTTCTAATTACCCACATTTTATTCTAGTGTCGTGGGGGCGCCGGGAGAAGAAGAAGACGGTCGAACAAAGCGCGAGTGGGGGCCAGCCGGCGAGGAAAGAGGAAGAGCGTGCTGCACGAGGCTGGGGCCGGGCAGGAACGATAGAGCCGTTCTGGCTGGTCCGGCCTAGGGTGCCTCAATGTCCTTCTGTTTAGGGTGATGCCACCCTTTGTAGTACCCGATGCCGACAGCACGCGCTCACGGGGAAAATACAAAGAAATCAACGAAAACAAAATGTCGCCATAATACAGTCAACGCCACAAACGCGTGCAGGGCCACGCTCTTTCACGCGCTTCTGAACAAAAAATAAAAATAAATGTGTTGGACAAAATGGCGAGATGCCACCACCCTAAGCAAATCGCACATGAAGGCACCCTAGTCCGGCCCATGTCGGTCCCCGGAGCGTTCCACCAGCGAGCTTCGGATCAGGACCGGCGGAAACGGCGAGCCTGGCCTTATCGGCCTAGTCCATGACGGTCCAGGAGTGGTTCTGCAGCGAAACTCTGGCTGTGATAGCCCGGAACAGCTTGCGTACGCAGTGCGTGGGAAGGACGATCCGCAGGCGTGGACCCGGACTCCGACTGCTAGCTATGAACGACGGGCGACAACTAGGGTCGGTGGGTCCGGACTGCCGGCTCTCGAAGACGGGCAACCGGGAAGTACAGTAAACCCATTCGCTGCCTTCTCGTTGCATTGTGTCACTTCCTGGGAGACGAGCGAAGCACAGACCGATCGGGCGGCGATTATTATAGAGCGACGCCGCAAGCGCACGAAGACAGTTCAAACAGGTGTCCAAATGACAGCTCCAGATTATGCTCTCAACACTTGGACCTATCAAGGCTCCCGATGGTCTTAAAAAACCGCATAAAATAAAAAGGGACATGGCGCGCACGTGCACACGGGGACTGCTGAAATCGGGTTCGTCGCCGCTCGCCACGGCCCGACGGGCAGACTAGCCACTGGCCGACCCATTAAGAGAGACCTCTCCGCTTGTGGCGCCGAATGCAGCACTCTCGTGGCGCCGCCTGGCCATTGCCGGCTGGCTGTCATGCACTTGCGCCATCTTGCCCCAAACAACACTTAAAAGCATGATATCGCACAATGTGAAAGACCTCACTCGAAGCTTCGATCGATCATGACACCGCCTTTGTCGCACTTCCTGAGTGATGACTCATTGCGAAAGGTACGTTGAGGTGCGCGGAGAAATGAAATTCCGGGTGCTGATGAGGATCATGCGAGTCATTTAATTTTATTGCAGCTGTGCGAACGTTATAGTTGACGCAATCATAAAATTCTGTGCCCACTGACACCAACTTGACAACAGGAACCGAAATCCACACGAACCTTTCTATGCCACAGAGAGAGGAGCGCTAGCCGTTTGGAGCGCTTCCCCAACTCCGACGTTACCGCGCCGCCTCGAGGCGCCGTCAGTCCGTCGGCGTCTCGCAGTCTACCGTGAAGCGAAGAGCGAACGCCGAGGAGAAACGAAAGCGACCCCCCCCCCCCCTTTCCTCATACCCCCTCTGCCCTCTACAGCTGGTTGAGACATTGCGGAGGGCGCTGGCAAGGAGGAGCCTGCAAGAACAAGCACCCCCCCCCCCCCCTCCTCCGCCCTCCACAGGAACCGGCGCGTTCACATGGCGAAGGAGCAGGCGAGCGGCACCCAAACCAACCCTGAAGGCCCGAACCCCACGCAGTAGTTGCGAAGCGAGAGTCTCCTCGCCCACTGAGACGGCCCGGGAGCTCACGTGACCAACCCAGCTATGAATATACCAGCGCTCACCGCGACTCATCATGGCCATGGTCCTCAGGCTCACGCCATCACGCAGACTAATGCGATCACCGGACTCATATCCACCCAAAGACTCACGTCTTGATTCAGGCTCATGCTCATGAGCCTCGAAACTCACGATCACACTCATGAGTACTTCACTTAGCGCTCAAGCTCACACTCACACTCAAGAGTTTTAAGAACTAACAATCACACTCACGGTCAAACTCACGTTCATGAGTTCGTAGGGCTCACACTCGCACTCACACTCAAAGAGGTTTAAGAACTCACAATCACACTCACGATCAAACTCACGCTCATGAGTTCGCAGGGCTCACACTCGCACTCACACTCATTAGTTCTCAGAACTCGCGATCACACTCGCGATCAGACTCACGCTCATCAGTTCTCAGGACTCACTCTCACACTCACACTCATAAGTTCACGTAACTCACGATCACACTCACACTCACACTCACAATTTTTAGAGACTCGCGGCCTCACTCACGATCACCTCAAATCTGATGGTGAGCGTGAGTGATCGTGAGTGATCGCACTCATGAGTGAGAATGCCGAGGTATGGTCATATACCTTTGCAACTTGTATCGCTTTCTCTCACATAATATAATCCAGCCTGACGAGCTCCGCCATTTACGAGTAATTCACAGCCCAAGAGAAATTGAAGGCGAGCGGTTGAAATGGTGAACACTTGAACGCCTCCTTGAAGCCGCTAACCGCCGGCAGGGCCGAGTTGCACAGAGCAATGGACTGCATGCGTTGCCGCGCTTCCTCGCCACAAGTAGTGAAGCACTTGACGAGAAAAAACAGCTGTTCCGGAGGCACACCTTCGAAGCTCAGTTTCCGTGTCATCCCGGATGTATTTCTATTAGAGAAGTCGGCTCCATAAGCCGCATAAGTCAGCGCTGCGGAGAGGCTGCGAAAGGTGACTTGTCGCTGCTCGATGGGGAGCAGAAAGGTAGCGTGCGATGACAGGCGGCTCTTCATCTCGAGGATCTCTTCAAGAAACGGTCCAAGGGGAGATGTGGTTAGTTCTTCCAACTGCAGTTCCCCGAAATTTTCGTCGTGGAAAAAGACTAAGTCTATGAGCATCAGGACGGCCAAGCTCACCCGGGTGCCTACCACGGCAGCGATAACCTGCGACGGCGCGTTTTCCGGAAGCAACGGCGGGACTTGGAGGAAGGAATGAACAGTGGCTTCCCTCGCAACCAGCATGCGGTAAATTTCATTCTGCGACATCCCCATTATGTAGATAATTCCGTGCTGGGGCTTGCGCAGGGACGCCTTGAAGAAGGACATGCTGGAGCTACTCACTTCTAGGAATGTGTTGAAAAAGTGGCCCGACGGGCTGACGGTCATGAAGCTGTACGCCTCGTCCACGAGAGCCCACGTAAGAGTCGAGTTGAGGGCGTTCATGTATACATGTTCTATTTCGTTCGAAATTAGCGATTTCGCCGTCTCGCTAAATTTTAGGCCGTACCTCTCAAGGCCTTGTTTGGCGAGCTTCGTTGCACGAAATGCGGGGACCTTGTCATGTACCAGGTCGTCCTGCGCCTTCCATGATGCCATAGGCATGACCAAGTTCACAGCCCAGAGACAGCGATCCACAACATAGTCGTACGTAAACCGTGGGTTTTTCAAAGCCTCCATTAATTGGGACGTCAGGTGACGAGACACCAGAGGAGACAGGTCCCAGACTATGTAGGCCCCTAGGTACAGCTTGAAGCGCTCGCGCTCCTGCGGCGTTTGGAGGAATTCCTTGTCGAACTGTTCGAACAACGCAAGTTGTAAGTTCACGATCTTGTCGTCGCGCCAAAGCTGGGAGTTGTCGGGCAGCTGACCGTTGACAGCGCGCCGCAGTTGCTCGTCGTTCATGCTCATGTACGTGGGTATCCCTAACACATTATAAAATTTCGGTGTGAGCTTGATAAATTTCTGATGAACGGCCAGCACATCGTCGATCATGCTGCTGTAAGACTGTCCCGTGCCACCGACCATTTCGGCACAGAGCCTCAAGAAGTTCTCCGCGGTGCCAATTGCCACAAGTGCCTCCGTAGTTCCGAAGAAAGGGCCCAAGCGTTCCGCAAGGTCCAAAAACAGAGTATTTTCTGCTGGAAATTCCGGGTTACGTCCCACATAGAAGGCCCAGACTGCCGGCAGTCCAAACTCCAGGGACGCCTGCACCATGATTTCCAGGAGCTGTTGCCTCGACGCGGGAGACTTGTGAGGCCAGGGCAGGTTTAGCCTCCGCAGGTACGACGTGAGCAGATCCACTGTCCGAGTATCGGAATGCTGGCTCAGACAGCGCAGTAGCAGCAGTGCAGCCTTGTGCTCGCTCGTTCGAGGCTGCTCCGGGATCCTTACCTGGAAGAGGCTTTGGATGCGTCGCTTGTTGAATGGCCCTTCGTACTTGATGTAAGGCACTATGTACTTTTTGTTTGGCTGTCGGTCCCATCCACTGCAGACGTGCTCGTAGAAATCCTCGCAGGGGTGGACGCTGTGGTCCCGGGAGGATTGGAGGTCGTTCTCCAGCGACGTGCAGTCCGAGTCCTGTTCGCAGGCACCGAGGGTTGTAAAGATGGCCACCGACGGGATGACTAGGGTGACCGACATTACCAAGAGCCCGGCGCCGACGAACAGGCCGTACTGCATCAAGGACCGGTAACCAGAGTCGTCTTGGGGATGTTCTGTGTCTTCGTTCATTCCGGGGAAGGCTCGATTGGAAGAAATAGAGGACTTCGAAGGCTCTTGGAGCGCAGTCGTGTTTCGAATGCTCCGTGCGCCACGTTCGTCTCATTCTCGCACTGCTCGCGTTACGAGCCTCATTCACTTCGTCGTCTTCTTTTCTGTGCAAAACCTCCTTAATGACGAACAGACCTTTCCGAAAACTCCCAGAGGGCATCGCGGCGCGAGGAATCGTGGGGCTGTTCTGACCACGACTGGTTCCGACGTACGCTCGGACTGAGTTTTCAACGTGGGGGCCGACCCCTTGATACATTTGCGCTTGTGAATTTTATCAGGGCCTTAACTCCGTCGCTTTTGTCCTGCAAGCGGAGCGAATCATTTTCTTTTAGCATTGTGAGTTGAGAAGACATAAAAACAAAAACAAACACAAGCAAGATAATCGCGTACTTTGCTTTCCTTCTGTCTTTGCATTCTAAAATCACAGAATAATAAACCAACAGGAACTTCGTGTTCCGTTCCTAGATACATCTTGTGCCGTATTCACCATCTCAAAATTTACAAGTTCTCAGCCCAGCCTGCATCTCCTCAGTCCAGTATGTGCATGTTCGTCGCTTCGCAAAGCGATCAAATCACGCGCCTTATGCACGAACACAGAAAATGGAACCGGCTAGAAGGGGGCAACATAAATCTGGAATTACTCAATCATAAAAAAAAAAAAAAACGCATCTCCACGTGGTGAATGATGTTAATTTGGGGCGAAGCTCCGGTGGCGCTTGTCTGCGTAAACGCTGAGCCGCAGCATGCCGAGCCTTTCGTTCGTTCTCATCCATGTCACGCTGCGGTCAAATACTCAAATGCGTATATAACCACGTCCCATACCACACATTCTCTTTCTGACGTGGATGAAAACTACGAACGATCGAAAGGCGCGGCATGCTGCGGCTCACCGTGTACGCAGAGAAGCACCACCATCAGCTTCGCCTCAATCAACATCATTCACCACGTGGAGATGAGGTTTTTTTTTGCCATACACGAGCACGGGAGCACGTGCTCACGTGCTCGTGAGCACGTGAGCGCGTGAGATCATGAGAAGGAACACGTGCGCCCGACGGCGGACGGACATAAGGACATGGCTAGCCCCTAGGTGTATTCACACGAGGGAGAAATCCCAGGAATTTCTCCCCGGCACGCGCGCATCCCGAGATGAAAACGCGAGGCTTTTGCACATCTCAACGCCTGACGTTTTCGTCGTGGGATGCGCGTGCCGGAGACAAATCCCCGGGATTTCTCCCTCGTGTGGATACCGCTTCGCCCTAAAAGAATGCCCGGGAACGTAAGTTCATGCGCTGCATGCGCTCGTCCTGAATACGGTTCGAAATAAAAAAGTCTATATAGGAAGTATTCACCGGACGCCATATTTGTAGGTGCTGTTTAAAGCGCATGCTCAGAACGAGCTCACATCAATAGGCTGCTAAGACCGGCACTCTCGATGGTGCGGAATGCACGTTGCAAAAGAACTGTGGAAGCTCGCCATCAGCACGCGCCCAGCAACCACGCACACAGATATGGCCGCCAGTGAATACTCCCTATAAGGTGAAGGGGAACGCGCATGCAAATAGCCATTTGTTTTTGATTTTATTTTACTTTCGAACAGTTACTAGACTCCATTTCTTGGTTATACTCCGTTGACCCTTAAGCTCCCACTATTAGCGGCGAGATGTTTCGGTGGCGCCGTCGTTCGGTCACCTTTCGTGACGTCATTACCTTCTGAACAACAAGTTCGATGGTGTTTGTAATGGGCATGGTGGAATCCTGAAATCATAGCGCTCTCAAAGCAACACCGCCAACACCGTCAAAATTGAAGTTCTTAACATTCCTCTTATTTCCGTCGATGAGAAATCCTTTGCTGACGTCATTGTCAGCATTTCGATCGCTCACGTCACCAATACTCTGTTTCACCTTATGATGTACCGCAGAAACGGTTACAAGCGAGGGTTCGTAGCTCTAGGCAGATCTCGGCGTCACATGCTCTTGTGCATTAAGGGCAGCTGCCAACGCTATGAGCTCGCGCTTCTAGCCTGCGCTGCGGTATAGCCAAGGTACAAGGGAGTTTTCGTAGATCGTTTTGGCCTTTCCGCAACGCTATCTGCTACCCGCTACGGGGCCCGCTAACACAAGAATAGCGGAGAGTCAAAAAAGTGCTTTCGTAGACCGTTGTCTGCCGGCTACGGTACTGCGATTATGACAGCGCCACTAGCGGTCGTAAAAAGCACTATATAAAACATTAAACGCATACTATTACTGCAACTACGTATTTATTTTATCAGAGTGCATCTTTTCGAACACAACACATGGTTAACTTACGATTATGAATGTTAATATCTTTTCTGGATAAATGCTTCGTAGCACATATTGCCAGCTTGCGGTAATCACCCTTTGCTTTTAGGGATACTTCAACGAAGTTTGAAATATACCCGTCCGGTCCCAAAATAGGTTGAATATGATCCACAATATCCGTAAATGGCAATCGCGCGTTTGTATTTTGAGCCTGGTGGCTGTATGCTTCGTTGTAAACGGACCAGTCCGGCAAGCGGTCGGAGAACAGCCAGCGGAGAGCATGTGACATCCAACGCAATCATGACGTAGTTCGTCTCGGGACGAGCAAAGCTACGGCGAGGCTGACGATCTTGTTGTTTATCACGCTATTTCCAGTGAAGATGATTGCCTAACATTACAAGAAGACCTATCCCTAATTGAAACCTGGTGTGCCGAGTGGCTTATGTCCATTTATCATAATAAATGTAAATGTGTATCTTTTTCTAAATCCCGTAATCCAGTAGATTACACCTATCAACTTGCATCCCAGCCCATTGAAAAGGTTTCATCTTTTAAATACCTTGGCGTGCACTTAAGCTCTGACCTTTCATGGAGAACTCATATTGAACACATAACTTCCAGTGCTAATAAAACTTTAGGTTTTCTAAGACGCCATCTTAGTCAAGCTTCACCGAAAATCAAACAGCTGTCGTACTGCACCCTTGTTAGATCCAAGATGGAATACGCTTCTACCATTTGGAACCCCCATCAGGCTTACCTATCCGACATGTTAGAATCAATCCAAAACCGCGCAACTAGATTCATTCTTGCTGACTACTCACCCACGAGCATCTCTGCCCTTAAGGCTTCTTTATCACTACCTCTCCTTAATACTAGACGCACCGTAGATAGATTATCCTTTTTTCATAACCTGTTTTACAAGCCCTGGACTGATCATGAATTCTTCTCTTCAGCCCGTCTTCAGCCTTCAGCGCTGTGATCGAAGTGGCTTGGGTCCACCTGATCGCTTTCCACATTTTGAGGTGCAACTGAAAGCATGATTGAGCCTGTAGCTCTTCCCACTCGTTCCTCCTAGTACACTCTAGAAGTGTCGTCACTATCTGCCAAGGTTCCTAGACGGGCATTACAGACGAGGCGTTAGCGACAATCACCAGGTGCTCTTTGATAATCGCTTAATTCGTTTTAAGATTACTTTTCGAGTCTTTGTTAACAGGATATTTGTGTGTCTTATGTAATACTGCTCTTTTGAACACATATAGAGCAAAACATAAGCGCCAAGGTTTTATTGTAGTATCCCTTTAAAGCCAGATTGAGTTCGGCCAAGCCAATCCTCTCTTTGTCATTTCGCGCTCTTTTATGTTCGTGGACGCGTTCTCCGCCGATTCTCGAAGACGCAGCGGCTCAGCGTTCCTGAGAACCAACTTTTATTGTCCAGTTTAAGTTGGAAGGAAATAGAGGATGTGTATTTGATGTTTGCGGAACCGCCAGCGCGGTGTTATGTTATTTCACTGATGTGCGCCACTGGTATGGTGTACTTTAAATTTGTATTCTGTAAACGGGGAAACAGTATTATTTTTTAAGGCACTACCGACTGTTGATCAGCAAAGAATTTTGTCTTTAGTTTTTAGACTTTATCGATTTGGCTCTGGAGAGCCGCGGCACCGCGGAAAGGCACCAGCTCGTACCATGGAGGCCTGCGGTGCCAAGTCTTGTGAACATGATAATATCATGAGTATATCCACGTATACTGACGGCGACATAGATTGTTGGTATTAGGATGGATGGCAGTCCGATTCGCAGAAGTCCAGATTTCGTGGAGGCGGGTTGGGCGGGTGAGAAGCGCGAGCTGGGCGATCTGGCACGCCGTTCGATCGTTGCATGAAGGAGCCTGTTATGTATGGAGGCCAACGCTACATCACAGAAAACTCGTCATTTAAAGGGCCTCTGACACGCCAAAAAAACATTTTTTTTTCATGCTAGGCGTTGAAATAAAATATCAGGACATCACAAAAAAAAAATTGTTTCACTAAAGAGTTGCGTAGTTTTTTTTACAAAAATAGAAATAGGAGGCCGAATTCAAAGTTCCCGCCAGTGCACTGTGACGTAACAGTGTACCGCAAGGTGTCGGGGCGGTCAGAAGGGAGGCATCGACCTACGTCACTAAAAGTGGGTTCGCAGGAAGTCACGTGAGTTTCATTCCTCGTGCTCTCCGCGATCGTGTCTAAAGGCCCTGTCACACTGCGGAAACAGTCGGAGAACTTTGTCCTTCAACACGAGGAAAACATGTTTTCGGGGACCCTGTCACATTGCGGAAACAGCAACAGTCCGGAAACATGTTGCTGTCGTCCGAAAACCATGTTTCCCAACTTGTTCTCCGACACTCGGGGAACATCCTGTCACACCGAGAAAGCGTGTTGGAAGAACACAAATTGCCTCCTCTCCTGCGCGCTGCATCCCTCTCTCTCTCGCCCTCGTCTGCCCGGCCGGCTCGGCTAAGCTACAAGCGCGAGCTCCGGGCTTTCAGCATCCCTGCCAAGCACGCGCGCCCGTGCAGTGCAAGCACTCTTCTGGGCCAGATGCTCGCGCTTGTAGCATCGGCTGCGTCTGGACCGAAGCTGAAACGAAGTATAGGCGGCTAGGCTCAGATCCGCTGGCTCCGCTCGCCCCTTGAATCTTTGCCAATTTGGATCGCCGTCTCATCGACGTCGCTCTACCGTAGTCGGTTCATCAGCCGCGCGAACCATCTCGTGTTCTCTGGATTTGGCGGTTGCGTTCTGCTACAGGGCTAGACCCTTGCAGGATGGCATACGCGCCAGCCACAGCAGCAGCTTCTGCTTTGAGGCCCTTTCATATTGAGGAAACACGGCGGAAACATGAACAAAACATGTTTCTCAACAGTCGGGAAACATGTCGGCTGTCGGCTCTGTTGCCCGACAACCCTGTCACATTGAGGAAACTGCAACACAACATGGACGACAGCGACAGTGTTGTCTCGGTGTGACAGCTTTTGGCAACGGAAACCTCGACAACTTGTGTCGGACGACACGTGTTGCCCATTTCGGTGGCTGAGCGAATTTTTTTTAGCAACACGGCAACATCTATATTTTTCTGTACAGATAGTCCCACGAGAATACTTCAATAATTGACGTCAAGCGTGAAGGGCCCTTTTGAACGCGGCTTCTTGCGCGGCGGCAGCTGATCGTCAGAATCATCTGAATCGATGGCACAAAGAAGCACCAAAGCAGAAGCTGCTGCTGTGGCCGGCGCGTATGCCATCCTGCAAGGGTCTAGCCCTGTAGCAGAACGCAACCGCCAAATCCAGAGAACACGAGATGGTTCGCGCGGCTGATGAATCGACTACGGTAGAGCGACGGCGATGAGACGGCGATCCAAAATGGCAAAGATTCAAGGGGCGAGCGGAGCCAGCGGATCTGAGCCTGGCCGCCTATACTTCGTTTCAGCTTCGGTCCAGACGCAGCCGCGCGAGCATCTGGCCCAGAACTGTGCTTGCACTGCACGAGCGCGCGTGCTTGGCAGGGATGCTGAAAGCCCGGAGCTCGCGCTTGTAGCTTAGCCGAGCCGGCCGGGCAGACGAGGGCGAGAGAGAGAGGGAGGCGGCGCGCAGGAGAGGAGGCAATTTGTGTTCTTCCAACACGCTTTCTCGGTGTGACAGGATGTTCCCCGAGTGTCGGAGAACAAGTTGGGAAACATGGTTTTCGGACTAGAGCAACATGTTTCCGGACTGTAGCTGTTTCCGCAATGTGACAGGGTCCCCGAAAACATGTTTTCCTCGTGTTGAAGGACAAAGTTCTCCGACTGTTTCCGCAGTGTGACAGGGTGCTTCTTTGTGCCATCGATTCAGATGATTTTGACGATCAGCTGCCGCCGCGCAAGAAGCCGCGTTCGAAATTGCTCTTCACGCTTGACGTTATTATTGAAGTATTCTCGTGCGACTATCTGTACAGAAAAATATAGATGTTGCCGTGTAGCTGGAAAAAAAATTCGCTCAGCCACCGAAATGGGCAACACGTGTCGTCCGACACAAGTTGTCGAGGTTTCCGTTGCCAAAAGCTGTCACACCGAGACAACATTGTCGCTGTCGTCCATGTTGTGTTGCTGTTTCCTCAATGTGACAGGGTTGTCGGGCAACAGAGCCGACAGCCGACATGTTTCCCGACTGTTGAGAAACATGTTTTGTTCATGTTTCCGCCGTGTTTCCTCAATGTGACAGGGCCTTAAGACTTTTTTTTTCTGCTCTTGGTACGAGCGATTGTAGAAAACGAAGTTTCAGTTCCACTAGCTCTTTATCGCTGCACCGTTGGTTAGTTTGCGTGCTGTAGAAGTTGAGGACGAAGAGTCAGTAAGGTCAGTGATGAAAGCGTTGCGAGTACAAGCCAGTGTACGAGTGCATGCGATCAGTCTGATGATACAGAGCTATACTGGGCACAAAAGAAGCTATCAAGTCTTGAAAAAAAAAAAAAAATTTAGAACGCTCGCAGAAATTAGGATTGCTTGCGTACGACACGCGCAGTTGCATTGCTGAAGGTTCGGACACCGTTATCGTCGAATCATTAGAGAGTTTTAGTAATACGTATAGGAGCAAACGCAGACCCCATACGTTAACGTTAACGTTGCGTCCTCCACACTGCGCATGCGCCATACGTACGTAATGCGGCGAGCCTTTCGTACGTACGCTCGCTATCGATTTTTGCGAACGTACGTAGCGGTCCCCTGCGTTCCATCTCGTTGCTCTCGTCGCGCACGGGAGAGCGCGAGACTAGTCCAGTTTGAAAAATGGCGGCGGTGAGGCAAACCAGCGGAAGTGCTACGCGCATTGTACGGGTTCGCTTTACCTTTGAAGATGACATCAACCTCCTCAAAGAAGTCAACGCGACGAACCCTTTCGA
Organism: Ixodes scapularis; assembly: GCF_016920785.2. Classification (NCBI taxonomy): domain Eukaryota; kingdom Metazoa; phylum Arthropoda; class Arachnida; order Ixodida; family Ixodidae; genus Ixodes; species Ixodes scapularis. The sequence continues at coordinate 126,608,105 of NW_024609880.1, read as the reverse complement.
GCACCCACAAAGATGGGTGTCGATAGCCAAGAACGTTGGCGACGCCGTCGAACCCAAAAAGGTGCTTACCGTGCGGCCGGTAAAAAAAAAAAAAAAAAAAAAAAAAGAAGAAAGACAAAACACGTGCACAACAGGCACACGGAAACACGCACTTCCGTAACAAAGCGAGAAGAATCGGGGCTTTGGATTGGCTTGACCGAATACCCGCCTTGGATTGTTTGAAGCAGTTTACAGGAGCACATCTAGATGGCGCTACAAGTCTTAACGTATGCGTTCTTCTTCCGCTGTACTAAAAGTGCGTATTCGACGCACTCCGTAACGTTCCGTCGACGCAACGTTAACGCTAACGTAGGGGGTTTGCGTCTGCCCCTATACGTATTACTAAAACTCTTTATTGTATACTCTCCAGGCTTAAGATGCCTGTCGTCCCTCGGAAATGCATGCAGTGTGATCTCTTCTTCAGTTGCTGAAATACCGGGACACTCCCTCACACAGCACCTTCTAGGCGTTGTAGTTGATCACGTCAATCCACTGACTCCTCTTCTTCTACTTTTACAGAAACATTATTTATTTATTTATTTATTCGAATACCTACATCGCCCAAATCTGGGCATTATTGTAGGGGGGTAAGGCAATACAAAACAATAGCAAACGATACATATAGAGATACACAAGAACTATTGTGATGCAGAAATAGTGGATATGACATCTTAGGAGAAAAATACAACATACAACACTTTGTACAATATATGAAAACAAAGTATAGTGACTGGCACTATTAGAAGAGCAAAGTGAAAAATTATTCCAACAGCAAGTTTTTTAGGGCAGTAGGAAAAGATGAAGGAGCCGCAGAGATAACCTCAGTTGGTAAATTGTTCCATTCGTGTATTGTTCGTGGAAAAAACGAGTGCTTAAAAACGTTAATTCTGCATCTATATTCTCGTACTTTTAAGTGATTATCTGTACGCGGCGAGACATAACTGGGCTCCTTAATATAACGTTCTTTCTCGATGCCGGTCCTACCGTTTAGTATGTTAAAAAATAAAGTGAGCCTAAGGTACCTTCGCCTGTCTTCCAACAGAGGCCATCCCAGGTTGCGTCGTATTTCAGATGATCCTATAGAGAAATCATAATTGCCGGAGACAAACCGAGCTGCCCGTTTCTGAATACGTTCGCAAATCCCATGCCGCACATGCATATTCCAAAATGGGACGTACATTCGATATGTAAAATGTTTCTTTAAGGTTAGTAGGTGCCTGACTAAAATTGCGTCTCAGAAAGTTTAATGTGCGGCTTGCCTTAGATGACAAATAATCAACATGAGCATTCCATGACAAGTTACTAGAAAATAAAACTCCCAGATATTTATATTCAGGTACAACCGTTAAACGTGTGACACCAAGGAAATATTCTGTGGCCAGAATTTGTCTTTTGTTAGAAAATCTGACTACGTTACATTTGTTTAGATTCAAGGCCATATTCCATGTTTGACACCATGACATCACAGAATCGAGATCGTCTTGCAGTATCTGGGAGTCATCCTCACACGTGATATCACGGTATATACAACAGTCATCAGCATACAGTCGGACGTGGCTAGAAAGATGACCAGCAAGATCATTTATGAACACCAGAAAAAGAAGGGGGCCCAACACCGATCCTTGCGGAACACCTGATAAAACACTAACATTTGACGACCTCAAACCGTCTAGAACTACGCATTGCTTCCTTCCAACAAGATAAGCCTTAAGCCAGGTTAAAAGTGACTCCGAAATGTTTACAGCTGCCATCTTTTGTAATAACAAAGTATGAGATACCGAGTCAAAGGCCTTCCGAAAGTCCAAAAAGACACAATCGACTTGGAAACCATTGTTAATTGAAAAAGAGAGGTCATGTGTGAATTCTACTAATTGCGTATCACAAGAAAATCCCGCTCTAAAACCATGCTGCATAGGAGAAAAGAATGCATTATTTTGTAGATGATCGTTTAAATTTGAGTAAATGATGTGCTCTAGCATTTTACAAGAAACACTTGTTAAACAAACAGGCCTATAGTTGCATGTGCTGGCTCTATCTTCACTTTTATGTACTGGAACCACGTTGGCGCTTTTCCAGTCAAGAGGAAGTTCGCTCTGTTCAAAAGATTTTTTAAACAACACGGTTAGATAAGGGGAAATAGAAACAGCACAGTTTTTCAGAATGAAGTTGGAAATACAATCTGGGCCAGGAGCACTGCTTATTTTGATCCTTTGCAATAACGACACAATGCCACTTTCCGAGAAGTCGATGTTATCCATTTGTGTAACGACGTTTGATGTCGGTATTCTATCTGCCGGGTGGACCGGTTGAGTGAAAACTGACTGAAAATAAAGATTAAAGGTTTCAGCTTTGCTCTTTAGGTTCGTTCCGTAATTGACACCATCTATGACATCGGGGATAGTGGTGTTAAGGGCCACCCACACTAGCGAGAAAACGCGCCCGGCACGCCGATAAATCGGTTAAGCGGGAAGATAAAGGGCGTGTCTCTGCACGCGCTCGTGGCGCTGACTGTGCTTCGGCGACATTTTGTTACTTGCCGCGATCGGCGTGCCACGCGCGTTTTCTCGCTAGTGTGGGTGGCCCTTGAGGAGCTTTCTTGTTTTTGACGTATTTCCAGACCTCTTTAGGATTTCTTCTCAGTTTGGCGGGTTGAGTGTCTAGATATTTATTTTTCGCCTTGCGAATTTCTTTTGTTATGATTTTGCCTAACTCCTTCATTTTGGAATATAATCTAGGTTCATGTGAACGACAATACCTACTGAACAAACGATTCTTTTGGTTTATCAAAGTTCGAATTTCCCTATTCATCCACGGCCTATCGTTCCTTCTTTTTCCTGATATGATGCTTGATGGAATGTATGTCTGTGTTAAAGACAAAATCTTCGTTTTAAATAAATTTTAGGCAGAATTCATATCCAAGTTTGAGCTATGCGATTGGAATTCAGGAAAAAACGAATCCAGTTCACGGGATAGCGTTATGTAGTCGCCTCTTTCATAAAAAAACACCTTGCGTGGTTGTGCACTGCGCCGTTGAATAGCATTACAGGACATTCTTGTAACGACAACATCCACTTTACACCAAATAGTTTCACATGATTCACTGTCAACATTGATAGGGACACAATTCAGACTGTTGTGAACAAGCACAAAAACACCACCACCGTGTGTGCTGCGGTCTTTTCGATATGTAGTGTAATTAGAGGGAGAATTTCACTATCAGCTATGGTATTATCCAGCCAAGACTCAGTTCCAAAAACTATATGAGGCTTTGTTGTTTCCAAAAGTGAAGCGAATTCCAGAGTTTTATTTTTTAGACTTCGAAAATTAACCACAATACATATTAAGTCCCTGCAAGCTGACACTCTGCTTTGGGTCGCTGTATTCTGTGGTTGCTAGCTGTCTAATCTAGTGACGGCATCTGTTTCGCTATTATGCATGAAAAGTTGCTCATTCGTACTAAGCTTATTAAAATTTAATTTGAAATTTTCTCCACGTTGACGGGCGAACTGGATGAGTTTTTGCCTTTGAAGGCATACCTTGTTCGAATAGTCTTCACTGATTGCAAACTGGGACCCCTTTAGTCTAGCGGTGACTGTAAGTACAGTACACGTTGCTTGTCTTTGAATGACAAAAACTTTACTATCAGAGGCCGGTTCTTTGCTTCCGTGTAGCGTCCTAATCTATGCGCTCTCTCGATAGCTTCGGATGCTATCGGTACTTGCAGTTTTTCAGAGCAAAAAGATAGTATTCTACTCTCGGACTCCGCCCATGTTTCATTTTGATTATCTTCAATACCGAAAAAGATTAGGTTATTTCTTCGCGACCTATTGTCTAGGTCATCCTGGTAATCCTGCAAATTTGTACGCGCAGTAGAAAGTTTACCTGAACAGTTTACAAGGCGAGCTACTTCGGCTTTTAACGGAATGACAGACGCAACGTTGTCTTCAACTTGCTTAATCTTGTTCGTTAGCTCTGCCACTTTGTGTTCAAGAATCTGCTGTTCAGACCGAATAAGCTGAATTTCGTTAAGAATCTCCGACTGTTTCTGCTGATTCACTGGTATTGCCATAATAACCTCGAACATTTGCTGTTCTTGTTGCTCCGAGAAGGGTCCAGGATTTTGTTCTATATCACCGGCAAGAAGCAGCAAGTTTCGAAAAAGGTGCGTACAGCGTAAAAAAAAGACAGTCATCCGACGCATAATCATGCATACAGGCGAGGTGGGTTCTGACGCCGACTTTTTGAACGCTCTGGCATTGACAGAGAGATAAGAGTAACCAACCTGAAGAAGGACGAAACGTAAGTTTCTGGTGGCCATGTCGGCGCCAGATCTTACATTGGCGAGGTGAGGCAGCTGCTTATGCAGGTTTATGCCGTGTCGAAGTGCCCATGGTTGCCAGTCCATGCAATTGCCGAGAAGTGACGGTAGCGCTGTCTTATCCAGCGGCAGGCGGCTATCCCAGGGGGGCGGGAAAGCCGAGCAAACTTGATGTTCTTGGCCGATGTCGTCCCAGGGAGGCAGGAAAGTCGGGCAAACTTGCTCATCGAAGTCGATGCCATCTGTGACAACACCAACGTCCGTCGCAGCGTCGTGAAAAGAAGCCACCATCCACACCACCTGAAGAAGGACGAAACGTAAGTTTCTGGCGGCCACGTCGGCGCCAGATCCCCAAGCGATGAAAAGCAGATAAAGGAAATTTTGTCTGCTTGGATCGCTCGTGGAGGTGCGGAGAACAACAAAAGTATTTAAAAAATATTATACGGGCTCGCGGTAACCACGAGGAGGGATACAACTCACGTGACTTCCGCCGATGCCTCCCTTCTGACCGCCCCGATACCTTGCGGTACACTGTTACGTCACAGTACACTGGCGGGAACTTCGAATTGGGCCTTGTATTTCTATTTTTATAAAAAAAAAACTACGCACCTCTTTAGTGAAACAATTTTTTTTGTAATGTCCTGACATGCCATTTCAACGCCTAGCATGAAAAAAAATTATTTTTGCGTGTCAGAGGCTTTTTAATAAGGCAGAAAAGATAGAATATGCTCGAAGCGCCGCATGCTCCAGAATCCCCGCTCGTGCCACGCGGGTATTACCGCGTGGCAGGCTCGCGTATCGTCGTCCTGGTTGCTCACGCGGTAATACCGGCGATACTACATCCCTTACCCCCGGAATCGTCACCACCCAGTCCGTAGGTGCCTTAATTCGCCTGGTAGTCTTGGAGGTACCGTGGTGCTCGACGTACTCTCGTCGGACGACCAGTTGGCACTTCAGCGTCAGCTGTTGGACGGGGAAGCGTTTCCGGTTCGCATATCGGTGTTTCGGAGGACTCGGCATCCAAAAGCTCATCCGAAGACTGACTTGTGCGGGGCATTGTTGTTCCGAACTCCGCATGCGTGGTTGTCTCCGAGACGTCTTCACGATCTGTTGCCCTTTCCTCCCGGAGACTTGCATCGTATTCGGACGCCAAGGACAATGTCGTGTCCTTCCAACGTGGACGCAGGTGATCGACATGTCGTCGGAATCTGCGGCCATCTCCCGATAGCACTTCGTAGGACAGAGGTCCACAACTTTCAGTCACTTTTCCTGCCAACCACTTAGGATGGGGTGACAGCGGATTCCTTACTCAGACCATCGCATCTTTCTGAAAAGTGACCGTTTCGTTCCTCTGCTCCATGAACATCTTCTCTTGTCTTTCAATCGTGCGGTTTGCCGACGATGGATGAAGCAGATCTAAAGCTGCTCGTAGCTTACGTTCCATCATTAACTCGGCTGGGCTTTTCCAAGTAGTAGTGGAAGGTAGAACATGTTGAGTTATCAAAAATCTTGATATCCTTGTGAGCCAGTCTCCTTCCTTCAGTCGTGACAGTGACTTCTTGGTTTCCTGAACCATCCTTTCAGCTTGGCCGTTGGAAGCTGGATGATATAGTAAAACGAACGAAAGTCGAATGCCGTTACTGTCTGCGAACTCTCGAAACTCTGCCGAAGTGAAGGCAGCTCCGTTGTCGCAAACCTGCACATCCGGCGCTCCATGTGTCGCAAACAGTTTTCTTAAACTTCGGATGACTTCCGCCGCTGAAGTCGTTTTCACTAAACGTACCTCGACCCTTTTTGAGTGTGAATCAACGACGACAAAAAATATCTTGCCTTCAAAAGGACCGGCAAAATCCATGTGTAGTCTGGACCATGGGTTCACCGTCCATTCCCATGGATGAATTGGAGCTCGGACCGGTGCATTTCGCGTCTCCTGACAAGTCGTGCAGCATTGAACACGTTCTTCGATCTGTTGGTCTAGTCCTTGCCACCAGACGTAGCTTCTAGCCAGGCGTTTCATGCGCACAACACCGGTATTGGAGGCACGCAGAATGTTCAAAACATTATTTTGAAGTTTCTTGGGAACAACCACACGGTGTCCCCATAGCAAACGACCGCTGTATACCGACAACTTTTCTCGTCGGCTGTAGAATGCACTGAAAAGGTCCTTTGGCTTTTCTTCTGGCCATCCATGGAGAACCCAGTACATCACAGTTGAAAGAACCTGATCTTTCCTCGTCATTTTCGCCACTTCTTCGGCTTTCACCAAGCCTTCTGGAGTTCCTTCCAAAAGAAAAAACTTCTTCCAGTTGCGGAACGTCGAAGTTGGGTGAAGGTAGCGGAAGTCGGGTGAGACCATCCACATTCCCCATTTGTTTACCTGGACGGTACAATAACTGGTAATGATAAGCTGCTAACATCAAGCTCCAACGGAAGACCCTTGGTGATACCATCTTCGGAATCGGTTTCTTGTTGTCGAACAAACAAGTAACGGTTTGTGGTCAGTGTAAATCTTGATGCTTCTTCCGTAGATGTAGTGATGAAACGTTTTTAGTCCGAAAACTACAGCTAGCGCTTCTCGATCTGTTTAAAAATAGTTCCTTTCCGCTGTTGTCAGCGAACGTGAACCGCACGCGACAGGTCGCTCTTGACCTTCGTAATCTGCGTTGCTTAGCATAGCCCCTACTCCGTAAGGATTGGCGTCACAAACCAGTACCAATCGTTTGTTAAGGTCAGAGTGGCAAAGAACACTGTCAGACTTGAGAAGTTCCTTTGCATCGTTGAAGGCATTTGCTTCTTTGGATGACCAACTCCATCTTACTCCGTCCCTTAAAAGTTGGTGGAGAGGCTCCCACACGTCTTGAGCTCCATGCAGGAAGCGGTTATAAAAGTTCAGGAGTCCTAAGAAGGCTTGAAGCTGCTTCTTGCTTTTAGATGCAAGTGCATCATGGATTGCTCTCACCTTGTCCTGTGTTGAGTGTACCCCGTCTTGGTCTATCTTTTAACCCAGGAACGTCACTTCTTGCACTCCAAAAGTGCACTTCTTTTGGTTCAAGCGTAGTCCGTCCCCTTGAATTCTTTGTAGAACTGCACGGAATCGAAATTCATGTTCTCTTGAGTCGGATCCCCCGATCAGGATATCGTCAAGAAACACTTAAACTCCCATTAGTCCGGCTAGCAACTGCTCCATGCGACGTTGAAAAATAGCTACAGCGGTAGCGACACCAAATTGTAACCTTGTTGCCCTAAAAAGTCCTTTGTGAGTACTCAGTGTAAGTAGGTTAGACGTGTGTTCATCAACAGGGAGCTGCTGATAGGCTTACTCTAGGTCCAACTTGGAAAACCACCGGCAACCTGCCAGTTTACCTAACAGCTGTTCAGCTGTTGGCAGTGGATAATCTTCCCATTCCAATACTAGATTGATGGTACATTTATAATCACCACAAAGTCGTATCTTGCCGTTTGGCTTCACCACAGGTACGACTGGCGTAGCCCATTCAGAATTCCTCACTGGAACCATAATTCCTTGTACTAGGTGTGTGATGGCGTCTTCCACTCTTATTTGAAGTGCCAACGGAACTGCTCGAGGCTTGTGGTACTTTGGTTTGGAGTCTGGCTTGAGCTCGATGTGAACTTCGGGTCCTTTGCTTTCGCCAAGTCCTGACTCGAAGACGTTTGAAAATTCCTTCTCCAGTCCTTGCATTTGGGGCTGGGACTCGGATAGTTAATGAATTCATTGAATCTTGATTCCCAGAGCTCAAAACCAGTTTCATCCCAACAGGCTTTCGCCGCTTCCTTTCACTACCAACAGTGGTAGCGTGTGCTCCTTTCCTTCGAATTTCACAGGAACATTGACACTTCCTAGAACCATCAGTTTTCGTTGAGAATATGTCCTGGGAGTGATTTCTGTTGTCATCAGTCTCTTCTTGGTTAGTCCAAGGCGACGCATTGTCCTCGGATCGATGACTGAACAAGCTGCTCCGGAATCTACTTCCATGCAGATGGGGATTCCATTTACTTGAACTTCGACTGTCTCTGCCGGGTCAATGAAGTTTAGGCGATACTCCACCTTGGAAGCTTTAACTAACTCCAGTTTTATCTAACTGTTTTTGGACTTGGCTATCTTCTGGCGGCAGGCACGTACGATGTGCCCTTTCTTACCACAGAAATGGCAAACGGCGTGTGCGAAACGACAGTTACTCACGTCGTGTGTACCACCGCAGCGCCAATATATGCCAACTGAGCTTGGAGGTGTCTTAACCTTGCCAGGGTTCTTGCATTGCGTCGATGAGCTGTTCGGCGCTTTGTGCGAGACGTTGCTTTCGATGTAGCAAACTTCACCCGGCTCCGGGCTATGGAAGTCAAGCATCTCTTGCGTACGTTTCTTGGCATACTCTGCCGCGATCGGAAGGTCCTGAGCCTTTGCGAAGGTGAGGTCTGGTTCGGCGAGAAGACGGCGCTGTAGAGCTTCTTCGCCGACCCCGCATACCAAACGATCTCGGAGCATCTCATCCAAAGACGATGAATAGTCGCAGTGTTCAGCGAGGCGACGCAACTCCGCGATGTAGTTCGCCACGGACTCGCCTTGACGTTGGCAACGCTTGTTGAACGTAAATCGGTGAGAAATTACCGATGTTTTTGGTGCGAAGTGCGTGGTTAAAATGGCTAACAGCTCTTCAAAAGGTACGTCACCTGGTGTTTTCGGAGAGCAGAGTGATCGAAGCAAGGCGTATGTGGAAGGCCCACGCATGTTGCAGAAGACGGCCCGCTTCACTACGTGGTCCACGATCCCGTTCGCCAAAAGAAACAACCCGAGTCGCTCAACGTACTGCGGCCAAGACTCCGGTTTCGATATGTCGAAGTCCTCCAGACGTCCAAGTGCCAGTCCTGGTCCGTTATCTTTCGTTGCCATGCTCCTTGCCGCTGTTTAGCCTCGTCACCAAATGTTATGTATGGAGGCTAACGCTACATCACAGCAAACTCACGTATTTAAAGGGGCCATGAAACGAATTTTGGGTTCGGATGAATGATTTTAAATTGGGACTTTACTAATCGCATATCGTTTAGTTGGCCAAAAGAAAGAGGCTAGAAACTCAAAAGCCAGCTTTTCGGTACGAACATTTGAAAATGTAGCGGATTATTTTGTACCTTCTTGCCTTCGAAAGCTCTCCGCCTTTTCACTATGATACATCCGCGGTTCCAAAAGCGCGTCGCCGGCGCCAAACTGACGTCAGCAGAGCCCAGCTCACGCATTGGACACGAGAACTCCGTCACTCGGACGTATGCGCTCGTCAACAATCAATCCGTCGACGAATATTTGGATTCGCGTTCGTGGCCAATGAGTGCCCTGACGGAACTTATTGTCACTGGGGAATGACAAGTTCTATGGTGTGCATAAAAAGCACGGTGGAAGCTAAGGGTCATCGCACCGGTGCCGAAGGAATGTCACGACCACGTGATTTCATAATTCGCATTTGAGTTGAGGATTAAAGCTAAGGAGGAAGAAGTAGAAAAATCGTTTCATGACCCCTTTAATGAAGCAGAAAATATCGAATAGACTAGTACCGCAGCATACTCCAGAGTCCCCGCTCGTGCTGCTCTCTGGTCCGTATCGTATCGTCGTCTTTCTGCTCACGCGGTAATACCCGCGATACTACACTCTCGCCCATCTGCATCCTACCGTCGTGCAATCGCGTATCACAAATGCTGCGTAATGCACGTTAAAGACTCCGAGCTAACAGTTGTACTGCACTTTCTATAATCTACAACGTGTACCAATGTCGTCCTACGAAACTCCTGCTCTCTAAGAAACTAACGACTACTAGAGAGTTTTAGTAAATCGTTCCCATGACTCCGATAACGATACCCGATACTCCGCCACCGCCTCCCTAGCGCATGCATAGTATCGTTATCGGGGCTATCGGAGGTATCGAAACGATCTTCTAAAACTCTCTAATTTTGACTGTACCGTTACATTGCATTTTTAATATGTGCTCGCGTGTTCCCGCTCTTTTTGTTTCTACATCTTTGATTATTTGGCTCTTACTTATGATGAAACAGGCTATTGTTGTCGGACTTCTGGAAAAATATTACGTAACTAAGAAAATAACACGTGAACGCAAAACACACACAAAAAACTTAGGTGCACCTAATGAAAATAAATAAAATAATATATGATTATAATTGTGTTTTAAAAGGTTTGACCGTACCAAAAGCTAAAAAAGCGAGCTCCATGGTTTGAACGGTGCACTTGTTCACTGGAAGAGTAGTTCAGGGCAGCATACTCGCGGTTGTATGTCCCGCTTCGCTCGCACGATAAAACCAAAAGTGATGTACAGGGTGTCACAAATGAAAATTTACACGGTCTTTTTCACCGCAAAAATAAACTAGGCATCGCCGAACGCTCATTCTCCGCCCAAAGGCAGAGCTAGAGGTCGCAACCAGATGCCAAAGTTTCAGCCCGACCCGATAACTTAATCAAAAGTTATAAGTGATTTTCTGAAACTTTCAATGGGAAAATGGCGGCCGACGGAGTTTTCGAACACATGGGCTCTATGGCACTAGAAACCGAAAACGGGCAAAAATGGGCTTCATGTTCCCTTTGAAATTTTCAGAAAATCACTTATAACTTTTGATTATCCATTAGAGACCAAGGTAACCAAGGAGCATTCTATTTCGCGGATTGTTTAAAAAAAAAGCCTATGTTACTTGCCACGTGTGCTACAGTAAATTCAAAATATTCTAAACTTAACAGGTGCCCGCTTGCGTGAGGAAACAATGTTGTTTTTCAAGAACAATTTCGATTGTATGAAGTCACGTGGGAAAAACTCGCCCTAAGCAAGCGACCGTTGGCATGCAGTGAATACTCATAATCGGCGCCGACATGATTGGTAGCTGTCAACATGTGGAGTTTTTCTATCAACCCAGAGTTAGAATGTTTCCTTCTTTCTGCTGTAAGCAGTGAGGAGACAACTTATACCTAATCTGAGAGTAATAAAGTACAATGAACGGTCAAACATAACTGCCTGAGCAGTATATGTCTACAAGCTTTAGCTTTCGATGCATGCCCTTAACTTTCGATACGATAAACGCTAGTGTAAAATGTAGCGCTGTTTCAGTCTTAATGAGAGTACCATGTGCGTGCTTCCACTATATTTTATACAACGTCAAACTCTACCCGTTTGCATCTTTTTAGTTTTTGTACACCACTTGTCACGGTCCGGTGCGCAGCGAGAGGGGAAGCGCACTCGCTGCAGACCGCAACGGGGGTTCGGACGCCCGCTATCCCACAGTACGTGGGCTCCGGGGACGGGGGGACAAAGACAAGGCACGTGACGAACAGAGCGGTAGAAACATTTAATAAGATGGAGACAAAAGTGAAAGGATAATACAGACACAGTCTCAATCAGGCGGAAGCATACAAGAAAAACTTAATAGCTATTGGCAAGAAAGAGTATACATAACAAGAGGAATAAGAACGATACCGCACTTGGGCGCAGTCCGGCACGACGAGGCTCGCAGAGGCGTGGGAGCACCTGAAGTCTGTCGCTTGCGGTTGATTCCCCCTCGACGTGGCCGCGGTGCGCCAGAGGCGGTGGTCGTTGGATTTAGTCGCTGTCGCGTCACGGACGGTCGACGCACTGGGGCAGTCCGGCAGAGGAAGTCCGCACAGAGTAGGATCACAGAAGTAGCTGACGTTCAGTGTCCAGACGGGTCTTCCCTTTACCGCGGTGCCCGAGGCTACGCCCGGAGCTGACAGGATGAGCGGATTGCGCTCTCGAACCTCCCAAGTCGACTACCGCGCCGTTTCCCAGTTTCAACCGAACGGCGCTCTTTCCCAATAAAGTAAACAAAACACACCCGCTCCCCTACAATCGCAATACACACACACACAAAAAAAGACCGTCACAGCGGCAAAGACACTCGTTGCCCCCAGCTCCAAACAAAGTCAATACCAAAAACGCTCAACTGGGGCATCTGGCAAACTCATTTCCGAATTCCATAAAGTGGTACCGCGCCCAAGCATCGGGCAAACGCGTCCCCCGAACGAGAGTCGAAGAGGCCATAAACAAGTCAAGTTAGGGTCCCAGTCGGGACCGGCGAGGTGCTAACTAGCGCCAACCAGGGAGTGTCACACCACCCGCGGCGACCACATGGCCCCGCAGGCAGCCGACGGGGCGCCCTTTACAATACGCGTGGCCCGGCGGGACCAGGCCGGTTTTTGTGACACCACTACTTGCGCGCATAAATCACCAAATGAAGACTGATATATTGCTTAAACTCTGTGCAAAAGCTATCCACAGTAGGGGCGTAGCCAGGGGGCGGCTTATAGGGCTTCAGCCCCCCCCCCCCCCCCCCGAAATTCAGCCGACCCTATAATATACACATGCATTTTGACCCCCCCCCCCCCTTTCCCCTTTCCGCACCCCTCGTTGGAGACGACATCCCAGCCGCCTCAGCCCACCCTACATCCCCCCACCCCTCCGAAAGAAATTCCTGGCTACGCCACTGATCCACAGACCCAGAATCTTTGCCTGGCCAGTCATGGCACTTGTCACTGAACTCGTATTAAAATTAATTCTTATCATTTATTGCAGCGAGTTAACTCTTAACATTGGCATTTCTTTATTACGACTCCGGCACCAGTCCTTCTTTGGGTTTACCAAACTGAATATCTCAACCTGAGTTTCATTTTTCGTGTTTTCCACTCTCGTGATTTTGGTCAAAATAAACGCCCAGCTACCTAAATGAGACACCTGACCGCCAAAAGAACGGTCCGTTTGTTTTGATTTTTTAGGTATTTAATTCCTCAAGCTAGAATTTAGAAACCCAAGTCCTTCACGTCATCACGTTTTCCTGGAAATCCACAAAGAGCCAAACACATGCACGACAAAAGGGCCGGCCCGTCATGTAACTCTGATCACACTTAAATATGTGTAATAGACACTTTCCGAAATTCAGTGCCATCTGGTGGTTCGTAAAGCAGTTTAGGTTTTGCCATATCAATGGCGGAAATGAACTTGTATCGGCACCGTCACTTTCGCAAGTCAACAGCACGCGAGGAATTGTTCGGTGTGAGTTCTTTCTCGATCACTTGCAGTTCGGTGGTGACCAAGAACCTGCATTCAGAATTAAGCTCCAACCCACTCAGATGCCTCGAGAAAATTCTATACACCAAAGTGCTTTAAAGCCGATTTTGTGCCGCCCACAGATTGACTGAAGCTGAGCTATTGGAAATAAACGCTTACATAGCTCTTGTGTTCCATTCCTACGTCGCGTCTGATCCCCCGAATGTACAGGCCTCGCAAGATCTGCATAGGAGCATCTTCTACGTCTTCCTTTATCGGTCACTAGAAGGCCGCCATTGGTATGGCACAGATTAAAGCCCCTCGATATGTTTTATGAAGGGGCTTTAGCACAGATGCCGTTCGCACAGATTATGATAGTGATCAAGGTGGCCAGACTGAATTTCGGAAAGGGTCTATTGGCCTCTGATATCCTCGCGGGGTACTAACGGCGCACAAACGATGTTATATTTTTCAACACGCCGGTCGTTTTTTTGTTGTGAATGTGTCTCGCCATTTGGCTGAGGACGATTTTCGCGTTTCGTTCTGACCACAAATGCTGGGGACGTGAGCCCGGAACGTAAACAACTGACCCGCTTGCACGAGAACTGGAGCAGCCGTGCGCGTTCCAAAGAAAGCTCGTGCAGAGAAAAACAAGCGAAGGATCAAAAATGCCAAATTCAGGATATAGAAAAATACCCACTGTATAGAAGCGCCACCACGCACGATTTCTCGCACTGATAACAGGCCTGGAAGGCGATCCCACCACCATCTGTTGGATCAGAATCACACTAACTACAGGTCCTGGGAAAAGTGGCGCCATTCATTGTTGTGAAAATGCTCGAGACACGTGCCTCGCGCCACTGCTAGGAAGAACATGACGTCTGAACTCTAGTTCAGTGCTGAGCAGTGCTGCCATGATCTTCCAAGAACTGCACGGTGCACGTGCTTCTTGCATCGACGCAACTTGCGCTACTTTTAAAACATGAAGGGGCTTTAAAAATTGTCACTTTTTTTTTCATTTCATTTCATTTTATTACCTTAAGGGCCTCTACGTGAGGCATTACATAAGGGGGGTACATCAAATTCACAAAAATTGGGGAAAACATTGAATGAGAACAATGAGAAAGCATCATTACACAGAGATTACTCAAAAAACTTAACAAGCTCCTGCGTAAACTGGTTATGGTCACATATCGTCACCAGGCTTGAGGGCATGCTATTCCATTCAGATATGCATAGAGAGAGAGGTGAGTATTTGTAGGCGTTAGTTCTAGAGAGAGAGAGAGAGTAAACATTTATTCGCACCCAACAATTCGTCCTGGGTCATTTTCTTTACCACTCATCGCCCAGCACGTTCTTAACGTGCTGAACTAAGAGCGGCCAGAGGAGGAGTTCGGTCCCGGCAGGGGGATTGGCCCACTCCTCCCAGCTCCCGGGCTTAAGTCTGGCTGGAAGTGTTTGTAGTGCCGTTGTAGTTGTGACAGCTACGTTGGGGCAGTCCCATAGTTGGTGAGCATTGCTGGGGTACCGTCCGCAGGTGCTGCACTGTGGTGTGCCTTGTGCGCCGCTGATGTAGTGTCTAATGTGTTCAGTCATGAGGCTTGTAGTCTGCGCTCTCCGCACTATGGTTGAGTCTTCTCTGTTTAGTAGGTAAGAGGGGCTGTTTAGTAATGTTTTGTTTTCTCGGAGCTCTTTAAGCGTCCTCTTTCTCTGTTTATGCATAGATGCCCTATGAATGTAGGGGTCATAGGAATGGGGCCATGGAATGGGGACGCCCGGATTGAGGTTTCCGCGGGCGAGCTCATGGGCAAGCTCGTTCCCCTTTATGCCCTGATGCCCCGGTATCCACTCTATGGTCACCGTGGTATGAGGATGGTTGATCATGGTGTCTGTTAGCATAGTTGTAATGTGTGGGGGAAGGGCGTTGTCCCTGAAGTTGCGTATGGCCCCTTGGCTGTCGGTTCTGATTGTGATATCTCCCTTGGTCGCGTGGTCCCTGATGGCCTCCGCTATGGCTAAGGTTTCCAAACTGGTGGGAGATGGAGCGTCTTTGTGTGTGTATGTGGTTTGCGTTTCTTGGCCCACTATAGCAGTCGTGCCCGTCTTGCTTTGGGGGTCATAGCTGGCGTCCGTGTAATAGTACGTTATGTCATCTTGTTCAATGAGAATGCGCTGTGCGATTCGGGCTCTTCGTTCGTTGTCTTTTTCGGGGTTCATGTTTTTGGGTATGGGCTTGGTGTTAATTCGGGGTATCCGATCCCATGGTGGGGCCAGATCTGGTATAGCTGGAAGGTCACGAGTTTCGTGTCCTATTTCTTGGAGGAGTTTCCTGCCTTGTTTAGACGTCTGGAGTCTTTGATATTGCGCTGTATTGTGTAGATCTGTTAGCTCCCCTAAGGTGTTAAAGATGCCTGTCTCTTCTATCTTGATCAAAGGGGTGAATCTTGGTACCCCCAGTGCAAGGCGGGTGGCCTTTCTGAGATGCGTCTCAATTTTGCTTTTTTGGGTTTTCGTAATACTCATGTATGGGAGCCCGTACATGAGTCGTGAGTTGATAAGTGCATTGATTATCTTTCTTAACTCGTGTTCTTTTACTCCTGCTCTTTTCCGCGTCACCCGATCTATCATGTGGGTGATCTGATCTATTTGTGCTATTATTTTTGGGTCCATTTGTCCGCTTTCCCGCTTTGTTCCAGGTAGAACCCCAAGACCCGTATGGATTGCTGTCTGGGTATCACGTGATTGTCTAGCTCAAGGGTAATTAGGTTGCGGGTCTGCTCAGCATGTTTGGTGTTACTGTCTATCACAACGATGTACTCGGATTTGTCTGGTGCACACCGTAGTCCGATAGATGTTACGTATTCCTGTATGACGTCGAGTCCCTTCTGCGTTGTTTCTTCTTGTTCTGCTAGGGAGCCCCTGTTGCACCAAAGAGTAATATCATCCGCATATAATGCAGACTTTAGATCCGATATCTTCTGGAGTTGACCCGGAAGGTCTTTGAGGGCAAGATTGAAGAGAGTCGGTGAAAGAATGGCTCCTTGGGGAACCCCGGCCTGTAGTGTGTATTTTGGGCTCATGTAGTCACCCACCTTGATTGTAATTGTCCGGTTTGAGAGGAAGTCTTTCACGTAATTGAACATTCGTTGCCCCGGTTTTGTTTCTGCTAGCTTTGTTAGTATGGCAGAATGGGCCACATTATCGAATGCTTTGTGGATGTCCACAGCAGCCAGTAACCTGGTTTGCGCCGTGCTTTTGTGGTCAAAAAGGTCGTTTTTGAGTCTCAGCATGGTGTCCTGCGTGGACACGTGTCTTCTGAAACCTATCATTGTGTGGTGTAGTACTTCTTTGGTTTCGAGATGCCATTCAAGCCTCTGCAGTACCATTTTTTCAGCCAGTTTCCCCACGCATGACGTTAAGGAGATTGGCCTTAGGTTGGTTATTTTGTCAGACGGTTTACCCGGTTTGGGAATGGGTACGATTACAGCTTCTTTCCATTCCATTGGCAGGTGACCTGTTTCCCAGGCTGTGTTTATTTGCTTGAGTAGGGCCTCCAGATAGTTGTTCGGAAGGTTTCTTAAGAGTGTGTAGGTGATACCATCTATTCCTGGAGTTGTGCTTCTTTTGATGTTCTGTAGAGCCGAGAGCATTTCGTTTAAGCTAAAAGGGCTATTAATGCCGTCTTCTTTGTTCTCTTCTTCGTCTGTGGGGTTGTCGGGAAGGGTGTCAGTTACCGGTTGTGGCGGATAAAAATGTCTTCTAATGTCTTCTGCCAGGTCATGTGGGTTTTTGTCCAGTTTGAGCTGTAACTTTTGTAGGCTGTGCTTGGGTTTGGATTCTCCCAGCAGGGATCGGAGTATTTGCCATACTCTAGGTGTATGTAGGAGTCCGTTCAAACCGTCGCACAGTTGTAGCCAGTTTTCGTTTGCTAGCTTGCTGGCGTAGTCCTCTGCTTCTTCTGTAATGCTTCTTAATATTTTCTTTAAGTGCTTGTTTATCTTGTTCTTCTTTAACCTTTTGCCCACTTTCCTTCTTTTGTCCCATAGCTCGAGGAGGTGCCGGTCGATAAACGGTGCTTCTTCGGTTTTCATAATGTGCTTTGTGTGCTTCTGGTATGCCGTTTTGATTTCTTCAGCCCAGGTGGAGGGGTCTTCCGAGGCGTCTTCCCTTTCTAAGTCTTCTCGAAGTTTTTCCCATTTGGTAATTCCTGTTCGCGATCCTGATCCTCGTACTTTCTTTCTTTTGCTTTGGCTTGTGAGTTGTGTTATTAGAATGTAGTGATCGCTGCCCAGGTTTTCTAATGTGTTTTCCCACCGAGTTAGGTTGGGGCCGATGTGCCACGTGAGATCTGGATTTGTGTCTTTCTCTACGCTATTCCCAGTCCGCGTTGGGGTATGGATGTCGTTTAGTAGAGACAGGTTGTTGTTGCCCGTGGCTGCTTCTAACCTTCTGCCATTTGGAGTGGTGTTAGAGTAGCCCCATGCCGTGTGATGGCTGTTGAAGTCGCCCCCTATTATCAGGTCCTTTCCCTTGTGCTTGTCTTTGAAGTCTTTGATCCAGTTTGTTTTGCTATGATGGTATCCCGGGATCCAGTATGCGTTGATCACTACCAGTTTGGTGTCGCTGCCTTGGATCTGGCATTCTATTGTTACCATTTCTTGTTTGTCTGAGTTGTACTGTTCCGTTTCTAGCTGTATTGTGGGGATACTATTTGCCACGTATGTTATAGTCATGGTTGGTGTTTGAGGTCCATTTGAGTTTTGGTTCTTACTCGACCGTTTTTGCAGGCGTGTAATACTTGGTTCTGTGAATTTTTGATATCCAGAGAGACTGAAGTCTCCATTTGTTTCTTGTAATATTATTATATCTGGTTTGCGTGCCGCGTGTTGGATGTAGAAAAGAATTTGAGCCTTTTTTCTTCTAAAGCCTCTACAATTCCATTGCCATATTACTGTGTCTGCTGCTTGCTTTTCTTTGCTCTTTTTATTCATGTTGGGGCTCAGGAGTTTCTGAGCGTGTTACTTTAGTGGTGCCGGTTGGTTCTGCAAGGATACTTCTTTTTCTGTTCAATAGCATGTTGATCTTGGCGTCTAAACCTTTTATGTGTTCCTCTAGGAGAGTCATCTGGTTTTGCATAATTTCCGTCTGTCTCACAAGTTGCATTATGATTGCGCTGGCTTGGGGGTTCAAGCCAGGTATGATTTCTCTACTCGAGCAGGTTGTTGTACTCGAGGGAGGTAGAGAGGGCGTTGACGGCGCGACACTCTCGTTCTCCTTCATGTCCATAATTGTGGCCTGCAAAGTTTTAGCTTGAAGGTTGTCAACCCTTGCTTTGTCTGAATTCTCTGTCAATTGGCGGCGTCTAGCTTGCGTTAACGCTTCTTTATACGTTTGTGATATGCGTGCTGTGCGTGATGGTGTGTTATTTGGAGCTGTGAGGTAGTGTAAAGGCCTACTCACGCTTCTGGCTGGGTCCACGCTAAGACTTCTAGCACGTGGCCTCGGTTTGGCTGCAGCTATCTTGCTTTTTTTAGTGTTGCTGGATGTCCTCGATTCTCGTGGCGCACGTGAAGTCAAATGCGGTTCCGCGTCTTTCCTTTGGTTGGGTTTGTCAGGCAGGAGTGGAAACTCATTGTCTTGAAGCAGTTGGTACGGATTGGAGGTGTTTGGGCCGCAGGATGGGGTACTTTTTGGCGTGGTTCTTTGTGGGGGTCCGTTGTTCTTCCTTAGCGTAAATTGCATCTGTCTTCTCATCTCCATGCTGTGATTCAGGTCTATGTCTGCCTTGAGCCTGGCCGGGCATT
Organism: Ixodes scapularis; assembly: GCF_016920785.2. Taxonomy (NCBI): domain Eukaryota; kingdom Metazoa; phylum Arthropoda; class Arachnida; order Ixodida; family Ixodidae; genus Ixodes; species Ixodes scapularis. The sequence continues at coordinate 126,588,879 of NW_024609880.1, read as the reverse complement.
GAGGGTCTGCAGGAGAATGTTCGTCTCCACAGTTGTGGCAGTAAGGGATGCATTGATGATCCTCTGCGAGCTCAGAGCCCAGGGGAAATTCCTGGCTGCATTGTTGGCAAGTGATGCTGGTTTTTTTCTTAGGGCAAACTTCTGCTTTGTGCCCGATTTTCTGGCAGCATAGGCAAAGAATGCTTCTTGGTCGGTAGGGGTAGATTTTGGTGACCACTCTATCTACCGTTATATACCTTGGAAGGTGAAGACCTGCGAAGGTGATGAGCACGGTGTTGCTCCTTCCCATCCTGTGTGCTGATAGTATGGTGCGGTCATGACTTTGGATACTGTTTTGTAGGCTGCCATCGTCTAGGTTGTCCAGACCGTGAACAACCCCTCTGACCTGGTCTCTGCCCATGGCGAGGTAGGTCGATGTGGGTCTGCTGACGCCGTCGATGTTAATCGAGGTTAGTCGTAGCAGTTTACTTTTCGCCGAGGGGCGGTAGGTGTCGGCTGCTATCAGGTTAGGGCCTTCTCGTACTTTAAAAAAGGTCTCGAGCCTTTCACCCGGTGTGAATTGGGCGGCAAGCGTGATCGCCTGTCCGATCTTCTGATGTGATGTTTCCTTGAGGTTGAGGCCGTCCGTGATTTTGATGATTACGGTGTCGTAGCTTCGGTTCTTGAAGTGGCGCGGTAGCACGGTGATCCAGGGGTTTGGATTGCCGTCGTCGTCATTCGAGTATTGCTTCGCTGGCTCTGCCAGGGTGAGGTCCACTTTGTCGAGATGTAGGGTTGTTTCACATTCCATGTTGTTGAACTTCTGGGTGTTTTCGGGGCTCGAGCATCCCCTACACCTCTTTGCAGAGTCGCAAATACTTCGGAATCAATTCTTTAGCGAGAAAATCTGAGAGCCACAGAGGACAGCAACTCGGCTGTTCGGTAACTTCTTCCTTCTCCTCTTCTAGAGAAAATGGGTTCGACTTTACATGGATGATCTAGGCGAGATGAAATATGATGAGCCGGCAAAATAAATGTTTTTGGTGACCATGGGTTGTAGTATAGTCTGTGCATAAAAGAGAGCCGTTCGTTTTTTCTACGAGTTTCGAGTGCATGGAGAGATATGGACTGTTTTAGACAGGAAATGCTTTTTCGAGAATAATCGCGAGTAATAAAACGAGTGGCGCGATTTTGGACAGCTTCGAGTTGGTTAATGAGATACAATTGATGAGGATTCCATATGATGGACGCGTATTCCAGTTTCGTCCAAACTAACGTAGTGTAAGCTAAACGTTTGACATACGGGTCTGCGAGATAAAGATGTCGTCTTAAAAATCCTAATGTTCTATTTGCTTTAGAGCAGATATAGTCAACGTGGCACTTCCATGACAAGTCTGCAGAAAGGAACACTCCTAGATATTTAAATGTGGCCACACGTTCTAGTTCACAAGATGAAATAGAGTCGGTGCAAGTGAGTTTATTTTTTGATCTGGAGAACGACATAATTTTAGATTTATCCAGATTAATCGTCATGAGCCAAGATTCACACCAGGTAGTGAATTTTTCTATATTGTCTTGTAGAATTACGCAATCATTGATGGAAGAAATTTTGCGATAGAGCACAAGGTCGTCAGCATACAATCTCACGGCGGAAGAGAGGGAGGAAGCAATGTCGTTTATATAAATTAGGAAAAGAAGTGGGCCAAGAACTGAACAATGAGGGACGCCGGAGATGACATTCAGTGGAGAGGAGGTGACATTATTGACAATCACAGATTGGGTGCGATGAGACAGGAAGGCCCGAATCCACGAGACAAGGTTACTACTAACGTTTAGATGGAGGAGCTTAAAGGGGTACGGAAACCAAATTCTGGAGCTCATTTCTTTGTTTCAACACGACGCAGGTAGCAGCACAACCACAGAAACATAAATATTGCGCTAGAAAACGCAAGAAAACATATTTTAAAGTGAATTAAACGATAATCAAAAACCACCTGGTAGTTGGTTATGAAGCTTCAATGGAATGTCGTGACGACAACATGCCTCTGAAAGCAGCGCCGCAGCGGTATGTCCGCTCACTGGTATAGATTGCCTAGGCCTGAACGCAATACCGAGGCGTCTTGGTGGAAAGAGCCAAAACGAAGTGAGCCACCTTGGTTTCAGCTCTCGCGCGACGTGCAAACGCGTGCTTCGGTTGTTCTCAGGTTTGGTGCGCGTGCTGGCCCCGCGATATCTACAGCCCTTGGGTACTTCGACAAAGCGAGATTGTAACGCGTTGACGCCTCCAAGTGGCAAAACTCGTCACTACGGTACGCTTGGTCGTCCGAGGCATGATGACGTCAAGACGTCTGCCGGATCTCCCGAGATGCATCGCGCTCCTCCATGGCTGATTTTGAAGCGCTCGCCAAAATCGCGGCATTTAGAGCATAAAATATAGCCATCTGCTCAAAATACGACCGTGCGATTATTCATTACAGGCTTAGCTGATCATATTGAACTCATTTCTTGATGTTTTCTCTATATTTCAAGTTTCGATTCCGTATCCCTTTAAGTATTAGTCTGTTATGGGGAACACGATCAAAAGCTTTTGAGAAGTCAATGAATATTGCATCAGTTTGTTTTAAAGAGTGCATGTTGGTATGAAGATCGTGGGTGAGTTCGAATAATTGGGTAACACAAGACAGTTTTTTGCGGAAGCCATGCTGATTAGAGAACAACAAATCGTTACTATCGAGATGAGACATTATGCTGCTAAAGACGATGTGCTCTAAAATTTTGCATGACACACTGGTCAGTGAGATGGGCCTGTAATTTTTTAGCTCATTCGGATTACCTGATTTGAAGATGGGTACTACGTTAGCATTTAGCCAATCGGACGGCAATTGGGAGAAAGCTAGGGACTGCTCGAAAATAAGGAGCAGAAATTTGGCGGAAGTATATTTCGTTATTTTTAAGAGTCTGGAGTTAATTCCGTCACAGCCAGGTGAGGAGTTCACAGGGAGTCGATCAATAACATTCGAAATTCCGTCTATGGAGAGGTAAATATCCTGCATGACCGTTGGGTTTTCGATGCTAGATAGGCAAGGTTCCGGAAAAGTTTCGCGTGTAAATATCTCACCAAAATACGCGTTAAAATTGGAGGCAATTACCGCGGATGATAATGGGCTATCTTGTGGATCTAAGGTAGGAAGTTTGGCGCCCCTGGGTGTAGGATTAATTATAGACCAAAACTTTTTGGGATTTTCAGTTAGTACCTTTTTTAGGTCAACATTAAAAAACTTATGTTTCGCTGACTGGATTACGCGTTTGCACTCTTTGGAAAACGCGTGAAAATGAAGCCAAATTTCATCAGTGTTTAACTTTACAGCCTTGCGGTATAAACGTTTTTTCTTACTTAAAATGCGCTTTATTTTCACTGAGAACCAGGGGGGAGATGAGTCTGAGGTAAGTATCTTTTTAGGAATAAACTGGTTCGCGGAGCTAAGCAGTGTGTCCTTGAAAAAAGTCCAATTGACCTCGACTGAACGGTCATTGAAGGAGTTTTCGAAGTCTACGAATGCCCGGAGGAGAGCGGAATTCAGATCCTCTATATTTGCCTTAGGGTAGTCCCAAATGATTTTCGAGGTCTTCTCTTTGTCTGGTACCTTTTGTGAAAGATTGATGGCTATGAGGGCGTGATCACTAATCGGCGATAGGAAATGTATGGAAGAGATATGTTCAGGATGACGACACCAAGCGGCCACGCTCGCAACTGTAGTACCCTTGGCCGTGCAGGAGCCCATGACGTCACGAGCGCGATACGCATTGCTTTTATCACTGGTCGATTTTGAAGCGAGAGGCACAGAGCTCCCGGCCACGTCATTTCGATTCCGTACTCCTTTAAGCTGAAACCGCAGTCAAAGCTACAATCGCGTGCTGGCCAGCGCTCCAAGCTTTGAGACGTGCATTTCTCGCGCAAGAGCTCGTTCTGCGGAAGAACGTTTCAAAGCTGGGTCACACTGATCACACATCATGCAAAATACAGTCTCCAAACACGAGTCACCACAAAATTCCTATCCCCTCCCCTGCCCGCGTTTCGATCTGGATGAGCGTCGCCGTACGAAAATGTCAGATTCAGGCCGCAATGAAAAATTCCGGTTCCGCCTAGACCCGAAATTGGGGCACCAGTTTGTATCAAGCCTGGAACCGCGCACTTCCAGCCCCAATTTTAAACCCAGGCGGTGCACCGCCAGAATACCCGCTGCGCTCATCACTGGACTCTACAAAAGAATTTCTTGTTATGCCCTTAGCCGTTACAACCGAGAGAACGTCGTGATTTCAGACTCAGGCAGACTGGGTCTGAAATCGCGACGATCTCTCGGTTGTAACGGCTAAAGGCATCGCACGAAAGACTTTTGTAGAGCCCAGTAGTGAGCTCAGTGGTAATTCCGGCGGCGCACACGGTCGTCCAGGCGTCGTCGCGTCCTCATTAAACACGGTGCACGGAACAGACACACAGCACGCACAAGCACAGTATCCAGTGTTGGAACTTGGAGTGGATCAAGAAGTTCCGGCGGGCAAGCGGTATCCGAGTTGTCCAAGTATTGTCACCAAGCACACCAGCGCCAAGCGCATCCAGATGCCGAGCCAAAGTGCAATGGGTCGGCAGCTTCACACTATATAAAGATTCAAAGCCGCAGTCAGTGGGTATCCATCCAGGGAAACGATGGGCGCGTCAGTATCCGCGTGCGCCCGCAGCGCGAACGTCGCCGCCGGGCGAGCGCCGACTGACAGTCAGATGAGAACGAAGAAGAAACTGAACTGACTAAACTCTCGGCGCTGCGCTGCCGCCGACTGCAACAGACAACTGACAAAGCCAGGCGCGCGCGCAGAGAACGCCCGCTCGCAGAACCTGCGCAGCGGATGCGCCTGTCACTGACACGTGACCTGCGAGAGACCGCGGAAGTTCTCCGTCAACCCCCCCCCCCCCCCCCACCCCTCCCTCCCCTCCTCCAGTCACGCATGTGCGCGCCCGCTGGCTGGGAGCAGACCCTACTTGAACAAGGGGAGCGCATCGGCTCCACCGACCACCGTGCGATTCCAGTGCGTTGCGTCTCACTGGATCCGAGTCATCCGACTGGTTACACCCAGAATCGCGCGGATCGGAACTGTCCACAAGTTTAGAAGCCCGCGGATCCGAACTGGAACCGCTCCGATCTGACATTTTTGTACGGGTCGTACCGGCGTCTGCGTGGTGCACGTTAAGGACCCCATCCAGGCTAGCGGTTGTACGCTCTGGCTAAATTTCTCATCTACAGCTGGGAGACAAGTCTTCCGTTGAGGCAGACGAATTTCTGGGCTGTATGAACGTACACACACCCCGATTTTTATTTTTCACCGCAATATCTCTGGTTCGAATGCCGCGTGCAAAGTTTCTCCTTGAACTCATTGCCATGCGTCATTCGAAGCACGGATCTCGTGGTGACTCGATTTCAAATCTGTATGAAAACTGTATTTTGTATGGTGGTGTTTGTATGATGTAGAACTAGTATGGGCTTATTTCTCTGCACCTCCTGCACTGGTGCAGAAAAGTGTAGACCGGTGAACATCCGGTCCTATCTCAATCAATCGATCAATCAATCCATTTTATTTACATCATCATCAGATAGAGATGTGGGCGGCAGAGTCAAAAACTTGTGTACTTGAAGCGCATGCCTTAAGTACACTGTCCTACACTTTTCTGCACCGCTGTAGGAGGTGCTGTTAAATCGATTGAGCCTACTGCAGACGTACGGAGTGAGCTTCAAGTTTGTTCATTCCGATCAATCACGGAAATACTATTTACAGTGGGTGATACCTTATATTTCTATTCACATGTATATTTGGAACATATTTAACATCGAAATATGATAACCCAAAGGGCCATGATTTGCAAGCAAGTTTGTAGGTTTGAATTATCGTTTTCCACGGTGAACAGGTCAGAAGTATAAAACAAACAAGTCAATTTTAGAGGATTTTTACCACGCCCATACTGCATTCCCGACTTCCCTTTCTACTTTTTCGGTTCCTAAGAAATATTAGCCTAAAAAGGGGTTGTGAGTTCATCAGTTTAAAACATATTTGTCGGTCTCAAAAGGACCTATTTGCAATGATAAGCTCTGCAACTCAAGAAAAAAAAGTTACATTTTTGGGAACCTAAGTTTGATAACTCTATTTCTTAGCTTACATATCCATCGTCTTATTCTAAGATTAGTAAGCGCAATGCTCATCGCGTGAGACACGTAAAAGATCGGAATGCTAAATATTCAAATGGAATGTTTTACAACTGCATCTATCTGTCCTTGTGGAATGTCACATGCCTTTGCAACTCGTATCGCTTTCTCTCAAATAATATAATCCAGCCTTACGAGCTTCGCCATTTAAGAGTAATTCACCGCCCAAGAGAAATTGAAGGCGAGCGGTTGGAATGGTGAACACTTGAACGCCTCCTTGAAGCCGCTAACTGCCGGCAGGGCCGAGTTGCACAGAGCAATGGACTGCATGCGTTGCCGCGCTTCCTCGCCACAAGTAGTGAAGCACTTGACGAGAAAAAACAGCTGTTCCGGAGGCACACCTTCGAAGCTCAGTTTCCGTGTCATCCCGGATGTATTCCTATTGGAGAAGTCGGCTCTATAAGCCGCATAAGTCAGCGCTGCGGAGAGGCTGCGAAAGGTGACTTGTCGCTGCTCGATGGGGAGCAGAAAGGTAGCGTGCGATGTCAGGCGGCTCTTCATCTCGAGGATCTCTTCAAGAAACGGTCCAAGGGGAGAGACGGTTAGTTCTGCCAACTGCAGTTCCCTGAAACTTGTGTCATGAAAAAAGACTAAGTCTATGAGCATCAGGACGGCCAAGCTCACCCGGGTGCCTACCACGGCAGCGATAACCTGCGACGGAGTGTTTTCCAGAAGCAACGGCGGGGCTAGGAAGAAGGATGGCACAGTGCCTTCCCTCGCAACCAGCATGCGGTAGATTTCATTCTGCGCGATCCCCATTATGTAGATGATTCCGTGCTGGGGCTTGCGCAGGGACGCCTTGAAGAAGGACATGCTGGAGCTACTCACTTCTAGGAATGTGTTGAAAAAGTGGCCCGACCGGCTGACGGTCATGAAGCTGTACGCCTCGTCCACGAGAGCCCACGTTAGGGTCGAGTTGAGGGCGTTCACGAATACATGGTCAATTTCGTTCGAGATTAGCGATTTCGCCTTCTCGCTAAATTTTAGGCCGTACCTCTCAAGGCCCTGTTTGGTGAGCTTCATAGCACGAAATGCGGGGACCTTGTCGTATACCAGGCCGTCCTGCGCCTTCCATGATGCCATAGGCATGACCAAGTTCACAGCCCAGAGACAGCGATCCACAACATAGTCATACGTAAACCGTGGGTTTTTCAAAGCCTCCATTAATTGGGACGTCAGGTGACGAGACACCAGAGGAGACAGGTCCCAGACTATGTAGGCCCCTAGGTACAGCTTGAAGCGCTCGCGCTCCTGCGGCGTTTGGAGGAATTCCTTGTCGAACTGTTCGAACAACGCAAGTTGTAAGTTCACGATCTTGTCGTCGCGCCACAGCTGGGAGTTGTCGGGCAGCTGACCGTTGACCGCGCGCCGCAGTTGCTCGTCGTTCATGCTCATGTACGTGGGTATCCCCAACTCGTTATAAAATTTTGGTGTGAGCTTGATAAATGTCTGATGAACGGCCAGCACATCGTCGATCATGAAGCTGTAAGACTGTCCCGTGCCACCGACCATTTCGGCACAGAGCCTCAAGAAGTTCTCCGCGGTGCCAATTGCCACAAGTGCCTCCATAGTTCCGAAGAAAGGGCCCAAGCGTTCCGCAAGGTCCAAGAACAGAGTATTTTCTGCTGGAAATTCCGGGTTACGTCCCACGTGGAAGGCCCAGATAGCCGGAAGTCCAAACTCCAGGGACGCCTGCACCATGATTTCCAGGAGCTGTTGCCTCGACGTGGGAGTCTTGTGAGGCCAGGGCAGGTTTAGCCTCCGCAGGTACGACGTGAGCAGATCCACTGTCCGAGTACTGGACTGCTGGCTGAGACAGCGCAGTAGCAGCAGTGCAGCCTTGTGCTCGCTCGTTCGAGGCTGCTCCGGGATCCTTACCTGGAAGAGGTTTTGGATGCGTCGCTTGTTGAAGGGCATTTCGTACTTGATGTAAGGCACTATGTACTCTTTGTTTGGCTGTCGGTCCCATCCTCCGCAAACGTGCTCGTAAAAATCCTCGCAGGGGTGGACGCTGTGGTCTCGGGAGGATTGGAGGTCGTTCTCGAGCGACGTGCAGTCCGAGTCCTGTTCGCAGGCACCGAGGGTTGTGAAGATGGCCACCGACGGGATGACTAGGGTGACCGACATTACCAAGAGCCCGGCACCGACGAACAGGCCGTATCGGATCAAGGACTGGCAACCAGAGTCGTCTTGGCGATTTTCTGTGTCTTCGTTCATTCCGGGGAAGGCTCAATTGGAAGAAATAGAGGACTTCGAAGGCTCTTGGACCGCAGTCGTGTTTCGAATGCTCCGTGCGCCACGTTCGTCTCATTCTCGCACTGCTCGCGTTACGAGCCTCATTCGCTTCGTCGTCTTCTTTTTTGTGCAAATCCTCCTTAATGACGAACAGACCTTTCCGAAAAATCCCAGAGGACATCGCGGCGCGGTAGCAGTAGTAGTAGTTTATTGTAAGATGGAAAGGGGGTAGAAGCAAGGCGAAAGGTTAGTCTCCCAATGGTGGGGTCAGCTTTAACGCCTTGCCAGGGTGGCAGGCGGAACCAAGAATGGTTATGGGAGAGGTAGCACAACAAACTCTATGATATACTATAATGCACTATGATGCACTATTTACTGTGTGATACAATATTAAACAAATTGTGTGGCTAATTTTGATCTTGGTCCATTCCTCACGTATTATAGGCTGCAATAGCCTGCGGATTTTAGGTAGTCAAGCATGCGCTCTTAAATCTGTTGTTTTCGAATGCCGCCAACCTGCCGGGAACAGGAGTGACTTGGTGTTGCCAGCTGGAATATTAAGCTGTTTGAGGGTGGTCACAAGTATCTCTCGGTGGTTGCTCACCGCTCTGCAATGCCAGAGAACGTGTTCAATGTCCTCCGTGGCGCCACAGGCACTGCACTGACTGCAGGCTGGGGATGTCAGGCGTTTGATGAGATGCAGTCGAGAAGCGGTTCGGGCGCAGCCTACCCTTATCCGATGAAGTCGAGCTTGTTCGAGCCTGCTGAAGCTTTTCGTGTTGATTGTGTAATGCGGTGTTCCAGCCACAGTTTCAGGGTCAGGGTGAAGTTTCTGAATGGCTTTTTGAATAAGGCTGTTTGACGAATTATAGGGATGTGCGGAGATTGTTGGTGTGATATCCGCATGAGCAGCACGTGCGAGAGCATCCGCAGTCTCATTTCATTGAATGCCAACGTGGGAAGGAATCCATTGACACTGGATGGATGCACGTTCCGCGGCTGCCTTCTGCACTAGGTGGGCTATAGTGCGAGCTAGCGGAGATGCTCTTTCCAGGTTTGCGAGTTGTCTCAGAGCTGCTTGGGAGTCGGAGAGGACGACAAAGTGATGTAGCTCCGCATGCTTGAGAGTTCCTTGTACGTCAAGCCAGATGTCAGCAAGCTCGACACATGCGGTGTTCAGACAGATGTCCAAGCGATCTTTCGTGTAAACTCCGAATCCATGTCAGAAAGAGAATGTGTGGTATGGAACGTGGTTATATACGCATTTGACCGCAGCGTGACATGGATGAGAACGAACGAAAGGCTCGGCATGCTGCGGCTCACTGTCTACGCAGGCAAGTACCACCAGAGCTTCGTCCCAATCAACATTTCACCACGTGGAGATGCGTTTTTTTTTATACTCCGTTTCGTGCTAAATGCCAGCGTAGCTGAGGCTCCAAGAGCGAGCTGCGAGTTTTTAGCGTCCCTGGCTGCCATGGCAACGCTCGCTGAGGACCGAGCCAAAGCCGCCTGCGAACCCGGAAACCTAGCTCCCCATTAAACGTCACAACAACGTGACAACCACATTACCGGAAAGACGGTGGGAGAGTTGAGAGTGGCCGCGGGGGGCACATATTTCAGAATAGGAGGTTAAAAAGCGCGAACAAACGAGGACAGTAAAGAAACACGTGTTTCTTTACTGTCCTCGTTGGGTGACGTCATCAGTGACGTCACCCGTGATGGTGACGATGACAATGCGGATGCCGGTGACGTCATCAGTGACGTCACTGATGACGTCATCAGTGATGATGACGATGACGATGCGGATGCCGGTGAGGTCATCAGTGACGTCACTGATGACGTCATGATGACGATGACGATGCGGATGCCGGTGACGTCATCAGTGACGATGACGTCATCGGGGAGGTCACGCGACCTCGGCGGGGGGGGGTCACGTGACCCTGGGGAGTGGTCACGTGACCTCGGGGGTGTGTCACGTGACTTCGGGGGGGGGGGGGGGTCACGTGACCTCGGGAGGTCACATGACCTTGGGGGTCACGTGACCTTAGGATAACCTTGGGGGGTCGCGTGACCTTGGTTACGCCGACGCCGACGGCGACGCCGACGCCGCTCAAGCCGGGAACGGGCCCCTAAGAGCTGCGCTCGAAAATGAAAGCCGTTTACAAATCCCTGTAACGCCGAATTGGAGCGCAGCTCTTGAGGAGGAGTAGGGAAGGGTACTGACGGGGGTCACGTCACCTGCGGGTTGTCACGTGACCCCGGGGGAGGGGGGGTCACGTGACCTGGGGGGGTCACGTGACCTCGGGGGGGGGGGGCACGTGACCTCGGAGGGTCACGTGACTTTGGGGGGGGGGCACGTGACCTCGGGGGGAGTCACGTGACCTCGGGGGGTCACGTGACCTCGGCGGGAAGTCACATGACCTCGGGGAGGTCACGTGACCTCGGAGGGGGGTCACGTGACCTCGGAGGGGGGTCACGTGACCCCCCCCCCCCCCGGTTACGCCGACGCCGACGGCGACGCCGACGCCGATGCCGCTCAGGCTGGAAACGGGCCCCTAAGAGCTGCGCTCTGAAAAGTGAAAGCTGTTTACAACTCCCTGTAACGCCGAATTAGAGCGCAGCTCTTGAGGAGGAGGAGGGAAGGGTACTGGGGGGGGGGGGGTCAAGTGACCTTGGGGGGGTCACGTGACCTAGAGGGTCACGTGACGATGACGATGTCGATGACGTCATCAGTAACGATGACGATGCGGATACAGATGACGTCATCAGTGACGTCACTGATGACGTCATCAGTGATGATGATGCGGATGCCGGTGACGTCATCAGTGACGTCATCAGTGACGTCACTGATGACGTCATTTGTGATGATGGCGTCATCGCATCGTCATCGTCATCAGTGACGATGACGATGCGGATGCCGGTGATGTCATCAGTGACGTCACTGATGACGTCATCGGGGGTCACGTGACTTGGGAAGTCACGTGACTTTGGGTGTCACGTGACCTTGGGGGTCACGTGACTCTGGGGAGAGGTCTCGTGACCTTGAGGGGTCACGTGACTTTGGGGTGACCTTGGTTACGCCGACGCCGACGGCGAGGCCGCTCAAGCTGGGAACGGGCCCCTAAGTAATGCGCTCTAAAAAGAAAACTTCAGCACGTATTGAAAAACAGTTTTCTGTTCCATATTCCACGGGTGGTAGGGATTAACTCCCACACCTATCGACCTGAAGTCCGAGAACTGTTGCGCAGCCCCTTTAAACTCTGTGCAAAAGCTGTCCACAGCGGGGGCGTAGCCAGGGGGGTGGCTTATAGAGCTTCAGCCCCCCCCCCCTCCCCCCGCCCCTCCGATATTCAGCCGACCCTATATTATACACATGCATTTTGACCCCCCCCCCCTCCCCCTTTCCGCACCCCAGGTCAGAGACGACATCCCAGCCGCCTCAGCCCCCCCCCTCCCCCCCCCCCCCCGAAAGCAATTCCTGGCTACGCCACTGATCCACAGACTTATACCCTTGTTACACGGGCACACTTAACCGCGGTTAACTCAGCTTTAACTGCGGTTACGTGGCAGCACAGATGCCGCACTATACCCTCGGACAGCTATTTCAAAAGAAGTGAAGAGAGCGCGTGCACTGCTTTCATGGGTGCTCAAGATGCTCAAGCGCACGTTCGCCCATAGCTCTGACTGCATCTCCGCAGAATGTTGTCGGCAAGTATTGTGCGCTAACTGTGGCTTAGCGTAACCGCAGTTAAGTGTGCCCGTGTAACAAGGGTATTATACCCCTGTTACACGGGCACACTTAACCGCGGTTAACTCAGCTTAACTGCTGTTGCGCGGCAGCTATTTCGGACAGCTATTTCAGAAGAAGTGAAGAGCGCGCGCGCACTACTTTGATGGGTGCTCAGCATGCTCAAGCGCGCGTTCACCCATAGCTTTGACTGCATAGCCGCAGAATGTTGTCCGCAAATATTGTGCGCTAACTGTGGCTTAGCGTAACTGCAGTTAAGTGTGCCCGCGTGTAACAAGGGTATTATAGCCCTGTTACACGGGCACACTTAACCGCGGTTAACTCAGCTTAACTGCTGTTGCGCGGCAGCTATTTCGGACAGCTATTTCAGAAGAAGTGAAGAGCGCGCGCGCACTACTTTGATGGGTGCTCAGCATGCTCAAGCGCGCGTTCACCCATAGCTTTGACTGCATAGCCGCAGAATGTTGTCCGCAAATATTGTGCGCTAACTGTGGCTTAGCGTAACTGCAGTTAAGTGTGCCCGTGTAATACCCCTGTTACACGGGCACACTTAACTGCAGTTACGCTAAACCACAATTAGCGCACAATACTTGCCGACAACATTCTGCGGCGATACAGTCAGAGCTATGGGCGAACGTGCGCTTGAGCATCTTGAGCTCCCATCAAAGCAGTGCACGCGCTCTCTTCACTTCTTTTAATATAGCTGTCCGAGAGTATAGTGCGGCATCTGTGCTGCCACGTAACCGCAGTTAAAGCTCAGTTAACCGCGGTTAAGTGTGCCCGTGTAACAGGGGTATAACAAGGGTATAACTAGGGTTTTAGAATCTTTGCCCGGCCAGTCACTTCACTTCTCACTGAACTCGTATTAAGATTAATTCTAATAATTTATTGCAGCGAGTTAATTTTAACCTAGGAATTTTTTTATTATGACTCCGCACTAGTCCTACTTTGGGTTTACCAAACTGAATATCTCAACCTGAGTGTCATTTTTTGTGTTTTCCAGTCTCGTGGTTTTGGTCAAAATAAACACCCAGCTACCTAAATGAGACACCTGACCGCCCAAAAAATAGTTCATTTCTTGTGATCTTTTAGGTATTTAATTCCTCAAGCTAGAATTTAGAAACCCAAGTCCACCACGTCATCACGTTTTCCTGGAAATCCACAAAGAGCCAAACACATGGACGACAAAAGGGCTGGCAAGTCATATAAATCTGATCACACTTAAATATCTGTAATTGGCCTCCGATATCCTCGCGGGGTGCTAACTGCGCACAGACGATTTTATATTTTTCAACGCGCCGTTTTTTTTTTTTTTTTTTTTTTTTGTGCATGTGTTTCGCCATTTGGCTCAGGACGATTTTCGCGTTTTGTTCTGACCACATTTGCCGGAGACGTGAGCTCGGAACGTAAACAACTGACCTCTTGCGCGAGAACTGGAGCAGCCGTGCACGTTCCAAAGAAAGCTCGCGCAGAAAAAAACAAGCGAAGGATCAGGGATGTCAAATGCAGGATATAGACGCTTTACACACGCGCCAAATTACAGCCGCCATTGCTGACCTTCTCTTGTCTTACCGAGATGCCGAACAACTGAAACGGCAGTTGACGATCTTCTACAAAGGTCGATGCTTTAGAAAAGGACACAGTTGAATCTAATGTGGCAATAACTTGGCCTGCTATGGTAATGATAAAGTGAAATAAACGAAATAAGAGGAAACAAAAACTGAAGGTCAGTTATAGCGGCGTCTATGCACAGCTGCTGCAAAGCGTCTATAGACAAATACTCCACTGTATCGAAGCGCCACCACACACGATTTTCGCATTGATGTACCGGCCTGTATGGTGATCCCACCGCCATCTGTTGGTTCAGAACCACACTAACTAAGAAGGGGGGAGGGTATCGCATTAAAGCCCCTTCATCCTGGGAAAAGTTTCGCCATTCATTGTTGTGGAAATGCTCGAGACACGCGCCTCGCCCCACTAATAGGAAGAACATGGCGTCTGAACTCTAGCTCAGGGCTACGGTGTGCTGCTATGCAAGTATTCTAGTACACTGTAGTGCTGCCATGATCTTTCAAGGGCTGCACATTGCACGTGCTTCTTGCATTGACGTACCTTCCGATACTTTTAAAACATGAAGGGGCTTTAAAAATTCTCAGGCGTTGACGACACCAAGCGGCAACGTTCGCAACTACAGTACCCTTGGCCGTGCAGGAGCCCATGACGTCACGAGCGCGATATACGCATTACTCTCATCACTGGCCGATCTCGAAGCGAGAGGTAGAGAGGTCCCGGGCCACGTCATTTCGCTGGTATAAATGATTTTAAATTGGGACTTTACTAATCGCATATCGTTTCGTTGGCCAAAAGGAAAAGGGCAGAAGGTCAACAGCCAGCTTTTCGGTAAGAACATTTGAAAACATAGCGGACTGTTTTGTACCTTCTCTCCTTCGAAAGCTCTCCGCCTTTTCACTGTGATACATCCGCGGTTTCCAAAACGCGTGAGCGGTGCCAACCTGACGTCAGCCGAGCCCAGCTCACGCAGTGGACACGAGAACTGCGTCACTCGGACGCATGCGCTCGTCAACAATCAATCCGTCGACGAATATTTGGATTCGTGTTTGTGACCAATGAGTGCCCTGACGGAACTTACCGTCGCTGGCGAATGACAAGTTCTATGGTGTGCATAAAGAGCACGGTGGAAGCTAGGAGTCATCGCACCGGTGCCGACGTATGTCGCGACGACGTGACTTCCTCATTCGCATTGGTGGGAAGAAGAGGAAGTGAACTGGAAGAGACGCACGTCCTCACCGCTCTGTATATTTCTTACTTCGAAATATCGCAAAATTCGCCCTAACCTTGCGACAAAGGCCTCAACGCCCCGGCCAACTTCATCGGTAAGCGTGCAAGCTCCACGTTCTCGACTTTCGAGGGAATTTCGACTCTCAAGGAGCAAGGAGTCGCCGCCCTTCGCTAGGCCTAAACCACTCTATGGCCTAGCGAGGGGTGCAGCGTCCCACTCTGCCAGAGTCTTAGCCACTATGGCTTCAGCTGGACCCCGCTTCCAGTCTCTTAACCTCTCTTCAACTCCCGGACCCCCCGGGCGGTGACCCTATGAACTCGGCCATGTTAGAAAATGGAACAATGGAGGCATCCCTCCGCCTGACAAGAGATACTCCTCAATGGTGTTGACCATTGAGGAGGGGGAGGGAGAATGCGTGAGTGTTGCCTCCATTGCGCTCTTGCCCAAAGAAAAAATGTATCTGAGGACAGCGGCACCTCGGATGAACCAAGTTGGGACCTTGTGACTCCAAGATCCGACCGAGTAAAACGAGTATGACACCACCGGAAGTAAAAAAGACAAAAAGAAAGAAAAAAATGTTCAAGATCCGGAAGTCGAAGAAGAAAAAAACTCCACGGATCGTGAGGAGAAAAAGGAAGTTTTTGCCTCAGCTCTGTCTGAAGAAGAAGAAGAATCTACCCTTTTAGGATGGGGAAAGTCGAAGAAGAGAACTCCGCGGTTCGTGAGGAGAAAAAGGAAGTTTATGTCTAAGCTCTGACTGAAGAAGAAGCTACCCTTTTAGGATTGGGTTGAAGAAAAGGAAGTTTATTAAAAGGGTTGATAGTCCAGCAGTGTGTTTCTTTCTTTCTCTCTTCGTCGCTTTTCCTAACGTTCAGCTGGTAATAAGTAAGCAAGGATACCATAACCCCATGCAACCAAACCAGGGTTCTGCCGTGCGCGCAGTCTACGTCTTCCCACGTAGGGAACGCCCCAGAAGACGCGTCCTTACCTGAGAGCAACCGAATGGACATCTTGACTTAAACATCGCAAATAAGTTACGTAAGGAAGAGACAACAGGAAGGAAAGAGCGCTGTCACGGTACAGAGCCCATTATAGAAGAAAGGTATTGTACCAAAATGAGTTGCTGGGCGAGTTGGATAGACATCTTGACAAATAAGTTACGTAAGGAAGAGACAACAAGAAGGAAAGAGCGCCGTTTAAGCGCTCTTTCCTTTCTGTTGTCTCTTCCTTACGTAACTTAATTGCGCTGTTTAAGTCAAGATGTCTATCCAACTCGCCCAGCGACTCATTTTGGTACAAAACCGAATGGACACAGACCAAACCTTGAGTGACGAAGAAACAGCAGTCAACGACGAAGGAGGCTGGACGCCCTACACCAGACGAAAACCACAGAGGAAAA
Source organism: Ixodes scapularis (assembly GCF_016920785.2). NCBI lineage: Eukaryota > Metazoa > Arthropoda > Arachnida > Ixodida > Ixodidae > Ixodes > Ixodes scapularis. Next base: position 126,572,467 of record NW_024609880.1, on the reverse strand, counting down.
TAGAGCCCTCGCAGCTCCGCACCGAACGCATAAGTCGGCCCCGTTACATCCTCTCGATTAGGCCACTGAATAAGACGCATGTACAGGGTGTCACAAAAAAAAATTTACACGGTCTTTTTTACCGCAAAAATAAACTAGGCATCGCCGAACGCTCATTCTCCGCCCAAAGGTAGTGCTATAGGTCACAACCAGATGCCAAAGTTTCAGCCCGATCCGATAACTTAATCAAAAGTTATAAGTGATTTTCTGAAAATTTCAATGGGAAAATGGCGGCCGACGGAGTTTTCAAACACATGGGGCTCTATGGCACCAGAAACCGAAAACGGGCGAAAATGGGCTCCATTTTCCCATTGAGGTTTTCAGAAAATCACTAATAACTTTTGATTAACTTATCGGATGGGGCTGAAACTTTGGCATCTGGTTGTTACCTCTAGCTCTACCTTTGGGCGGAGAATGACCGTTCGGCGATGCCTTGTTTATTTTTGCGGTAAAAATGACCGTGTAAATTTTCTTTTGTGACACCCTGTACATAATATACCAAAGCAGGCCATTACAACGGCCTTAGAACTTACGGCGCGGAACTGGCAAATAGCAAATCTAGCTCTCCATCGTTACGATCCCATTGCGAACTGAGTAAAGGTGACAGTACGAGACGAGCAACACGCTGATAAACTCTCGAAGCTAACGACGCTCACAGGCAAAGCGCGAGGCAAGGAACGAACCTATGGGGTACAGATAGAACGAATGCTAGATCAAAGACCTAAGGGAAGTAAGAGGGTCATCAAGTTTAGACCAGATCAGTCGCTGGACTACATTACGGACCACCTCCGATGTGAGACCGCTACCATTCTTGACGCTAAAAGACTCGGGAAAACCGATATGCTACTCCTCACTTTCGACACTGAAAAGCCTCCCTATAAGATTGTCTTCGATTACGAACTAGTAGGGGTGTATGACTACCGCCCCAAGCACATAGTGTGCTTCAACTGTCACGGGCTGGACCATATCGCCAAGCGCTGTCCCGAGGACTCGGTTTGCCGAGACTGAGGTCGTCCCCAGCATCCCCCGGATCCCGATTGCATATGGGACCTTTTCTGTGTCGGCTGCCAAAAGCCCGGCCAAATCTCGCTGGACTCGGCCTGTCCGAGCAGACTTATTCAGGCACCCCGAGAAGCTAATACACGTAACGAGAACTCTAAGACGGTGACATGGGCAACAGTAGCTAAGTCCAAAACTACTTCGGATCAGCCAAAGTCGCAGGTAAATTAATATCAAAGACAAATCGATGAACTGCGCCGCGAAAACCAACCGCTACGTATGAAACTGGAGAAGCTGGCGACGCAGTTGTCAACCCAATCTTCTGTGAGTGGGGAAATCGTGACGGAACCCACCTCGAGTACAACGCAGAGAAAACCTCGAAGCAGAACTCGCACACCGCGAGCACGTAGCAGCACACCAAAGAGACGGCCCATGCCCAAGGTACCCATGCCAACGAACGATATGTCCCTCGTTCAAATTCTAGGCATCCTCCGGCAAGAGAGACACACAGAATCACGCAAACTTGAAAACAGTTTCAGGGAGGAACTCACGACATTAACGACTACCTTCCATGAACAACTAGAGGCAGTAATGACAGAACTCCGACAAATCACACAGAGGGACGACGTGGAACGACGCAAGTTACCCACTGAGGGGAAAGGAGCGAGTAGCTTACCTGCCTTCAATGGAAGTGCAGAAGTTACATCCAGACCGAAACAACACTCAGGGGACGTGTAACCCACCTACAACCGATTGCGATTTTTCTACAAGAAACACGAGGCCCATGCCATATTCAAGGATACAATGCGATCCAACACAATACGATTTTACACTTAGATCCTGTCACACAACAACCGAGAGCTCAGGGCCAAGCGGCCCTACTGACGAGACGGGACTGTACTTCGATTGAACTCCCACTTCCCAATATCAGCAACTACTACCGCGAAGTGATCGCAGCCAAAATTCAACCCCCTGGGCAGCAACCATTTGTTGCTGTTTGCGTCTACTACAGGCCAAACGCAGGGAGAGCACGACAGGATGACATCCAGTGGGTGCGAGACATCTAACAACGGGCGGGTTCCCACCCCATCATAATAGGGGGTGATTTTAACGCCCAACACCCCGCATGGGGCTACCGCAGAGCAGACCCCAGAGGCAATGCCCTTCACGACGCTATGGAAATGTCCGCACACGATTTGGTTAATGCACCTGACACGGCCACAAGAGTGGGGCTGCACTCCCGACAGCGCGACACCACACCGGACCTCACCTTTGCGACTCCAAGATTTGTCCGTAAATGGGACGCAATGGCCATCACCTGGGGCAGTGATTACTATCCGATCCTCATTACTCTTAACCGCAAAAAGATGCGAAAGCGAAGCGCGCTCGCGCGTATTGACTGGAACATTTACCGCCAGCTTACGCAGCAACAGCCTTTCGATTGCTTTGAGCAGCTCGCCAGCATCATATACAACGCTAAGCCCGCGGCGTCAGAGATGATTGAATGCGACGAGACAACAACATGCATGGACGCACACCTTGCAAACCTCTGGAAAAGAATACATGAGCTCACGCACCGGTACCGCTATCGCGGTAAGCGCCATCGCGATCTCATGCAGCTTAAAAATCAGTATAAAACCATACAAGCCCACCAGCAGCTACTTGAGACGGAGACGTGGCACTCCACTTGCTCGAAGCTCGGAGAAATTCTTGGGCTTCAGCGCCTATGGGGCATTCTCCGCAGCATGCTCGGGAAGAAGAAAGGACAGCCCCCACTGAAAGGCATTCTCCTGCAAGGCAACCCAGTGGAGGTGGAAACGAAGGTAATACGGACCTTCTTCCCGCACGCTCGCGACAGCCCAGCATCCGATCTTCTGGAGCGAGCAGTAACAAACCTTGACCCAAGGCTTGACGCTCCCTTTACCTTAAGGGAGCTTACCGCGGCACTATTGAAAAGTGAGGCCCACTCAGCCCCGGGACACGACAAAGTCAATTGGTAAGACCTTCGAAATCTTCCTCTTTCAGCACAACAAAAGCTACTTGACATCACCAATGACACCTGGGAACAGGGCTCTGTGCCTGATACACCCAAGCTTTCGCTCATATATCCGATACCTAAAGGCAAAAGGACCCCACCAAGCCCGAGAACCTACAACCCGTATCACTTTCGCCAACGATATGCAAGCTTGTCGAACGAATGATACTCTCCCGGATGCAACACTACCTCGAATACGTCCAACCGGGCCTTCACCCGGCGCAGGCAGGCTTTCGTCCCAATATGGGTACGCACGACTGCCTCTGGCTCCTGCGGCGAGTGATCAACAGGAAATCCCGGAAACTCATGCCTGACTATGTCCTGGCCATTGACATGCGAAAGGCCTTTGACAACTTTCGGCAGGAAGTCATCCTTCATGAGCTGGCTCAGAGATATCCCAGCCAACGAGCCTACAACTGGATTCGTTCCTTTTTTCACAGTAGACCCATAGGCCTTCACGGAACCGCACCGGGGTGGACGCCACGCACATTCTACCTTGACAGAGGCGTGCCCCAGGGCTCTATACTCGGGCCAATGCTTTTCAATCTCGCCATGGCAAGGGTAGTGTATGCCCTGGAACGGGACACCACGGCACGATTTACTATTTATGCAGATGACATTACAATAGGGACTGAAGCTAGCGACCACCTAAATGAACAATAAATGCAAACTGAACTACAAGCAGCAGTCCTAAGTCTGGAGACAACCCTAGATGCACTGGGGCTGCAATTATCGCCCGAGAAGACCGAACTCGTCAGCATAGACGGAAAGCGCGTCACCAACCCGAGGAAGCAAATCACCCTTGTGCTCGGCTTGGCACCAATCACCTTAACGCATGGACATATTCGCATCCTTGGTGCCCAGATCGCTAGATGTAATAGCACGCACACAAGTGGATTCAAACGTTACGTAAGAACTGGACACCCCTCCTTCACGCCGTCCGCCGCATGTCCAGCAAGTATGGCAGGGCGCGACAAAGCTCAGCGGCAACCCTTGCGCGTGTGGTTGCAGTAGGCAGAGTCCTCTATGGGGCTCCGGTATACGAACTCTCTCTGAAAGACTTACGCGACATAGAACAATTACATAGAGCCACTCTGCGTACAGTAACGGGGCTGCCCAAGCACACTAGGATGACCCTCCTCCAGCAGTTGGCACCAATACCTCCGATTCAGACCATCATTACCGAGGCCCGTATCCGAATGTAGTCCCGCTTGGACAACTCCTACCAGGGAAAGCTGACAACCCTATGGGACCAAAGGCGACGGTGCGATACAATGCCGGACGCCTGTGGGATCATTTCACCCTGGGAAACTCCCCCGCATGGAAGCTTCACCAGCCGCCCTATGCTCAGATTGGCCGCAGATGCTAGTCGTAGCCGAAGCTGCCGGCACGCCAGCAGTGCAGACAACATTATTAACGTCAATTCGGACGCAACGGCAAAAAATGATAGAGTCAGCATGGCCTGGATCTGTGACACCGACCCTCGCATACAAGGACAGCACTCATGTGCTCCCCACAGGGCACCGTACTCCATGCGGAACTCCTCGCCCGTTGGAGAGCACTGGAGGACGTACAGCACACAGCCCTTACTGACAGAGACGCGACTCGGACACCAATATCGCCTCTTAACCGACTCCTTCGCAGCGGTGCAGGAACTATGCTCCTCCACCACGGAAGACGCCACAGCGAATCAAATTAGAAAAAGACTGCAGATGCTTCAAGAATTTGCAATCAAGGTGAACATACTCTGGACCCCAGGACATACAGCGCATGACGGGGGTAATGCTGCGGCGCATGCAGCAGCCGTACAGGCACGCGGGATGGACCACACTTACGCCACCCCGCACCCCGACAATCCCACACTCCAGACGCCCTACCACCTGGATACGACCGAAACGCCCTTGAACAGGCATATAGCCTACATGCACTTCATTCGTACCTCTATCAAGACCCCTAGCAAACAGCGAATCATGGAAACTTCAATCTAGACGCCTGTCATCAAACGACTTTCTAGGCAGCAAGAAGTTTGTATAAACAAAGTCATCGCAAACACACCACACATAGTCAGTAAGTGACAGCCGCCACCTGTATCAGCCTCACCAGCAAGATGCAGCCACTGTCTCCAACAGTGCCGCGCAGATTTGTGGTATCTCATAAAATACTGTCCTGCCTTCGCACGGGGTCGAGGCCGCATCGACGACCTACAAGTGACCTCTCTTGCAGCCCTTACTGCTATAATACAAACAGATGATGATGCCCAAAAGGCGGTCGCGGATCATGGAAAAATCAGTGGCTTATAGACGATTGCAAGCTGGGCGACTGGCTGGCGCCATGTCTCTGCTCGAGCAGGCACGCCCGTGCGATTACGAGCTTGCCAAAGCTACGTTCACCCGCGCGTTGCACGCGCTTGCACGCATGGGACACCACTTGTGGCGCCATGCTTGCAATTGTCTATACCGAGCGGTGTAGCGCGAGTAGACTGCCCTAGTATCTTGCCCAACATCTTGAAATGACCAAACCCCCTCCACTACCCTCCCCCCCCCCTTCTTCCCCACTGCGGCCTCGAGCCATCCTTGTCAATAAAGGACTTCAATCAATCAATCAATCATTCGCATCTGAGTTGAGGATTAAAGTTAAGGAGGGAGAAGTAGGAAAATCGTTTCATGACCCCTTCAAGCTGAAACCGCAGCCAAAGCTGCAATCGCTGGCCCGCGCTTCAAGTTTTGAGACGTGCATTTCTCGCGCGAGAGCTCGTTCTGCGGAAGAACGTTTCAAAGCAGCGACCTTGTGCTCTCGTGCTTCTAGCATTGGCTGCAGAATTAGCTTAAAGCCAGGGTGAGACTGATCACACCCATCATGCAAAAGACAGTCTGCAAACACGAGTCACCGCGAAATTCCACTCCTCAGCCCTGCCTGTTTCGATCTGGATGAGCGCAGTACCGGCGTACGATCGTGTATCACTATCCGCGTGGTGCACGTTAAGGACCCCATGCAGGCTAGCGGTTGTACGCTCTGGTTAAATTCTCATCTACAGCTGGGAGAGAAGTCAGTCGTTGAGGCAGACGAAGTTCTAGGCTGTATAAACATACACACACCCCAATTTTTATTTTTCACCGCAATATGTGTGGTTCGAATGCCGCGTGCAACGTTTCTTCTTAAACTCATTGCCATGCGGCATTCGAAGCACAGATCTTGCGGTGGCGCGCGCTCGAATCTGTTTGAAAAGTGCCTTTTGTATGGTGATCTTTGTGTGACCCCGGCTCACGGTGTAAGATACACTCTTTAGGTGGGGACACTGTAGAGTCCCCGGGTATGGGGACGTGTGTGAAGAACGACCAGTCCAGTCGGAGCTCTCAGGAAGATTGCTTTATGTCACGAGACATTCCCATTATATCCCAGAATGATGATAACATGACAGATAGGACAACACAGAGAAGAAAAGGAAGTGATAACGAAACATGATGAACACAACATTTCTCCCCCCTTAAATGACAAGAAAACTAAAAGTGAATATATTACAGTCGAGAAAAAGAGAAGGATAGAAATAGGACATAGCGTAGAAGACACATAACCAACACACCATCAGTTACATATATGTCAATACAGTTTCAACACAGTTTTAACACGCATGCGAACAATACAGTTATTACATCAAAACACATTCACATCATTCAGACTTAGGTGTTCCTGGCCAGGAACTATAAAGATAATCAGGCTAACTCACACGCATCGATTTCCATAGACTCCTATGTACATTTCGTTAATCAAACAAAATCGCCATAGTACAACGGTGGTCGACGGTTTCGACGTGGCCTTTGCAGTCCTGGCAGTCGGGGCGTTTCCATTGCACTGTCTGGCGAATGCGCTGCCTCTCCGGAGGGGAAAGGCTCACCGACCGGCAACTGTCCCCTTTGACCCGAGCCACGTCCCGACGGCGTTGCACAGGGCTCCATCCTGAGTTCACGTGGCTGTCTTGGGGTCTCGAAGGGTGGCGGTGTATAAGGTCGACGCTGTTGTCTTTGCCACCGTATCGGACTAGTCAAGGAAGGCTGTATGTGTGGTCGGTGCTGTTGTCGCTGCCACTGCGTGGGAGTAGCAGCGGTTGGCTGCCAGTCATGGTGGCACCATCTTGCACCTCCGGTAGGGGTTACACCTTGAGGAACTCTTTTGGCTTCACTTGAAGTGGGCTGTACAAGTGTATCGTTCCTCGTTGCTGGCCTGCTCTGGTTGTGCATGCTCGTCTCGGGCTCTGGGACGACCGACAACTTTGAAGCGTTCCACGCCCTGCCATCCTCAAGTTAGTACGTCCATCTCCCGACCTGCTTGATTATTCGCATTGGAGGAGTGAACGCTGGGCTTCCCTTGCGTATATGGCCCGGCTTCTTTACCCTAACGAGATCACCCGCTCTAAAACGCGGTGTCTTGGCCGCCCGTCTTCCGTCAGTGTAGAACCCGCTCTTCTCTTGTCGTTGCCGTACGCGGTCGCGCATTCGCTGCATTTCCTCAACAGGGTTCTTAAGAAACTCCGTGTACGAGAGTCCAAGGATGTGTAGCCTGTTGCGCGGCTTGCGACCGTGGAGGAGAAGAGCGGGAGGAAGTCCCGTAGTAGCGTGCGGTGTACACCGGTAAATGAAAATGTAGTCAAGAACTGCGGCTTGTAGCGATCGGTTCTTGAGTGAAGCACACTGTACGTAAGACTTGAATGTGCGATTAAATCTTTCAACTTGCCCATTGGCTTGCGGATGGTAGTTCGAGACCAGCTGGTGCTTTATACCACGATGAGCCAGGAACCTCTTAAACTCCTCGGACGTAAACTGGGGCCCGTTGTCACATACGACACTCTCTGGATACCCCTCGCGCGTGAAGACCATATGTAGAAAATTTGTCACCGCCTTAGTGGTGACGTTGGGGCAGAAGTGTACTTCCGGCCACTTGGAGAAGTAATCGACCAACGTGATTACATAGCGGAGAGCCGGTGGTGCTCTCTCGAAGGGACCGACAATGTCAATTCCGACCTTCGATCACGGCCGCTCTGGCAGTGGGACTGGTTGCAAGGGTGTTGGCGATGTCTTCGCGCTTTTGTCAGCGGTTCTGCAAACACCACATGCTTGTACCGCCGCTTTTACGTCCGCGTTCATGCGTGGCCACCAGTAGAGATCACGAAGGCGAGCCTGTGTCCTGACGATGCCTGGGTGACCCTCGTGCGCCCGCGCGATGAGTGATTTTCTCATGCTCGCAGGAACGACGAACTGATCACCCCGTAACAGTAGACCATCGTACACAGAGAGTGTGTCTTTAATGCTGTAGAAGATGGCTTCGTCAGAAGACGGCTCCCTCCACGGTGGCCATTCCGAGGTGATAAAGGACATCACGGCGGTCAGTTCCGGGTCGTCAGCTGTTTCCTGTTGAAGCTGAGCCTTTGTGATGCATTCGTCTTCCAGCGCGGTGAAAGGCACGATCTCTTCGTCGAAATCTGTGCCACCTTTGTCAGCTGGTACAGGGAGCCTGGAAAGTGCGTCCGCGACCTGATTTTCGCTGCCCCGCTGGTATTCCACTTGGAAGTTATACTTCAGGAGGCGTGTCGACCACCGAGTGATTCGGAGTGGACGAAGTCCAGTTCCTCGCGTGCTCAACAACGACGCGAGAGCCTGGTGGTCTCTGCGTAAGGTGAAACGGCGACCCCAGAGGTAGGCGTGCCATTTCTCGCACGCCCACAAGCAGGCAAGGGCTTCTCGCTCTCCCGTGGAGTACTTGCGCTCAGCCGGAGTGAGCGTACGTGAAGCAAAGGCGACAGTCTGAACTTCCTTGCCGTGAAGCTGCTGAAGCACTGCTCCCAGTCCATAGGCGGAAGCATCCGTGGCTACGATGATGGGCAGGCCTGGATTGAACATCTTGAGAGTTTTAGCCGATGACAGCAACCTCTTCACACGCCGGAAGCTCTGGTCCGCATCTTGATCCCAAATGTAAGGCGTGTCCTTTCGGAGGTACCTACGCAGAGGCTCCACCTCTGAAGCCAGATGGGGTAGGAAACGAGAATAATATTCAACCATACCGAGAAACGATCTCAGTTGCGTCAGATCTGTTGTAATGGGAGCAGCCTGTAGGGCATCCACCTTTGGTTGCAAAGGGGCAATTCCGGCTCCACTAACTTTGTGTCCCAGAAAAGAAAGTTCTGTGACGTCGAAAACACACTTGTTGTTTAGCTTCAGGCCCACGTCAGAAATCCGTTGGAGCACTTCCCGCAGACGTTCCAGATGTTCTTGTGGGGTCCTGCCGAACACGACAATGTCGTCAAGGTAAAACAAAACCCCTTGACAACCATGCAGGATCTTGAACATCATATTTTGAAAGATTGCTGGTGCGGAAGCCAAGCCGAAACATACTCTTTTAAAGCGAAACAGCCCTTCGTGTGTGATGAACGCTGTGATATCACGGCTGTCGGGATGTAAGGGCACTTGGTGGTATGCTGCTGCAAGGTCCAATTTCGAAAAGTGATGTGCACCGTGAAGCGCATTCAGTAGCTCTTCGATGTGTGGGAGGGGGTAGCTGTCAATTACCACCGCTTTGTTTGCGCTACGGAGGTCCACACACATCCGAATGGTCCCGTCCTTTTTCTGCACTACCACAATGGGCGACACCCATTCTGAGGCATTGATGCGTTCAATGACCCCTGCTTCTTCGAGACGCTTAATCTCTTCCGAAACCGGTTGGCGAGCAGTTTGTGGAATTCGCCTCATGCGATGTTTGACAGGTGTAACTGAAGGACGAATTCTCACCTTGCACTCGATTCCCTTGACTCTACCCAGGCCAGGGGTGAACAGGTGATTAAAGTGCTCGAGACACGGTGGAAGTTTTGGTTGTATAGATGCAGGCTTTGCCGGCGTAGCTGCGGACGGTGGCATCACTGTCGCCCGTGCTTGTGGCTGCTGCCGAGCCGCCCACTCTTCCTCCAGCGCCGCCGAAAAGTCATCCGGTTGTGACGGTACGGCGGTTGATATTGAAGATTCTGGTTGTCGACCTTCTACGATGTCAGCAGCCCGTGTTTGTAACAGAGAAGGATCTGACGGGCTCGATGATGCTTCGTCAAGTTCGCCGGTCTCCGTGTAGAAGCACGTTTTGGTCGCTCCACTCATTTGAATGTCCAGTGCCACTATAGCGTCCATGCCAAGTAGCGACGTGCCTCTGTCTGCGATGTAGAACAAGACTTGTGCCTGTCGCGTCTTGAACATTACTGTCGCCGTGAAGGCACCCAGGACGTTGATGGGTTCACCGGAAAAGTTCAGTAATGTAACAGGTGGTGGCACGACTTTTGCATCACTGGCGAATCGCTGTGTGAATGTGGACTTGTCCATTATAGAAACGGTCGATCCCGTATCTAACAAGAACGACAGTGGTGTCCCAAACACTTTGACGCTGATAAAAATACGCGTTTTAGAGGCTCCCGTAATGTGATTTACGAGCCCTGCTTCATCGTCGTCATCGAAATCTGATAGAATTTGTTCAACTTCTTCACGCCGGCGCCGTTGAGAGTAAGCTCTGCGCACGCTTCTGCAAACATCGCCGAAATGACCTCGACGGCCACAGTTATAGCAGTAAAGGTTCCGTGCTGGGCAGGTGTCATAGCTCCCGCAACGTTCCCAGCCGTGACCGCAATTGGAGCACGTGCGCCCATGACTTCTTGGGTAGTCCCGTCGGGGGGACTGGTGTCTCGCGAAGTTTTGCCGCGAACAAGTTGACCGTTTAAACTGGACCACTCTGCGGTCCGACGACTGTATGAATCCTGAGTGTCCACCTCCATAAGATTGGTCGCGACCGGTACCGCCGCAGGCTGTACAGGACGGAGCAGTCGAGAACTGTCTGTCACGCATGCTGCGGGAGGACGATCTTCGCCTGCCTGCCGGCTGATGCCTGGAAGAACGACTACTGTACCGGCGCTGTGCCTCCCGAGGTGGCTCATTTCTTGAAGACGGTAGAGACCGTTCATGAAAAGTCTTCCCTTGCCGGTGATCTTGCTTCAAAGCCCCTATTCCTGGTGGTAACCTGGCAAGTTGCTTGAGCGTTCGCAGGCGGAGTTGTCAGTGACGCCCATTCTCGCACCTCACGTCGTGAGCGTTCAAGGTTCAGAACCGTTTGGATGACCACGTCAAATGGAAGAGCGGCATCCAAAACCATACGCTCCTGAATTTCAGTCGACGCGACGCCAACCATAAACTGCTTCCGAACCTGCTCTTGGGTTTGGTTTCCGAAGTTGGCCGGAATTGCAAGTGCTCGAAGCGCCGACAGGAAGTCTTTGAGCGACTCACCCTCTTCTTGTTTCCGACTGTGGAATTTAAGGTGTTGCAGAGTTACGTTCGTAGGTTGTGTAAACTCCGCTTCCAGAAGCATTACGGTTTCTGAGTAGACGTCTGTCGCAGGTTGACCGACAGCATCTCCGCCGCTTGCTGTTGCCGACGTTGCTGGCGCCTGTTCAACAGCAAGCTGTGGCATTGGTAGAGAGTCGAATATTTGCTGACCGGCCTGGCCAAGACAGTTGAGCAGCATGGCTTGCCGACGCTCTGGGTCGTAGTCTCGAGCACCAGCGGCCAACAAATATCGCTCGAACATCCGAATCCACCGTTCCCATGGAATAATAATAATAATAATAATAATAATGCTTTATTTCCATCCTTTATGATGGTGGGGCCCAAGAAAAAAAGCTGCAGTAAGCAGCTTGACGAGTCCCTGGGCCCCTACAATGGACAGCGGAAGCATGCGGGAAAACAAACAAAAAACAACATAATAACGTGCTAGAGGCAATGATGTTACAAATCAGTACACAAAACTAAAAGCACCTTTTGCAAATGTTAAGAGAGAAAAGGATCATGTACAAGCATATAATAAGCGCAAGTCTCTAAAGGTTAGATTTTCTAGATCAATGTTATTGCTGTTAAGGTTGTTTAACAAATGCGGGAGTGTGGAGCTTAACATTTGAGAGCCATAATTTGTTCGCTGCGTGACCATCTTCCATTTCTCTGGGTTACGGGTAGGATACGGAGGAGAAGCTTTCCTCAGCGACGCAAGGTTTTCCAAAAGACATGTACCTCTTATTTTTTCACTTTTATAACTAGTAGAAAGCCGATACTGATATAAATTGTGACTAGTGATTATTTTAAAGTTCTTAAATAAATCAGCGGTATGAAAGTCGCGTGGCACGTTACATATATATCTCAATATTTTCTTTTGCAACATAAAAAGTTTATCAATATTGGTAAATGTTGACGTTCCCCAAACAAGGTGGCAATACGTTAAGTGGGAGAAAAATAATGATTTATAAAGCAATAATTTAACATTTGTTGGTAACACAGATCTGTATTGATTTATAATACCCACTACTCGAGCTAACTTTGGGATAAGATAATTTATATGGTTATCCCAAGACATACCCTCACTAAAAATGACTCCAAGAGTTTTAAAACAACTAACAATTTCGATTGGAGTAGAGCTAAAAGTGAGCACTTTAGACAGCACCACAGGCTTGTTTTTTGGACGAAAAATCACAGCTTTTGTTTTATGAATATTGATTTTCAAGGAGTTGCTATCTTCCCAACTTTTTATCTTTGATAAGGTCAAATTTGCCATATCGATTAAATCGTCGCAAGTATCGGAAGAAAAAAATACGCTCGTATCATCCGCGTAGATCACGAATTTTGCGTGCTTATTTACGTTAAAGGAGCGGTGCAACGATATTCAATCGGAATGTTTTTCTCTCTACACGAGCTTACTGGCACACCTGGGACTCAAGGATACTCACACGCAACGCCATTGGCCAAGAAACCCCTTTGTTGCGGTGTAATTTCAAGGACAAAAGCGATCATTTTCATTCAATCTCTCCTTTGCAAAATTTGATGACGTAACTCGGGGATCGCAGTACACCCAAGTGACGATATTTGAATGCGGTTCATAGATTGGACCCGAGCATTGCGTGGGCACTCGACTTGGGCTCGTGACAATTGCTAGCTCGAGAAGCATTCGTGTTGTGACCCGTGTCCAATCGCTGCAACGACGACAACAGCCGAGCCATAACAATGTCTGGAACTCAGCGCGTGTCCTGCGCTTTGCCAACCCCAGCGCGTGGCTATGATCAACACTGGCGGCATATAATCGGCTCCAGGTCACGTGGCCGCTTGTTCTGGCTGCGAGTTGAGGGGGTGAACGCTGCTCGTTTTTCTTAAATTTTTTTCTGGGACTTCTATTGCGTGGGGTGAAAAACGAACGCGTGTTTCATAGGTCAACAACGTTAGGGATCCGTTTTAAGCGGTATTTGTGCACAGTACAAGAATTGTTGCATCGCTCCTTTAACGATATCATTAATATATAAATTAAATAGAAAAGGTCCCAATATGCTCCCCTGTGGGACCCCTGACGTGATGAACCTTACAGTGGATGAATAACCGTTTACATTTACATACTGTTGGCGATATTCTAGGTAGGACTGCGAAAGCAGCAGAGCTTGTCCGCGGATGCCATACGCTTCAAGCTTTTTAAGTAAAACCACATGACTAAGGCAGTCAAACGCCTTTGTAAAGTCTAGAAAGACCCCCAAAACATATTTTTTGTTCTCAAAATTTTCCAAAATATACTCTTTTTGATTAAGAAGTGCAGTTTCAGTTGAAAAGTTCTTCCTGAAACCGAACTGCGATGAAGTTACGAGGTCCCACTTATTTGAAAAATCTACTAGACGTTGATAAAGTATCTTCTCCAAAGCTTTAGAGAAAACAGGCAGTATAGAAATAGGCCTATAGTTACCTAACTCGTTTTTGTCACCTTTTTTATATATAACAGTTACTTTTGCAATTTGCATTCTTTTGGGAAACACACTCGTTTCCAAAGATAGATTAAAAATATAACTTAACACCGATGCAATTAAGTCAACTACATACTTGACTGGGCGAATTTGTAAGCCGTCGGCATCACAGCTCCCGCTGTTTTTTACGTGTGTAATCACATTAAGAATTTCCGAACTATCAGTTGGTTTTAAAAAGATGGAACTACAATTATGAGGACAAACATGTTTACAAGCATTAGCTACATCAGCGTTAGCACCAGCGCTAACACCTATGTCTACAAAATATTCATTGAACACATTGGCCAACTCTTGATTGGTTACCTTTACACCTTTATGCTGCAATGTTTCGATATTATTTGATGCAGGAGCGCCTTTAACCAGTGAGCCTAAATGTTTCCACATTATGTCGGTACGGCCGTTTGCCGACGAAAAAAGGGAAGAATAGAAACTCTTTCTTGCATTCCTCAGCTCTTTGGTTAAATTGTTTCGGAAAGTCTTAAACTCCTTAAGGACATCTGGGTCACGCGTCTTGATGAAACGTTTATATAGCGCATCTTTCTTTCGAATTTTTCTAAGCAAACAGGATGTTACCCATGGTTTACGACTTTTGTTGGGCGGAGGACCCGGCTTTGTCAAGAACTCCGGAGGAAGTCGGCCACCGGACGCCATTGTCGAGGTGACTCTGAATGGAGGCTGTTCTATTCAGCCGCCATCTTGATTGTCGCTGGGACGAAGAAGGCTTGTCCAGCAGGATCACTCGTCGGGGCCCAACCGACGAAATTGGAGACCGAGCCGTTGCGTGCCCAGGTGAACGGTAAGGCCCAGGGACCTCCTCGTCGCCAAAAATGAATGTAGAGTCCCCGGGTATTGGGCAGGAGATCGAACTATAGGGGGCGCTCTGACCCGTTTGTTTTCCCCACGCTTGGTGTTTACTCAACACAAGGCCTGTGCACATGCCGACAGGCCTTATGGGCATGGCCATGTCATCTTCTACAATAGAGCGCGGGGCGCAGTTTAATAAAAAAAAAAATACTAACAATCGACGAAGCGACGTTAAGTGCCGGATCTATCCTCAGAGAATGCGAGCTTGACCCACTTCGGCTTTTGTGATGAGCTGGGATCGTGTATGCTGCATTGTTCATGCAGGCCAAGTGGAAACAAAAGAGCCCCTCCTCCCCTTCGCCGGAGAACACGAACTCCAGCCGAACGCTGACGCCGCGTTCGGTTATGTCGGCCGAGTGCTGCGTCATTGTGTTTGTTGTCCCCATCCGTGTAGTTGTTAGGTTAACCGCTTGGGGCGTCACGGTCTGTCCACCTCCCCAATGGGGACGTGTGTGAAGAACGACCAGTCCAGTCGGAGCTCTCAGGAAGACTGCTTTATGTCACGAGACATTCCCATTATATCCCAGAATGATGATAACATGACAGATAGGACAACACAGAGAAGAAAAGGAAGTGATAACGAAACATGATGAACACAACAGACACGGCGGGGCTGAACGCGCGGCGCGAGGAATCAGATAGTGTTCGTTCGACGGGCATCCGAAAGCCTGCATTATTCCGCGGCCACCGTGCCCGCGGCTGACAGTGTCGCCGGCGGCCAAGCGGCGAAACTGCGTGAGAGCGAAAAAACTGATCTCGTTGCCTATGACTCCCCGGTTATGGTGTACTAGAAGACTGGGCAGTGTAGCGAGCGCCGGCGGAGGGGTGGCTCTTTCAGCGATGACCGGATCGGTGGCCGCGAGAGGGCGCAACGAGTAGTAGGCGTGCTGCCGGAGTGCGGAGCGCAGACCATACGCAGGCAGCGGTAGCGCTTGGCTGGCTTGGCGTTCCGCACGAGTTCGATTGTTTCGTATTGTTTGGCTAACTCTTTACGGTATTCTTTATTTCTGCTGTTTCACATATTATTTATCGCACTAGTTCGTTGCCAAATGCTTTGCCCGAGACGTGCATCTTCGGGCAGGACGCCACAGTAACCGCTCATTCACACTGGAAGCGGATCCGCGTTCGCAAAGCGGTTGCGAACGCGGTTGTATAAATATCCAGTGCAATTGCACGCGCACATGATGTCATCGAGTGCGCGTGCAATTGCACTGGATCTTTATACAACCGCGTTCGCAACCGCTTTGCGAACGCGGATCCGCTTCCAGTGTGAATGAGCGGTAAACATCCCGACACTGCTAGCGCGAACAAGACATTGGCGCTTTCTCGGATTTACTTCGAAAGAGTATTAGTGAGGACGAACTTTTATCACCTGCATTATAGACCCGAATGAGCTTTTCCCTCAGCAATTAGAACTTTGCTGAGATCCTTTGGTTTCTCATAAAAAAACCGGCGATCGCTTGTTCGCGCTAACAATGTTGCGTTCTGAATAGGCGGGAAATCCATCCCCCAGGGAAACGTTCGGGAAGTCTCTTGTAAGAGACGTCCCAAACGTGTGTAATCCCATGGATAACGTAGGATAAGCATGCTGATGGCATGATACCTAAACAAATGTGTGCTTTTGTGACCCTATAATTTCGCTGTCACTGTAGTTGTGATCGGCTCCATATCACATGAGCGAATGACATTTTAGCGAACAGCGACATTTGAGCGAATCGACGTTTTAGTGAATAACGGGGGCGCGCGTTAACCCATCCGCCGCGCTGCGCTTTACGCCACTTCGCCGGCGACAGTCTGCGGCGGCTCATTACAAAAATGTGAATTCATTTGGTCGACCCGAAAACGCCGCTTCGCGGCGTCCGACTCTTCGCTAAAGTGTCATTCGGTTAAACGTGGGCGTTCGCTAAAACGTCATTCGATCAAGTGAGTGCCTCCCAGTTGTGATCAATGAATTCCGTGGTTGAAGCGCACTACCCTAATGAATTAACGTTTGGGAAAACAAAATGGGGCTTACAAAACGGATTATATCGTCTACTTCAGTTGGCTGCATGGAGGTGCCACTGTCGACTCTCGCAACTACCTCCACGGGCTTTCGAAGGAATTTCCAGCACTAGCTTTTATCGTGTTTGCTGTTACTACGTAGGGTTTTCAAACAGGACTGTGCGAATAGTTAGAAAAATGTATGCACTCACGAGCTCTGATAGTAACCACAGTGGATAAATTCTTATTTATCCACTGATCACCAGCTATATTGATATGTGTGGGCACCAGGGCGCACAGATAATTTTTTAATTATACATTGGGCACCAGCCACCAGCGCACTGATGAGATTAATGAGGTCCACCCAAGGATTTCGGAGGCGACGGTACTTGCTTTTCCCAAGAGCTCGGGAGAGGGGGGCTCCCGAGCTCTCCCGTAGTCGGCGCCTGTGGCGTTTTGTACGTCTACATTCTCCAACGTGAGGTCATGATCTTGATGAGCCTCGACATCTTCAGGATAAATGACTCAGTATCTTCCGCTGGGCCATAAGACCCTTCAATTTTCTTGCGGTAAAAAAAAAAAAAGAGGCCTCGTAGCATCTCCTCATTGAAGAGACGGAGTGCTGGGCCAACCCTCATCTTTTTAAAGCTGTTAGGAAAAAAAAAAATGATTTGCTGATGTGAGGCCATAACCTTTAACGTCACATTTTCACAATCACTTCTCCAAGCCTTTCTAATGCAGTCAGCGTGCACAGGACCCTTCGATGTGTCCAAACCAGTGTCTATAAAACCGATTTAGCATATACTTTAGAGTGCAAAAAGTCCGAAAAAACTGTAGAGGACGACTGTCATGACTGCCTGCATTACATGAAGCAGAGTCTCCCTGTCACTCCTTTTAATGACTCGCGAGTTCGATCGACTGACGCCGATCGAACTCGCGAGGGGCACGAAAAAGGGAACGGGCTTCTTTGCAGGACCGGTAGCCACTGTTGCAACCCGGCACGGGCCCCAGGAATTGAGGTTATGGAGGGGGGTTTGGGGGGGGCATTGAGAATATAAGAGTCGTTGCGAATTAAAGGGGTGCTTTCGGAAAAACAAAAGGGGAGTACACCCCCGTAGAGGGGTGTAGGGAAGTCACTGCCCCGACACAAAACACGTCCCGTCTCTCTTGTCCCGCCGTTTTTCCGTCATTGCACGCGTTGTCTACATCCCACTGAACGGCACCGATCACAATCCATTTCACTCAACCATTAAAAAAAAAAAACTGCAGCAAAACAAGGCGACGACGCGAACCACGCCGATCACAAGCAGTACGACCACACGGCAGTCCAAGCGGGAAGGAGCACGCCTGTTACCCGCAGCGCCCCCTGGCGTCCTTGCGCGCCGTCATCGCTGCGCCGACCTCCCCCCTCCGTTGCTTCACGGCGCGGACGACTCACTGCCCAGTTCTAGTACACGATACCCCGGTATACCGTGGTCTTTTTGCACGAGCGACAACTCTCTGGAGCTCTGCGCGTGTGGAGCATGAGGCGGCACGAGCCGTCTATGCCGTGCGGTCGACGAGTCACCTGTCGGCGCGGCTTGAAACCATAGTGATAGAGAGAAAGAGAGGGAGTGAAAAGCGAACTTTATCTGCTCTGCGCGAGGAGCGCGCTGTCCTCACCTGGGCCCGTTTTCTCGAACGCGTACCGTGGTTTAAAGTTAACTAAGTTAACTATTGTCCCTAGAAGGGGGAATTCTAGGTCACGTGACTGGGAGAGCAGGGGCGCCGAGGGAGGAGCAGTACCTATAAGCGAAATGGCCGCGACGTCGCTTAATAAGGGCTAATAGTTCTGCTTGGTTCTGCTGAACATTTATTTCGATCCGGCTGTTATATTAATGACGCACCATCAACCTATTAGCACGTCAAGCAAAGCGGTAGTTCAGAGGGACTACTAAACTAACCGACGGCAGGATTCCGCGAACGCATCACTCTTCAGCAGTCCGGGATCCAAGTCATATGACGGTACATAAGCCTTGCAAGTGTTCTTATGGTGAGTAGAAAAATGCTTTGCGAACGAGTGTTGGTATATATTTGTACTAACCCGTTTAATTTGTTACACTGTGCACGCCAACTCGTGAGCAGCGATTACTTGGCGGAAAAAGGGGGTTATCCTGGATAAAGTCTTCGTTCCGGGTGAACAGCTGGAACATTGTACTGTTTTTTTTGTTCGCAGGGCGCCGACAGTATGCCGACAGCATCGAGGTTTCTAGATATCCCCGGTGGCCAGCAATTCAACGGTGACGAGAAGCTTAGCTTCTCGTGACCGGTGGATCGGTTGGGCAAATGGAAGAGAAGGCAAACAGTTGAGATCAGCGGGAATTGCAGAAACGTGCGTCGCAAGGAACAAAAACGAGACTACAGCATCGGCGTTGCCAGACTGGAAGGCACACGGGAAAGTTATGAGTTGTTTATGGCGAAACATATTGAAGGAAATGTTTCTTACATATTCGAATATTCGTCGACAAACTCTAGCATAGTAGCAAAAATTTCTTCGTACCATCTGAAGCAAATAAATTGGTATTCAAATACAACATTACCATAATGAGAAAATTAGCGCAAATACAAGGAAGGAAGAACGTTAGGACAGGAAAGAGCGCTACTTACAACTGGCTTTAATTATAAGGTGAAAAAAGAAAAAGAAAACAAAACCCGGAGAGGGGAACAAAGTACTGACAAAAAAGAAGTGATACAGAGAGCGAAAATAATTAAGGTGAAAATACAAATTAAAATAATAAAATAATAAAATAGAATAAAATGAAATAAAGGCAGATCTGCAGAATCGCATCGGCAAATGCGCAGGCAGCAGCACTAGCAGCACACACACGAGACACCGGCAAACCCTTTGCGAGCATGAAGAGGCGAACTGCTGCCGGTGACCATCCCGCAGATCTATTGGTCACACATGAGTCACTTGCAGTAGCCGCACACACACACACACACACGGGACACCGGCAAATTCTTCCAGCATGAAGTGGCGACACTGTTGCCGGTTAAGGTGTATCCACACGACGGACCAAATTGCTGTTTTGGTCCGCGGGCCGCGCATCACGTGATCTTACGTCACCGCTTTTCGAGGTCCGCCGGCGGTCCGCGGCCCGCGCTTGTGAGAAATGCCAAGCCAGTTTTCTCGCCCGGACCTTGGCGGCGGACCGCGGCGTTTTTAGTATAATTGAAGTGCTAAGTCTGGCAACAAGTTGACTTTTGTTTGGATTGGAATCCAAATCCAAAGTCGTGTTCTTTTGGCGCCAACTGTTGAAGACGAAGACGACAAACCTTTTGTTGTGCGACGATGGCGGCATGGTGCAACGATGCAACTTTTTACTTCATTGCGCTCGTGGAGCGATTTCCCGCTCTGTGGGACAATAGATGCATGCCCTTTCCGGTTCACTTAAGTCCTCCTCGTCTTCAATAGTCAACGCCAAAGCCACCGCGGCCAAAAGTCTCTTTCGTTCAACCTCCATCTTGGCTCCTTACAAATAGCCTCAAAGCAGCTCGTTGCACGCGTTTGGCGGAGCTGTGAGGTCGAGGGTTAGACCGGCCCGTTCACTCTGTCGTCTGCTCTTTTGGTCCGCCGTGTGGATGCTCATTGCACCCGGGCGGCCCGCGGGCCGCGCATCACGTGATCTATCGGTCCGCGGCCCGGTCCGTCGTGTGGATACACCTTAACCAAGCAGCAGGACGCAAATATCAGGGGCACGTGTCGAGGTATCTCAGCTCTTTCTCTGAAAGGAAGACTGACGGGGCACTAACACATTTGTTTTCTTCTTTCTTGATCTTGTACGCTTCATAGATTTCTCTAGCTCTTTTGTCATTGAGATGTTTTAACACCTTCGTCTGGTTAAACAAAGGGGTACAATGACAGTCACGAACATGCACCGCAAGATGTCCAGATGGAGAGGCTTTCAGTGAGAGGTCATGCTCTCTCAATCTAACATTGATGCAGCGACCCGACTGCCCCACGTTCTTCCTTCCTTGTATTTGCGCTAATTTTCTCATTATGTTTAGCCAACTAGCCCACCAGATGATTTTAATGCAGTTCCTTTCTTCTACAAAGGGCCCTTTTTCGTACTGTAGCTCTCCCCTGGATTCAGTTTCTTTTTATATCAATGTTATCGCCATGTCCACCTGCAAGGCGAGATTCTATTCCTTCGCCATCAGAAATGGAGTCGTCCCACACGACCTCTATGGGTTGTTCGGCTGCGCAAGGCCGTCTATTCAGCATTCCAAGAGGATTTGCAGAATTGTTCGATCTGAGATGTGGCGACAAGTCCGGTACTACAGAACTTGCCTCTGGGTGATGGCTGGCCGCGGGTACCACGATGGCGGTCAAGGACGAAGACACAAGGCCTTCCTGGAAGCAGCAAGCAGGCTGACGGAGTTTATCTGGTTGTCGTACGTGCCTCACCTCAAGAGCCTTCGTGCCCAAAGCAAGCAGCAAAAAGGCGAGTGTGTCACATTGCTGGATGTCCCTTCTTTACCTGAAGAATTTACAAAGGTCCTTGAAAAAGGTCCAAAATTTTGCACTCCTCCAAAAAGGGAAGGTGTTCATCTCCTGTCAACTGTGCACGACATAGCTTCCAAAACTCATGAAAATAATAAATCCAGATGCATAGAAGACTGTGTTGAAGTCCTGCAAAAAGCTACTGCCTCTGAAGGAAGCCAGACAGTGTTTTATCCGATTGTTGATTATTTCAGAAAAAATGAATTGAACCTAATTATATCTGACAAGGAAGGGGGGTTCGTTGTAACAAATAGAGCTATCTACCTAGAAAAAACCCAGTGTGCCATAGACAAGAGTTTCAACCAGTTGCAAGGCTTCAGAGCGAAGGCTGTCAAATCCAAGGCCATTCAGTTGTGCAGCCGCCTGGACTTGGTGCCTCTAAGGAAGCTTATCTCCACATCAAAAAAAGACCAACTGGACATGTTTTTTACTGCAAAAACGCACAAGCTAGGATGTCCTTTCCTAGTCATTGTAACAGAAAAAGGATCGTGGCAGGCCAATATGTCGCGATTCCTCCTCCGTCATCAGTCTACTCTTCCACTGAATGACCCTTTTTTGATTTCAAATTCTGACGTGCTGGTTCAATATCTGCAGCAAAACAACACGTCTGTTCGCTATGGGTTTTCCCTGGATGTTGAAGACTTGTTCTACTCCATTCCGCACGTCAAGCTCTTCACAGCCGTAAGGGAATCCATCGAAGAAAACGGGACCATCTCCTTTCAGAATCAATGTGGCGTTCAGGTCGATTCTTTTTTAGAACTACTGAAGTTCTACTTGTCAGCCACAATTGTCACGTTCAATGATGCATTTTACCTGCAAAAGAAAGGTATATGCATAGGGTCGTGCGTGGCGCCTGTCCTCTGCGACATTTATCTGGCCAAATGTGACAGGGCTATAGCCGACAGGTTCACTGACGCACATGTCTCACACATTTTTCGCTACGTGGACGATTACCTTGTCCTCCTTAAACAACGACCTGTTAGCAACGAGAAGCAGTTTTTGAGCCACATACGATCCACCTTCATCGAGCAAGCAGAGGGTCTTAAGTTCACTGATGAATCACCGGAGAATGCCACCCTCCAGTTTCTGGATTTGAGACTGTCGTTCCTGCAAGACCACACCTGTTGGATGTATTCCCCACGCTCCAAGAAACGACTTTTACCGTATGACTCTGCTCATTCTAAACTCATCAAGAGAGCTATTGTCACTGGATGCTTCAGCACGGCTCTTAAAAAGTCATGTCCGCATTCAGCGGGGGAGAGCTTTGACGCTCAAGTTCACCGACTGAGGTGTTCAGGTTTTCCTGACTCAATCTTATTTGATGTTGCAGAACGTCTGCTCACGTCACAGAAAAGACATCAAAAATCAGAAAAGACACGGCGTCCTCCTATTGTTCCCTATATCCATTGCTTGGCACACAATCTCAAGAGAGTAGCCTCCAAGTATGATGTACAGGTAGCACTTTCAGCACCGGACAAGCTCAAAAAACTTTGCCCAAGAATAAACAACACAAAAGAAGAAAATGTTCAATGCCAAACAAGACACCAACATAAGTACGTGACTGTAAGAGTCATGTCGTTTATGAAGTACCTTTTTCCTGTGGAAAGGTCTATGTGGGGCAGTCGGGTCGCTGCATCAATGTTAGATTGAGAGAGCATGACCTCTCACTGAAAGCCTCTCCATCTGGACATCTTGCGGTGCATGTTCGTGACTGTCATTGTACCCCTTTGTTTAACCAGACGAAGGTGTTAAAACATCTCAATGACAAAAGAGCTAGAGAAATCTATGAAGCGTACAAGATCAAGAAAGAAGAAAACAAATGTGTTAGTGCCCCGTCAGTCTTCCTTTCAGAGAAAGAGCTGAGATACCTCGACACGTGCCCCTGATATTTGCGTCCTGCTGCTTGGTTACCGGCAACAGTGTCGCCACTTCATGCTGGAAGAATTTGCCGGTGTCCCGTGTGTGTGTGTGTGTGTGCGGCTACTGCAAGTGACTCATGTGTGACCAATAGATCTGCGGGATGGTCACCGGCAGCAGTTCGCCTCTTCATGCTCGCAAAGGGTTTGCCGGTGTCTCGTGTGTGTGCTGCTAGTGCTGCTGCCTGCGCATTTGCCGATGCGATTCTGCAGATCTGCCTTTATTTCATTTTATTCTATTTTATTATTTTATTATTTTAATTTGTATTTTCACCTTAATTATTTTCGCTCTCTGTATCACTTCTTTTTTGTCAGTACTTTGTTCCCCTCTCCGGGTTTTGTTTTCTTTTTCTTTTTTCACCTTATAATTAAAGCCAGTTGTAAGTAGCGCTCTTTCCTGTCCTAACGTTCTTCCTTCCTTGTATTTGCGCTAATTTTCTCATTATATTTAGCCAACTAGCCCACCAGATGATTTTAAAACATTACTATATCTTGAGTTAAAATACCATAACAGATCGATAACAACCAGCGGAAAGAGAGGGTAGACAAAATGACTGGCTTGTTTCACCAATAGATGGCGCATGTTACTGCCCAATTACAAATAGTTATTGTTGTTCTATATCCAGCCGTTTATTACAGTACCTAGGTACTTTTTCCTTCCAAGGCACCCTGGTTTACCAAAATGGGTTTACCATCGCTTCGAGAAAACCGGCTATCTTACACCGTGCCCCGGCTTAAGGGTAAACGTAGCACAGGCCTATTTCTCTGCACCTACTGCACTGGCGCAGAAAAGTGTAGACCGGTGAACTTCCGGTCGTATCTCAATGCATTTACCTCAAGTACACAGCCCTACACTTTTCTGCACCGGTGTAGGAGATGCAGTTAAATCGATCGAGCATACTGCAGATGTACGGCAAGTTTGTTTAGTCCGGTCAATCACGAAAATACTATTTATTGTGGGTAATAGCATATTTCTGTTCACATATGTCTACTTGGAAAATATTTTACATTTAAATATGATAAAACAAAGGGCCATAATTTGCAAGCAGGTTTGTAGGTTTGAATTATCCTTTTGCACGGTAAACAGGTCAGAAGTAAAAACAAAACAAGTCAATTTTAGAGTATTTTTACCATGTCCATACTGCATTCCCCGCTTCCCTCTCTACTTTTTCGATTCCTAAGAAATATTAGCCTAAAAAGGGATGTGAGGTCGTCACTTTAAAATATTTGTTTCGGTCTCAAAATGACCTATTTGCAATGATAAGCTCTGCAACTTAAGAAAAAAAGTTACATTTTTGGAAACCTAAGTTTGATGACTCTATTTCTGAGCTTACATACCCATCGTCTTATTCTAAGATTATTAAGCGTAATGCTCATCGCGTGAGACACATAAAAGATCGGAAAGCTAAATATCCAAATGGAATGTTTTACAACTGCATCTATGTGTCCTTGTGGAATGTCATATGCCTTTGCAACTTGTATCGCTTTCTATCACATAACATAATCCAGCCTGACGAGCTCCGCCATTTACGAGTAATTCACAGCCCAAGAGAAATTGAAGGCGAGCGGTTGAAATGGTGAACACTTGAACGCCTCCTTGAAGCCGCTAACCGCCGGCAGGGCCGAGTTGCACAGAGCAATGGACTGCAAGCGTTGCCGCGCTTCCTCGCCACAAGTAGTGAAGCACTTGACGAGAAAAAACAGCTGTTCCGGAGGCACACCTTCGAAGCTCAGTTTCCGTGTCATCCCGGATGTATTCCTATTAGAGAAGTCGGCTCTATAAGCCGCATAAGTCAGCGCGGCGGAGAGGCTGCGAAAGGTGACTTGTCGCTGCTCAATGGGGAGCAGAAAGGTAGCGTGCGATGTCAGGCGGCTCTTCATCTCGAGGATCTCTTCCATGAACGGTCCAAGGGGAGATGTGGTTAGTTCTGCCAACGGCAGTTCCCTGAAACTTTTGTCGTGGAAAAAGACTAAGTCTATGAGCATCAGGACGGCCGAGCTCACCCGGGTGCCTACCACGGCAGCGATAACCTGCGACGGCGCGTTTTCCGGAAGCAACGGCGGGACTTGGAGGAAGGAATGAACAGTGGCTTCCCTCGCAACCAGCATGCGGTACATATCATTCTGCGACATCCCCATTATGTAGATGATTCCGTGTTGGGGTTTGCGCAGGGACGCTTTGAAGAAGGACATGCTGGAGCTGCTCACTTCTAGGAGTGTGTTGAAAAAGTGGCCCGACCGGCTGACGGTCATGAAGCTGTACGCCTCGTCCACGAGAGCCCACGTAAGGGTCGAGTTGAGGGAGTTCATGTATACATGTTCTATTTCGTTCAAGATTAGCGATTTCGCCGTCTCGCTAAATTTTAGGCCGTACCTCTCAAGGCCTTGTTTGGCCAGCTTCGTTGCACGAAATGCGGGGACCTTGTCGTGTACCAGGTCGTCCTGCGCCTTCCATGATGCCATAGGCATGACCAAGTTCACAGCCCAGAGACAGCGATCCACAACATAGTCATACGTAAACCGTGGGTTTTTCAAAGCCTCCATTAATTGGGACGTCAGGTGACGAGACACCAGAGGAGACAGGTCCCAGACTATGTAGGCCCCTAGGTACAGCTTGAAGCGCTCGCGCTCCTGCGGCGTTTGGAGGAATTCCTTGTCGAACTGTTCGAACAACGCAAGTTGTAAGTTCACGATCTTGTCGTCGCGCCACAGCTGGGAGTTGTCGGGCAGCTGACCGTTGACCGCGCGCCGCAGTTGCTCGTCGTTCATGCTCATGTACGTGGGTATCCCCAACTCGTTATAAAATTTTGGTGTGAGCTTGATAAATTTCTGATGAACGGCCAGCACATCGTCGATCATGCTGCTGTAAGACTGTCCCGTGCCACCGACCATTTCGGCACAGAGCCTCAAGAAGTTCTCCGCGGTGCCAATTGCCACAAGTGCCTCCATAGTTCCGAAGAAAGGGCCCAAGCGTTCCGCAAGGTCCAAGAACAGAGTATTTTCTGCTGGAAATTCCGGGTTACGTCCCACGTGGAAGGCCCAGATAGCCGGAAGTCCAAACTCCAGGGACGCCTGCACCATGATTTCCAGGAGCTGTTGCCTCGACGTGGGAGACTTGTGAGGCCAGGGCAGGTTTAGCCTCCGCAGGTACGACGTGAGCAGATCCACTGACCGAGTACTGGACTGCTGGCTGAGACAGGGCAGTAGCAGCAGCGCAGCCTTGTGCTCGCTCGTTCGAGGCTGCTCCGGGATCCTTACCTGGAAGAGGTTTTGGATGCGTCGCTTGTTGAAGGGCATTTCGTACTTGATATAAGGCACTATGTACTCTTTGTTTGGCTGTCGGTCCCATCCTCCGCAAACGTGCTCGTAAAAATCCTCGCAGGGGTGGACGCTATGGTCCCGGGAGGATTGGAGGTCGTTCTCGAGCGACGTGCAGTCCGAGTCCCGTTCGCAGGCACCGAGGGTTGTGAAGATGGCCACCGACGGGATGACTAGGGTGACCGACATTACCAAGAGCCCGGCACCGACGAACAGGCCGTATCGGATCAAGGACTGGCAACCAGAGTAGTCTTGGCGATTTTCTGTGTTTTCGTTCATTCCGGGGAAGGCTCGAGTGGAAGAAATAGAGGACTTCGAAGGCTCTTGGACCGCAGTCGTGTTTCGAATGCTCCGTGCGCCACGTTCGTCTCATTCTCGCACTGCTCGCGTTACGAGCCTCATTCGCTTCGTCGTCTTCTTTTTTGTACAAAACCTCCTTAATGACGAGCAGGCCTTTCCGAAAAATCCCAGAAGGCATCGCGGCGCGGTAGCAGCAGTAGTAGTTTATTATAAAATGGAAAGGGGGTAGAAGCAAGGCGAAAGGTTACCGCCGAATTCAGAAACCTCACTCAAACTACACTCAAACTGAAGGGCCCCTCCACTTCCTCGAGGAAGGCGCGAGGTCCGGCGCTGGCCAATCGCGACGGCGGATCCGTCCTCGGGATTGGCCAGCGCCGGCCCTCGCGCCTTCCTCGAGGAAGTGGAGGGGCCCTTCAGTTTGAGTGTAGTTTGAGTGAGGTTTCTGAATTCGGCGGTTAGTCTCCCAATGCTGGGGTCAGCTTTCTCGCCTTGCCAGGGGGGAAGGGGAACCAAGAGTGGTTGTGGGAGAGTTGGCAAAACAAACTCTATGATATACTATAATACACTATGATACGCTATTTACAGTGTGATACACTGTAAACAATATAAGAAGAGAAAGAACAATATAAGAAAGAACAATATAAGAAGAAGAGAAGGCACCATCGGAAGAAGAAGAAGCCACCTGGGCGTAAGACGTGTCTTTTCGATCGTCAGAGAGCCAGCCAAACCAGTACCACAGACCATGTCTTCCATCGACAGGGGGTTCTCACGCTGCCCAGATACAAGCGGGACCGCAAGCTGGGACACTCCAAGGCCCGCTTTCGTAAAGACCGCCGCCTGGCCAACACCGGCGCCAACCCCTGCGGGGGTGCTGGACTCCATGCGCCGCCGGTAATTCGGCCGGCTCGTATGCAAGTATGGCACGCGAAGAGCCCTCTCCAGGCGCTTGAGACCGGCCTGCCAGAAGTAAGCAGCCCATGGCAGCACCGCGAAGACCATCACCGCGAAGATTGCTGCTAGGCCTAACACACCATAACTTTCATCTGTACATTACATCATCACATAATCACCATCACTAGACACGGCACCGCGGGCCTCCTTGGTACGGGCTCTTGCCTTTCTGCGGTGCCGCGGCTCTCCTGAGCAAATAAAACATTACATTACATTACATAAACAAATTGTGTGGCTAATTTTGATCTTGGTCCTTTCCTCACGTATTATAGGCTGCTATGGCCTGCGGATTTTAGGTAGTCAAGCAGTGCTCTTAAAGGGGTACTGAACCAAGGAATTTAGTGTCCATAATAAGTGGCGTAAGTTCTTTTCACGAGCTAGCAGCCGCCGGTGTGCGCGAGCACACGCAGCAAAAAGATGACAGTGAAATGTATGGGCTTCGGGCCAAAGGAGAATAAAGACAAGCTTTTCATCTACACAGTGGTGGCTGGTGTAAAAGGTAAACGATTAATTGGTCTAACAAGCACGTAGCTTTCACTTGTAGAGATGAAAAGCCTGTCTTCATTCTCCTTTGGCCCGAAGCTCATGCATTTCACTGTCCTCTAAAGGCCCGTTCACACGATGCATTTTTCTCGCGCATCTAGTGTCGCGAAACATAGTTTCGCGAAATGGTTGCGCCGTCTGAATGAGTCCGAAAAGGACGCGCGTCCTTTTCGGACTCGTTCAGACGGCGCGACCATTTCGCGAAACTACATTTCGCGACACTAGATGCGCGAGAAAAAATGCATCGTGTGAACGGGCCTTTAGCGCACGCGCGAGATCGCTCCAAGTAGTGCAGGATGTGAGAAAAAAAAAATAAAGTGAATTGACTGCATAAAATGCGCAAAGCAGGTCCCCAGATAAATAGCGATCTGATTCGGAGCTCACTCAAAAACGGTGCATCGGTGTGTGTTGTTGTTGCACGTGAAGCGGTACGTGTGAACGAGCACATTTCGCGAAACGAGTGTCGCGAAACTGTTGCGCGCCTAAAAGATGCATCGTGTGAACAGACCTTTAAGGCCCGTTTGGCCTTGGTCTGCCCCTGTGAGGCAGACCAAGTTCTAGGCTGTATAAACACACACACAACCCAACTTTTTTTTTTCACCGCAATATCTGTGTTTCGAATGCCGCGTGCAAAGTTTCTCCTTAAACTCATTGCCGTGCGGCATTCGAAGCACGGATCTTGCGGTGACGCGCGCTCGAATATGTTTGAAAAGTGCCTTTTGTATGGTGGTGTTTGTGTGACCCCAGCTTAAGGGTAAACGTAGTATGGGCTTATTTCTCTACGCCTCCTGCACTGGTGCAGAAAAGTGTAGACCGGTGAACTTCCGGTCGTATCTCAATGCCACGTACCTCAACTCAAGTACACAGCCCTACACTTTTCTGCATCGCTGTAGGAGGTGCAGTTAAATCGATCGAGCCAACTGCAGACGTGCGGCGCGAGCTTCAAGTTTGTTTATTCCGGTCAACCACGGAAATATTTATTGTGGGTAATAGCATATTTCTGTTCACATGTCTATTTGGAAAATATTTTACATTGAAATATGATAAAACAAAGTGCCATAATTTGCAAGCAAGTTTGTAGGTTTTAACTATCCTTTTGCACGGTAAACAGGTCAGAAGTAAAAACAAAACAAGTCAATTTTAGAAGATTTTTACCATGTTCACACTGCATTCCCCACTTCCCTCTCTACTTTTTCGATTCCTAAGAAATATTACCCTAAAAAGGGATGTGAGGTCATCACTTTAAAATATTTTCGTCGGTCTCAAAATGACCTATTTGCAATGATAAGCTCTGCAACTTAAGAAAAAAAGTTACATTTTTGGAAACCTAAGTTTGATAACTCTATTTCTGAGCTTACATACCCATCGTCTTATTCTAAAATAAGTAAGCGTAATGCTCATCGCGTGAGACACATAAAAGATCGGAATGCTAAATATTCACATGGAATGTTCTACAACTGCATCTATGTGTCCTTGTGGAATGTCATATGCCTTTGCAACTCGTATCGCTTTCTCTCACATAATATAATCCAGCCTGACGAGCTCCGCCTTTTACGAGTAATTCACAGCCCAAGAGAAATTGAAGGCGAGCGGTTGGAATGGTGAACACTTGGACGCCTCCTTGAAGCCGCTAACCGCCGGCAGGGCCGAGTTGCACAGAGCAATGGACTGCAAGCGTTGCCGTGCTTCCTCGCCACAAGTAATGAAGCACTTGACGAGAAAAAACAGCTGTTCCGGAGGCACACCTCCGAAGCTCAGTTTCCGTGTCATCCCGGATGTATTCCTATTGGTGAAGTCGGCTCTATAAGCCGCATAAGTCAGCGCTGCGGAGAGGCTGCGAAAGGTGACTTGTCGCTGCTCGATGGGGAGCAGAAAGGTAGCGTGCGATGTCAGGCGGCTCTTCATCTCGAGGATCTCTTCCATGAACGGTCCAAGGGGAGATGTGGTTAGTTCTGCCAACGGCAGTTCCCTGAAACTTTTGTCGTGGAAAAAGACTAAGTCTATGAGCATCAGGACGGCCGAGCTAACCCGGGTGCCTACCACGGCAGCGATAACCTGCGACGGAGTGTCTTCCGGAAGCAACGGCGGGACTTGGAGGAAGGATGGAACAGTGGCTTCCCTCGCAACCAGCATGCGGTACATTTCATTCTGCGACATCCCCATTATGTAGATGATTCCGTGCTGGGGCTTGCGCAGGGACGCCTTGAAGAAGGACATGCTGGAGCTACTCACTTCTAGGAATGTGTTGAAAAAGTGGCCCGACCGGCTGACGGTCATGAAGCTGTACGCCTCGTCCACGAGAGCCCACGTAAGGGTCGAGTTGAGGGAGTTCATGTATACATGTTCTATTTCGTTCGAGATTAGCGATTTCGCCGTCTCGCTAAATTTTAGGCCGTACCTCTCAAGGCCTTGTTTGGCCAGCTTCGTTGCACGAAATGCGGGGACCTTGTCGTGTACCAGGTCGTCCTGCGCCTTCCATGATGCCATAGGCATGACCAAGTTCAAAGCCCAGAGACAGCGATCCACAACATAGTCGTACGTAAACCGTGGGTTTTTCAAAGCCTCCATTAATTGGGCCGTCAGGTGACGAGACACCAGAGGAGACAGGTCCCAGACTATGTAGGCCCCTAGGTACAGCTTGAAGCGCTCGCGCTCTTGTGGCGTTTGGAGGAATTCCTTGTCGAACTGTTCGAACAACGCGAGTTGTAGGTTCACGATCCTGTCGTCGCGCCAAAGCTGGGAGTTGTCGGGCAGCTGACCGTTGACAGCGCGCCGCAGTTGCTCGTCGTTCATGCTCATGTACGTGGGCATCCCCAACACGTTATAAAATTTCGGTGTGAGCTTGATAAATTTCTGATGAACGGCCAGCACATCGTCGATCATGCTGCTGTAAGATTGTCCCGTGCCGCCGACCATTTCGGCACAGAGCCTCAAGAAGTTCTCCGCGGTGCCAATTGCCACAAGTGCCTCCGTAGTTCCGAAGAAAGGGCCCAAGCGTTCCGCAAGGTCCAAGAACAGAGTATTTTCTGCTGGAAATTCCGGGTTACGTCCCACGTAGAAGGCCCAGACAGCCGGCAGTCCGAACTCCAGGGACGCCTGCACCATGATTTCCAGGAGCTGTTGCCTCGACGCGGGAGACTTGTGAGGCCAGGGCAGGTTTATCCTCCGCAGGTACGACGTGAGCAGATCCACTGTCCGAGTATTGGACTGCTGGCTCAGACAGCGCAGTAGCAGCAGTGCAGCCTTGTGCTCGCTCGTTCGAGGCTGCTCCGGGATCCTTACCTGGAAGAGGCTTTGGATGCGTCGCTTGTTGAATGGCCCTTCGTACTTGATGTAAGGAACCATGTACTTTTTGTTTGGCTGTCGGTCCCATCCACTGCAGACGTGCTCGTAAAAATCCTCGCAGGGGTGTACGCTGTGGTCCCGGGAGGATTGGAGGTCGCTCTCGAGCGACGTGCAGTCCGAGTCCTGTTCGCAGGCACCGAGGGTTGTGAAGATGGCCACCGACGGGATGACAAGGGTGACCGACATTACCAAGAGCCCGGCGCCGACGAACAGGCCGTACTGCATCAAGGACCGGTAACCAGAGTCGTCTTCGGGATGTTCTGTGTCTTGGTTCATTCCAGGGAAGGCTCGATTGGATGAAATAGAGGACTTCGAAGGCTCTTGGAGCGCAGTCGTGTTTCGAATGCTCCGTGCGCCACGTTCGTCTCATTCTCGCACTGCTCGCGTTTCGAGCCTCATTCGCTTCGTCGTCTGCTTTTTTGTGCAAAACCTCCTTAAAGACGACCAAACGTTTCCGAAAAATCCCAGAGGGCATCGCGGCGCGGGGAATCGTGGGGCTGTTCTGACCACGACTGGTTCCGACGTACGCTCGGACTGAGATTTCAACGATGGGGCCAACCCCTTGATATATTTGCGCTTGTGAATTTTATCAGGGCCTTAACTCCGTCGCTTTTGTCCTGCAAGCGGAGCG
Organism: Ixodes scapularis; assembly: GCF_016920785.2. NCBI lineage: Eukaryota > Metazoa > Arthropoda > Arachnida > Ixodida > Ixodidae > Ixodes > Ixodes scapularis. The sequence continues at coordinate 126,540,160 of NW_024609880.1, read as the reverse complement.
AATCATTTTCTTTTAGCATTGTGAGTTGAGAAGACATAAAAGCAAAAACAAACACAAGCAAGATCATCGCGTACTTTGCTTTCCTTCTGCCTTTGCATTCTAATATCACAGAATGATAAACCAACAGGAACTTCGTGTTCCGTTCCTAGATACATCTTGTGCCGTATTCACCATCTCAAAATTTACAAGTTCTCAGCCCAGCCTGCATCTCCTCAGTCCAGTATGTGCATGTTCGTCGCTTCGCAAAGCGATCAAATCACGCGCCTTATGCACGAACACAGAAAATGGAACCGGCTAGAAGGGGGCAACATAAATCTGGAATTACTCAATCATAAAAAAAAAAAAAAACGCATCTCCACGTGGTGAATGATGTTAATTTGGGGCGAAGCTCCGGTGGCGCTTGTCTGCGTAAACGCTGAGCCGCAGCATGCCGAGCCTTTCGTTCGTTCTCATCCATGTCACGCTGCGGTCAAATACTCAAATGCGTATATAACCACGTCCCATACCACACATTCTCTTTCTGACGTGGATGAAAACTACGAACGATCGAAAGGCGCGGCATGCTGCGGCTCACCGTGTACGCAGAGAAGCACCACCATCAGCTTCGCCTCAATCAACATCATTCACCACGTGGAGATGAGGTTTTTTTTTGCCATACACGAGCACGGGAGCACGTGCTCACGTGCTCGTGAGCACGTGAGCGCGTGAGATCATGAGAAGGAACACGTGCGCCCGACGGCGGACGGACATAAGGACATGGCTAGCCCCTAGGGGTATTCACACGAGGGAGAAATCCCAGGAATTTCTCCCCGGCACGCGCGCATCCCGAGATGAAAACGCGAGGCTTTTGCACATCTCAACGCCTGACGTTTTCGTCGTGGGATGCGCGTGCCGGAGACAAATCCCCGGGATTTCTCCCTCGTGTGGATACCGCTTCGCCCTAAAAGAATGCCCGGGAACGTAAGTTCATGCGCTGCATGCGCTCGCCCTGAATACGGTTCGAAATAAAAAAGTCTATATAGGAAGTATTCACCGGACGCCATATTTGTAGGTGCTGTTTAAAGCGCATGCTCAGAACGAGCTCACATCAATAGGCTGCTAAGACCGGCACTCTCGATGGTGCGGAATGCACGTTGCAAAAGAACTGTGGAAGCTCGCCATCAGCACGCGCCCAGCAACCACGCACACAGATATGGCCGCCAGTGAATACTCCCTATAAGGTGAAGGGGAACGCGCATGCAAATAGCCATTTGTTTTTGATTTTATTTTACTTTCGAACAGTTACTAGACTCCATTTCTTGGTTATACTCCGTTGACCCTTAAGCTCCCACTATTAGCGGCGAGATGTTTCGGTGGCGCCGTCGTTCGGTCACCTTTCGTGACGTCATTACCTTCTGAACAACAAGTTCGATGGTGTTTGTAATGGGCATGGTGGAAGCCTGAAATCATAGCGCTCTCAAAGCAACACCGCCAACACCGTCAAAATTGAAGTTCTTACATTCCTCTTATTTCCGTCGATGAGAAATCCTTTGCTGTCGTCATTGTCAGCATTTCGATCGCTCACGTCACCAATACTCTGTTTCACCTTATGATGTACCGCAGAAACGGTTACAAGCGAGGGTTCGTAGCTCTAGGCAGATCTCGGCGTCACATGCTCTTGTGCATTAAGGGCAGCTGCCAACGCTATGAGCTCGCGCTTCTAGCCTGCGCTGCGGTATAGACGCTTTCAGCGCGCGCCAAATTCAGCCGCCATAGCCGACCTTCTCTTGTCTTACCGAGATGTCGAGCGACTGAAGCGGGCGTTGACGAGTCTCCACAAAGGCCTATGCTGGGGAGAAGGACACAGTAGAATCTGAAATGGCAATTACCTGTCCTGCTGTGGTAATGATGTAGTGGATCGAACGGAATAAGAGGAAACAAAAACTGAAGGTCGGTTATGGCGGCGCCCATGCACAGCTGCCTGAAAGCGTCTATAGTCAAGGTACAAGGGAGTTTTCGTAGATCGTTTTGGCCTTTCCGCAACGCTATCTGCTACCCGCTACGGGGCCCGCTAACACAAGAATAGCGGAGAGTCAAAAAAGTGCTTTCGTAGACCGTTGTCTGCCGGCTACGGTACTGCGTAGGGTGCCTACATGTTTGTCTGTCTCAGGGTGAAGACATCCATTGTTGTCCTGAATCTGCCAGCGCGTGACGCTCTCGCGAACTCGGTGCGTGACTTGGGCGGTAAAATGGCGTCTATGCATTAGCCAAAGCTACGCGCTCGAGCTGAGTGGCACTGGTATGCGCGCACTTCGAAATGCACAAAGAAAAAGATTGGGCGGAAAAATGGCTGAGATGTCACCACTCAAGCAAAAGCGCGCGTGTGCATGAAGGCACTCTAGTACTGCGATTATGACAGCGCCACTAGCGGTCGTAAAAAGCACTATATAAAACATCAACGCATACTATTACTGCAACTACGTATTTATTTTATCAGAGTGCATCTTTTCGAACACAACACATGGTTAACTTACGATTATGAATGTTAATATCTTTTCTGGATAAATGCTTCGTAGCACATATTGCCAGCTTGCGGTAATCACGCTTTGCTTTTAGGGATACTTCAACGAAGTTTGAAATATACCCGTCCGGTCCCAAAATAGGTTGAATATGATCCACAATATCCGTAAATGGCAATTGCGCGTTTGTATTTTGAGCCTGGGGTGCTATTCTGGTCACAAACGGTCACGTTCGTGTTTCTCGAAAACTCCTCCGGATGGATGGATGGATGAATACGGCTGAGCCCTTTGGATCGGGCGGTAGCTTACGCCACCTAGCCATTTTGTTTTACCTCCCCCCTACAAACCGCGCGCTCCTATTGGCCACAGCCCGCGTGATAATTCCACGCGGTTCCCATGGGAACGTTCGCAAAACACGAAAGCAACCGTTTGCCGTAACTGTCACTCTTCGAGGTTGGACCGTGACGACAAAGTGACGTATGACCACGTCTGACCTACGTAGCACATAGCGGAAGTCGCGTCACTAGATTAACTGCGGTATTACTCGACACACCCTACTCTCTGTTTCACTATGAGTGCGAGCTAGTGCGGGTGTAGGAGCTACAAGAACGTGCTCCGGGCTTTCAACGTTCCTGTCGAGCAGGCGCGCTTGCGCAGTGCAAGCCAACGTTCGTGCAAGATCGTTCGGGGTGATGGGCTCGTGCTTTTAACCCCTCTTTCTATTGCACGAAGGGGAACAAGCTTTGGGCAGGATTCTAGAGCGTAGAAAATGGCGGCGATGCTTGTTGCTCAACGATGGCTCGACCAACGCGTACAATGACGGGTTTTCCGCGAGCACCCGGTTGCCTTCGCGATGCACGACGACTGTTTCTGACCACAATACCGCTTGTCGAAAAGCACCGTGTGATCGCAGTGTGACAACGAGAGACGGCGACGATGAGAGATGATGACCGTCGAGCAGCAGCTACTAATTGAATCGCACTGAGATTTTTCGCAACGGGGAACTACAAGGGCGCGGTTGCCCCCGATGATCACATAGCTAATGCCCAGTGGATGGTGATCAGAGCCGTGACGGCCGTCGTGAGTATCGCTGTCAACCGGCTGGGAAGAGACGGTTGGGTCGACAAAACCCCGGACCGAGGCAGCTGAGGCATGTGCGAAAGAAGGCTTTCGTCGCCACCATGACAAGCACACCGACGTCGTCGGGTGCGTTGACTAAACCTAGACTCTAACTAAACCTTCGTCACCGTCATCATCGGTCTGAAGGAGACCGTCACCATTCTGAAGGACTCCAACACTTTGCCGCAAACACCATTTTGCCATTAACAACATGGTGGTAAGTTGACGTTTAAACTTCAGGGTTTCTACCGCTTCGAAGTTAGTACACGCTTAGTGATTATGTCTTCAGTTGACAATTTGTTGCGGTCTGTAGCTACTGTCAATCACGCAATAAAATCTGAATGGGTTGCTGATGGCATTTTGTTGTATCAATTAGATATTTTACCTTTTCACGCCAAGCTGCTGGAATTGCAAGTCAGTCATCGGAAAGTCATAAGAACACTTTTCGATGCCCTGCAATAAACTACGAACAGGTCTGTCCTAAAATGAATCGTTACTTGTCTAGAAAGCAGCAGTTTAGTCTGACAGAGTATGGTAACATTGTTACCCACTGTAGACGAGAAATTTAGCCAGTGTCTTGTGGATGGTTGTCATCTTCGTGACCAAGAAAAACAATAAAAATAGAATTGTCCTACATTCAACACACGTGTGTTAAATGTAAAGGTTATTAAAGCAATTAAATAGATTGTCGTTTCAAAAGTGAAGGTAACTCATTGAAATTAAAAAGTGGTGTGAGCTGGATTTTTCAAATTTGCCTGTGATGCAGAGCAAATACGCACTGTTGGCTTATCACCATCCAGCATAAACGACAAGCGGAGGCAGAGTAGATGTGTGAAGGAAAAGCGAGCATATGTACTAAAGAAAGAACTGCTACGTAACGTGAAGTATGTCAGCAACTATCTTGCCATTGTGGTACGAGCTCAGTGGCTATGCACATGCTTATAGCAGCCTGTGAATGTAGGATGCTCCCCTTATGTGGCAAAGCCAGAGGGGGGGGGGGGGGGGGGGGGGGTTATGGGGATTCGCTCCTTCCCTCCCCAAATCCGGCGGGCCCTAGAATATACACACAAATTCCGACACCATCCCCCCCGCACCCCAAGTAATGAACATCCCAGCCACCTCAACCCCCCTCCATCCTCACCCCCTTAGAAGTTCCTGGCTACGCCACTACTATCAACAGCACTCAATAAATAGTCAACATTATCAAGATAAACGAAATTTATGTTATTTTATGCACCATATAGGAAGTGTTTTTGTCTTTATATGCATGCAGCCAAAGCACACACTGTAGAAAACACTTGTGTGGAGCCTGGGTTCACAATGCAGTCCCCGTCAAACTTTCAAGGCGTTAACGAATTCCACAAATTAAATGTTCAACGAAACGAATTCGTTTTGCGAAACGCTGGCAAACTTACGTTGCGTTTTACATCATTCACCTTTGTCGTCTGATGAATCAGTAGTCAGCACTACACAAACCTCAATGAGCTTGTCGTTTGTTTTCTTGCCGTTGGGGCGATCGCTGGCGGTCGTGGCGGCGGCCAAATTCTTTCTCAGACCGTTGGCTGCTGCCTCTGTGCTCGCGGAAACGTGGTTCCCTTTGTGTCAAGGTGAGTTTTTGAATCTTAATGCACGGCAACGCTGAATAAAGGTCTATTACCGTCTTCATAATCTCAGCAACGCTACCGTACGAGCCACAACAACACCACCACTTTCAAGCTTCATAACACCGGCACAAATAGAAGCCAAGTCTTGCATCTCGCCAAGCGTTACATCGGAGACGTCAAACGCCAGCTCACTGTGCTCTTCGACCCGGTCCTGCCGCCGAATGGGCTCATCCAACAGCACGAAAGTATTCGTGTGCGCGTTGATCAAGTGACCGATCGTATGTCAAACCCCAGCCGCGGTCGATCCGACGAGCATCGCGGCCATGTTCTTTCGAGTTTAACTCGCCAAGGGTAGGGTTGTCGAGTTAAAACAATGCAAATAGTCCCGTGCATTCTTGTTCTTACGTCATTTTGTTGTCACAACCCGAACTCGAAAAATGACAGTTAGCGGCAAACAGAGGCTTTCTAGTTTCACGAACGTTTCCATGGCAAATGGCGTTGAATCGTCACGCGCGATGAAGCCAATGGGAAAGCGAGGTACCTATGTAGGGACGTGTAAAAACGTAAAAGCCGTTTTTTTTTTTTGCACGAGCTATTCTGCAAATAAAAATAAGTAAAAAAGACTGCCCGAGATTATGCCGTCACGTGCATTCGCCGAAAGAGAAGAGCATGGCTTATGGAGACTATACCGGCATAATCACTGCAGCGAGCAAAGAAGCAAAATATTATTAAAACTGCCCGAAGAAACTTTCCTGCATCATCCACACAATGCTCACAACCGTTGCACTCTGCGTCGATCTCATGACTTGTCATATACTACCACAGAGTCGTCGTCAGCTCTGTATCCATTTGAAGTCTCCTTCACTGGCAAACAGGAAATTTCATTTGCAACTTATGTTCACTGCGGCTTCACAAAGGATGATCGGTGTCGCAGCGCACCTTCACGTAATATTTTTTTTTTCTCGTAATGCCATTCGTATCGTGCAGAAGCAGGGAAAGCAACGACGCAAACGAGACACAAACACCACAAGGTCGTTACCGCGGTTTTCGCCATGTTTGTTTTCAAAGACCGTAGCGAAAGACTTCGAGAAAAAAAGCTCAGATATCTTAGCTAAATTTACTTTGCGTCATAATTATTGTAATAATCTTTCATATTTTATAAAAGGATAATAATATTTTTCTCTGTTTCCTTCCATTTTCCGGAAGGTAGCCTTTTCTCCGTTATTCGCTCGTTCTTAGTCCTGGAGGAAAGGAAGAAGATAACGAAAAGAACAGGGGGAAATGCAGGGATTTCTTCGCCCCAACTGGGTGGACACGTCACCGCGACGTAGTGCATCGTCAGATTCTAGCTGACCGCGTGCGTGAACCCGAACGTTGGGGCGGAGCCTCAAACAAGAATCATTCTAGTTTGAGGCTCCGCCCCTTCTTTCTCTATACGTCACAACTCGAAAGGTACCCGTTTGCGACCAGAATAGCACCCCTGGTGGCTGTATGCTTCGTTGTAAACGGACCACTCCGGCAAGCGGTCGGAGAACAGCCAGCGGAGAGCATGTGACATCCAACGCAATCATGACGTAGTTCGTCTCGGGACGAGCAAAGCTACGGCGAGGCTGACGATCTTGTTGTTTATCACGCTATTTCCAGTGAAGATGATTGCCTAACATTACAAGAAGACCTATCCCTAATTGAAACCTGGTGTACCGAGTGGCTTATGTCCATTTATCATAATAAATGTAAATGTGTATCTTTTTCTAAATCCCGTAATCCAGTAGATTACACCTATCAACTTGCATCCCAGCCCATTGAAAAGGTTTCATCTTTTAAATACCTTGGCGTGCACTTAAGCTCTGACCTTTCATGGAGAACTCATATTGAACACATAACTTCCAGTGCTAATAAAACTTTAGGTTTTCTAAGACGCCATCTTAGTCAAGCTTCACCGAAAATCAAACAGCTGTCGTACTGCACCCTTGTTAGATCCAAGATGGAATACGCTTCTACCATTTGGAACCCCCATCAGGCTTACCTATCCGACATGTTAGAATCAATCCAAAACCGCGCAACTAGATTCATTCTTGCTGACTACTCACCCATGAGCATCTCTGCCCTTAAGGCTTCTTTATCACTACCTCTCCTTAATACTAGACGCACCGTAGATAGATTATCCTTTTTTCATAACCTGTTTTACAAGCCCTGGACTGATCATGAATTCTTCTCTTCAGCCCGTCTTCAGCCTTCAGCGCTGTGATCGAAGTGGCTTGGGTCCACCTGATCGCTTTCCACATTTTGAGGTGCAACTGAAAGCATGATTGAGCCTGTAGCTCTTCCCACTCGTTCCTCCTAGTACACTCTAGAAGTGTCGTCACTATCTGCCAAGGTTCCTAGACGGGCATTACAGACGAGGCGTTAGCGACAATCACCAGGTGCTCTTTGATAATCGCTTAATTCGTTTTAAGATTACTTTTCGAGTCTTTGTTAACAGGATATTTGTGTGTCTTATGTAATACTGCTCTTTTGAACACATATAGACCAAAACATAAGCGCCAAGATTTTATTGTAGTATCCCTTTAAAGCCAGATTGAGTTCGGCCAAGCCAATCCTCTCTTTGTCATTTCGCGCTCTTTTATGTTCGTGGACGCGTTCTCCGCCGATTCTCGAAGACGCAGCGGCTCAGCGTTCCTGAGAACCAACTTTTATTGTCCAGTTTAAGTTGGAAGGAAATAGAGGATGTGTATTTGATGTTTGCGGAACCACCAACGCGGTGTTATGTTATTTCACTGATGTGCGCCACTGGTATGGTGTAGTTTTTAAATTTGTATTCTGTAAACGGGGAAACAGTATTATTTTTTAAGGCACTACCGACTGTTGATCAGCAAAGAATTTTGTCTTTAGTTTTTAGACTTTATCGATTTGGCTCTGGAGAGCCGCGGCACCGCGGAAAGGCACCAGCTCGTACCATGGAGGCCTGCGGTGCCAAGTCTTGTGAACATGATAATATCATGAGTATATCCACGTATACTGACGGCGACATAGATTGTTGGTATTAGGATGGATGGCAGTCCGATTCGCAGAAGTCCAGATTTCGTGGAGGCGGGTTGGGCGGGTGAGAAGCGCGAGCTGGGCGATCTGGCACGCCGTTCGATCGTTGCATGAAGGAGCCTGTTATGTATGGAGGCCAACGCTACATCACAGAAAACTCGTCATTTAAAGGGCCTCTGACACGCCAAAAAAACATTTTTTTTTCATGCTAGGCGTTGAAATGGCATATCAGGACATCACAAAAAAAAAAATTGTTTCTCTAAAGAGTTGCGTAGTTTTTTTTACAAAAATAGAAATAGGAGGCCGAATTCAAAGTTCCCGCCAGTGCACTGTGACGTAACAGTGTACCGCAAGGTGTCGGGGCGGTCAGAAGGGAGGCATCGACCTACGTCACTAAAAGTGGGTTCGCAGGAAGTCACGTGAGTTTCATTCCTCGTGCTCTCCGCGATCGTGTCTAAAGGCCCTGTCACACTGCGGAAACAGTCGGAGAACTTTGTCCTTCAACACGAGGAAAACATGTTTTCGGGGACCCTGTCACATTGCGGAAACAGCTACAGTCCGGAAACATGTTGCTGTCGTCCGAAAACCATGTTTCCCAACTTGTTCTCCGACACTCGGGGAACATCCTGTCACACCGAGAAAGCGTGTTGGAAGAACACAAATTGCCTCCTCTCCTGCGCGCTGCATCCCTCTCTCTCTCGCCCTCGTCTGCCCGGCCGGCTCGGCTAAGCTACAAGCGCGAGCTCCGGGCTTTCAGCATCCCTGCCAAGCACGCGCGCCCGTGCAGTGCAAGCACTCTTCTGGGCCAGATGCTCGCGCTTGTAGCATCGGCTGCGTCTGGACCGAAGCTGAAACGAAGTATAGACCTTTTCACCCTCCGCCGCATGGGCGCTGCCATCTTGGAATCACGTGATGCGGCCGCCATTAGGTTGCTTCAACTGGTTGCTCCGCTCTCCCGTCCGCGCCTTGGCGGATGCGTTGAATTCGTGTTTTTCGTCGCGTTTCACCGGGTCTCTTGCCTTACTCCGTAAAGTGTCGTCAGATACTTATACTTACCATGCAATTGCATTGCATCATTGTGCGCGCAACTTCTATAGTTGATTTTGTAACACGTTTTGAATATTTTGTTACCGTCGGCGTGCGGGATACGTGTGAAAAGGTTTTATAGGAACAGGAATCAGCGTTAGCACTTGCGTACGTTGAATACATATATGTCTTGAAGAAAGCCTCGAGGGTTCAAATACCAATAACTTATGAGAACTGAGGGTTGGTTACTAATACGCCTCGCAAGTGGGCTCATTTTCGTCTTCTGCGCATAAGAAAGGAAGTAGCGGTGACGTCAGAACGCCGAACTCTGATTGGCTGATCGCGACCCCCTATCTCAGCGTCGTCTGCTCCTTTGCAACGTCGTCTGCTCGCAACGTCGTCTGCGTCTGTCTTACCGTTCCTGCGACTTTCGGAGCGAACTCGACCTCGCCTTTAAGAGAGGGCAGACGAAATAACTCGAGCGGTACGTTGTTTTTGTCTAACAACTAGCAGACGCGCATCAAGGAGGGAAGTCAAAGGACTCACTGGCGAGGTGTCCCGGGGCGCCGAGGTTTTTTTTATTAGAACCGAGGCAAGTTCCCTTCCAAATACGTTTTCCCTCCATTCGTGTACGGCGAGACCCCTCACTCTTTAACGGCGTCGGCGGGTTGGCGCAGTTAACGTCGTCTGCTTTACGTCTGCTAGTCAAAGCGGTCAAAGCGATGGCTGCTTTACCTTTGCTGCGTCTGTCGGAGATTCACCGCTTTTTCATCGGCGAGAGTCACCGTTGCCTCGGCAAACAAGGAGATAACAAGAGGAAGAAATTGACATTTTAATCTAAAACTGAGGTCAGCAATCAAAATAATATACGGGAAGGGTTCACAAGGGTCGCGCGGGCATATTCCACTCAGCACGCCAGCCGGTCGTGGGCAGACGGTCGCCGAGTCGCGGAGAGCCTGCTAGGCCTAACTGCCCAGCTCGTTTGGTCGCGTTCGGTGGGATCGTGGCCGTGGGAGCTTTTCCCGGGTGTTTGTGGATCCAGCGTTTTGTTCGTCGTGGTCTGTTTCAAGTACTTTTTACTTTTTTCTTGCTGCTTGAAGTCGGGACGCGTCAGAACCGCACGTAAAAATATAAACGTCCGTGGGTCGTCGCGACCGCGACGTTGTCGGCCATGCTGATTTGATCGTAAGAAGTGCGTAAGACAGCTTCGGAGCTGTCGTAGGATTTTGTCGTAACCTGCGCAAAACTTACGAAAATTTCGTTTCGTGAATACGAATTTGTTCTTAAGTTTTGTCTTACGCACATTTTTGGCGTAAGATCGTTTCGTGAATCTGGCCTCTGCACTTCCGAAAGTCGCAGGAAAGGTAAGACAGACGCAGACGACGTTGCGAGCAGACGACGTTGCAAAGAAGCAGACGACGCCCAGATAGGGGGTCGCGATCAGCCAATCAGGGCTCGGCGTTCTGACGTCACCGCTACCCCCTGCGCGAGAAGCAGACGAACTTGCCCTCCGCATAAGGACGGAACATTTGGAATAGGAAGCCCAATGTAATTATATAGATGAGTGCGCATTGCTGGCAAGGAAGGAAGCAAAAACACTCAGCGTAATTAGCCTCGTGTTTTTTTTTAAAGCAAAGTGTTTTGTAGTTACAACAGATCGAAAACAGTTTCTTTTGATTACACTAGGGAACTTGTGGACAAGACGCGGCAACAAACGTTTAGTTTGAATAATTTTTTATGCTAGAAATAATGGTACCTTAACATTAGGCAACTTGTTTGTTCGCAATATCACACCTATATCTGTTTTAAGTTCTTAATCGCGTGTGTGATATAAGCATTCGCTTTATCGGTTTATTTATCAATTCCACGGAATTGTATATCCTGCTTGGTCCCATGTCCATAGTCTTTCAGTTGCTTAAGTAATTTTTTAATATAATCATGCAGTTTCAATTAATTTATTTTAACACAAATATTATGACTCCCCGCGTAAGAAACTGTCACAGACAGCTTGATAGTGCCTATGATTCACAAAATGTGACGCCGAAAAGAATCCTTCTGCATGAAAATCACCCGAGTGCAGCCGGTTGTTGACGGCGAATAGGGAGTTACTTTCAGTAGCTGCCGACGTCAAAATGTGTAAAGCGTACCGTTTCAAATCAGTGAACAGATTTCTACACAGGTCCATTCGGTGGCGCCTGGCGTTTGACTTCAGCAAAACTTATTGGAGATCATTTCCTTTGCGCTCTTCAATTTGATTCGGCAAATTTTACGGAAGATGAATATCAGACTTCATTTGAAGTCTGGCATTCACTTATCTCACCATTCTCATACCTTGAGAACGCCGTGAGCAAATGTTCATATAACAAAAAGTTTATTTCATAGGGCTAATATCTTGAAATTCTGTTAATGAGTATTTGAGTTAAAGAAATTTTCTAGTCAGCCTAGGCTGGTATATCAAAATATTTCTCGAGTGCTTAATTTCTTTAAATAAAACAGGCTCATTCGCTGTGTGCTACAAGAAAGAAATGTATATCGCAAAATTAACCGAAAGTGGCATGAAACAGCATCACAATCGCGTGCACGTTGAAACCGAAACCGACCAAATTGAAGCAACCTAATGGCGGCGAGTGCGCCAGCGCCCTCTACCCGCCGGTCAGGCAACTTCCGCTGGCTCCGCTCGCCCCTTGAATCTTTGCCAATTTGGATCGCCGTCTCATCGACGTCGCTCTACCGTAGTCGGTTCATCAGCCGCGCGAACCATCTCGTGTTCTCTGGATTTGGCGGTTGCGTTCTGCTACAGGGCCGGTTTGCTCATCTTGCGGCTGCGGACGCGGCCGCGGCCAGGAGGGATTTTTACGTCACGTGACCAGCTCCATGGGGACGAGGAAGTACCTAGCGTCCCTGCCTAATGGCGGAGAGATCCGCATCGCTTCAAGCACAAAAGCCTAATTTCGCTCGCAGAAACTGATTGGAGGGACTTTCAACTAGAATTTAATTGATCGCCCCTTTATAATGTAGGAGCGGCAGGTAAAGTTACGGCCAGGGAGGGCAAGTAGGAGCCAAAATAAAGAAAAAACCACACGAGATAAAAGCGGTAGCAGTGTTTTTATATACCTCCGCCAGCGCCGCGCCTCGCGCCTTCTGTTGTGGTCGAGAGGTTAAAACGCCGGTACTTGTCGTCGAGGCGTGAAAGTTCCGGGTTCAAATCGCGCTAGGGACTTCTTTTTTTTTGTTTTTGTTTTTTTTTGTATTTTGCGCGTGTCTTATTTTTGAACTGTGATCCTTTTTTGGAAATCATCCACTTGCACTACTGCGCCTTACACGCTTTTACTGTTAGTCCCACCTGTTCAATCGAAACACCGGGAAGAAGAAAAAAAAGATCAACGCAAGTTAACGCGCTAATGCAATCATTTCCTAATGTTCAGTAAAGGAAACCAAGCTAACAGCATCAGTATGGTTTTCACACAAGCGGAGCCGAAACAAGCTACCTTTCCCCAGCGTTTACAATTTTATCTGTTTTCAAATAACGCTCTTGCTACAATTCCTTTCAATAACAAGAGACGCCTATTTAGGACTAATAAAAACTGCAGTTGTAGCAATAAAAAAAAAATAAAAAAAATAAAAATAAACTTGTTGAATTTTAGTTAAACTAGCAGACGATCACGACCAAATGCAAAAATGAATCGGGCATCGACCATCGCAAACCCTCTCTCTAATGCAAACACCTAAAATGACTTTGGATCAAGAAATGGAATTAATTATAATTAATTCCATTCGTTGATCCAAAGTCAGTTTAGGTGTTTGCATGAGAGAGAGGGTTTGCGATGGTCGATGCCTGATTCATTTTTGCATTTGGTCGTGATTGTCTGCTATTCTACTAAAATTCAACAAGTAATGTGTTAATATTACAAAACGATTGCCACAACAAAATGTAAAGAGTATAAATATACTTTTTATCTCATTCCATGCAAGTAAAAGTACGATCTCTTTTAGTTCAGTTTCACTACTTCCCAGACGTTTGACCTGCTGCCTTGCCTGTAGGATTTCGCTCAACCAATGTATCCACAGCTGCTAGTCTTTTTTTTTTCTTTTTTGCTTGTTTTATTTTTATTTTTTTTAATTGCTACAACTGCAGTTTTTATTAGTCCTAAATAGGCGTCTCTTGTTATTGAAAGGAATCGTAGCAAGAGCGTTATTTGAAAACAGATAAGATTGTAAACGCTGGGGAAAGGATGCTTGTTTCGGCTCCGCTTGTGTGAAAGCCATACTGATGCTGTTAGCTTGGTTTCCTTTTAATGAACATTAGGAAGTGATTGCATTAGCGCGTTAACTTGCGTTGATCTTTTTTTTCTTCTTCCCGGTGTTTCGATTGAACAGGTGGGACTAACAGTAAAAGCGTGTAAGGCGCAGTAGTGCAAGTGGATGATTTCCAAAAAAGGATCACAGTTCAAAAGTAAGACACGCGCAAAATACAAAAAAAAAAAAAAAAAGAAGTCCCTAGCGCGATTTGAACCCGGAACTTTCACGCCGCGACGACAAGTACCGGCGCTTTAACCTCTCGACCACAACAGAAGGCGCGAGGCGCGGCGCCGGCGGAGGTATATAAAAATACTGCTACCGCTTTTATCTCGTGTGGTTTTTTTCTTTATTTTGGCTCCTATTTGCCCTCCCTTGCCGTAACTTTACCTGCCGCTCCTACACTATAAAGGGGCGATCAATTAAATTCCAGTTGAAAGTCCCTCCAATCAGTTTCTGCGAGCGAAATTAGGCTTTTGTGCTTGAAGCGATGCGGATCTCTCCGCCATTAGGCAGGGACGCTAGGTACTTCCTTGTCCCCATGGAGCTGGTCACGTGACGTAAAAATCCCTCCTGGCCGCGGCCGTGTCCGCAGCCGCAAGATGAGCAAACCGGCCCAGAGGGCTAGACCCTTGCACGATGGCATACGCGCTGTTCGAGGCGGGGTTTAGGCCGCACGTCCGGAAGCTTCCTGGCTCGAGACGACGTCCATTCCCCGAAGTGAAGAACCCAGGGGTTCAGTGGAGGTGGGAGACTTGGTAACGTAACGAAGGGTTTAATTACATGGTAGCGATACAGTCGTCAAATCCGAGAGAACAACGGAGCAGCCTCGCGCTCCGCCTTATATAGGGTCCGTTTCTCCCTCACTCTCCGCCAGGGCAGCCAGTGCGATGCAGGAACCCGCCGTCAAGTGCGACGCAGAAAAGTCCGCCGTCCAGTGCGACGTAGCCAAAGTTCTCCGCAGTTAGGCCATGCCTCTCTCCCTTTTCCGAGCGCACCAACCACCACGCACACACACACACGTCCCGCCAACGTCACGGGCGCGTTGAGACTTGTTGCCGCAGGCCCCGTCACGCAGGCGACGGTCCCAGACTCGTCGGGACTCGTTTCGCGCAGGCCCCGACAAGCGGGCGACGGTCCCGGACTCGTCTTGACTCGTTTCCGCAGCGTTGAAACTCGGAAGAAGGTCGCCGAAGGTTCCATTCTTAACAGCCCCTCCGGGGCCAGGGAAACCTCGTATGGCCGGTGGTACTATCGCTGGCCTGAAGAGGTGGGCTTGGAGTAGGCCTTGAGAAGATGCTGCAAGCACTAGCAAACTCCCAAACCTCTCACAACGGAGGCATCAGCGGAAACATCCCCCACAACACCACGCCACTCAGCAGTCAAACGCTCGGAATCCGCCAGAGACCCGCCAGACCGGATTACGGATTACCAAAATTTGCCAAAACAATGCAATTTAAAACCTTAGGACAATTTCGGGTATCGAGACCCGCTGTCGCCAAAGCAAAACTCATTTTTCCAAAGAGGTCACTATGAACAAAATACAAAAAGACAAAAACTCTTCGCAATTTGTGAGGTCATTTTGGGGTTTTAACGAAGTGCCCCCACTTAGATCCTCATTCCCGTGGATGACGAAAACCTCTGAGATCATCCCTACTCTTTTTGGTGATATCAGAAAAATCTGCTCAACCCATCGGCATTGCTGTTAAATTTGCCTTTCCTCTTTCTTACGCTGAAGTCATAGTGATCGATTTTTCACGTGATTTCTAGACGTGAAAATGCGGTCCTTATAGCGCCGATAAAACAATCCGCCTTTTTCATGCCCCGTCACATTGGTCCTAGCAATCTCCTGAGCTGTACCGCGAAACCCTGACACACTAGGGTCGCTCTTCTGCTCGACTGTCAAAGACACTCTGTCTACTCGTAACGGAGGACCAAAGTTACGTGACGCCGGAGCTACGAGAGATCCTTTGATGATCCCGTCTTCCTCCGCCTTTTTCGCCGGCGCGTTGGGACGGCGTACGCTTTCTGGTGCTACGAGGTCGGGCTGTTCTACAACCCGGACCCCCGGGTCCATATCACAAGAGCGAATGACATTTTAGCGAACGGCGACATTTGAGCGAATGCTCGTTTTAGCGAATAACGGGGGCGCGCGTTAACCCATCCGTCGCGCTGCGCTTTACGCCGCTTCGCGGCGACAGTCTGCGGCAACTCATTACAAAAATATGAACTCACTTGGCCCACCCGAAAACGCCGCTTCGCGGCGTCCGACTATTCGCTAAAGTGTCGTTCGATGAAACGTGGGCGTTCGCTAAAACGTCATTCGATCAAGTGAGTGCCTCCCCCCGGACCCCCTCATCCCGTTTCTCTGCCTCCAACTCTGGGAGTGCTTGCTCCCCGTCAGCTGCCTTTCGCTCTGGATCACTCGTTAACAAAGGGGCGAGCTGACGCGATTTGGACCTCGTACACGACTGAACTAGTCCTCCTCCCAGTTGTTGACCCCTTTCGCGCAGCAGGAAATCTGACCGGTTAGAAAACAAATAGGGATACTCCAACGGGACTGTTTGCGAGACAGCCGCCTCTGTCACTAGCTCTCCGAACGGGCCAGTTATCCTTACTCTCGCCATAGGCAGACAGACACTGTGCTTCTCGAGCAGCTGCTTGATCCAAACTACCTTTCCAGTAAAGTCGGATGTCGTCACATACGACGGATGAACAACGTCCATCGTCGCTGCACTGTCCCGAAGCACCCTGCACAGCTTTCCGTTTACCTGGAGCACGTGAAGATAGGGACGAAGAAGCTCCAGGTCCCTGTCACTACCGCTCACGTACGAGAACACAACCCGCGGTTTGTTACACCTGGCCGCTGTGTGTCCCGGCTCCTGACAGTTGTAGCACAGGAACGGCTTCCTTGCCTCGAACTGCCCTTTTTGGCTTTTCCGTGCCTCGTCTCCGTTCGAGGGATCTCCGCTCGAGGGATCTCCGCTCTTTTCTGGGACCTTTTGTCCTGTTTCTGGCTTCTCGGGCCTTTTTTCTCGCGAGCCGTTTCCCTGTTGGAAGGGCTTGCGCTGATCGCTCCGGCCGGGTTCGCTTTCCTCTCCGCTCAGCTTTCTACGCGTTGCGTACTCTTCGGCTAGCTCAGCGGCCCTTTCCACAGAGTCGACTCCTACCCTATCCTGCACCCAGAGCTTGACTGACTGCGGAATGCTACGAAAGAACTGTTCGAGGCACACACACTCGACTACCTTGTCGCGGCTTTCGTACACTTCCTCGCTCTTCAACCATTCTATCAAGTTGGTTTTAAGCCCGTACGCGAATTCCGAGTAGCCCTCGCTGCTCTTTTTGGATGCGTTTCTAAACCTTTGACGGAACGCCTCGGCAGAAAGGCGATACCGCTTCAAAAGGCTCGACTTCACCTTGTCGTAGTCGTCCGCGTCTCTAGTATTAAGGCGCGCGACAACCTCTGCAGCCTCACAGGGCAACAAAGTCAAAAGCCGTTGCGGCCACGTTTCTGGGGCGAAGCTCAACTTCTCACATGTCCTCTCAAAGTTAACTAAGAATAGGCCCACGTCTTCCCCAACTTTAAACGGCTGCAGGAGCTTCTTCATTTGATACGACTCGGCCTCACTTGCTCGTACCGGAGCACCAACTCTACTGTTCTGCGAGTTTAATCGCTGTTGTTCAATTTCGAGCTCTAGCCTTTTTAGCGCTCGTTCCTCTGCCGCTGCAGCCTGCGCTCGTTCCTCTCTCGCTGCAGCCTGCGCTCGTTCCTCTCTCGCTGCAGCCTGCGCTCGTTCCTCTCTTGCTGCAGCCTGCGCTCGTTCCTCTCTTGCTGCAGCCTGCTCCTGTTCTCGTTCCTCTCTCGCTGCAGCCTGCTCCTGTTCTCGTTCCTCTTTTGCTGCAGCCTCACTTTTAGCGTTCTGAAGTAATTCCCACGCAATTTTAATATCCTCTGCTTCCGCGCTCTCTGAAATTGCTTTACTGATCTCAGATTTCTTCATCTTTTGCTCCACCTCCACACCAAATTCTTCACATAAACAGAGTAAATCTGTTCTCAGTAACCTCATTAGATCCATGATCGCTGCTCTTTAGCTTTGGCTTTGCTATAAAACTTGTCGCGAGGTTGTACACAAACCTAGCGCACGAGTCAAACACTAAGGATTCCCAGCAGTTCAAAATTAATTACCCATAATCTGAAGCCTGGCGAATCTCAAAGCAAAGTCCAAACGCTCACCCACAGATGTAGCACGATGTCGCATGGTCCGATCCCAACTGCTGCCAACCAGTTGTTCGAGGCGGGGTTTAGGCCGCACGTCCGGAAGCTTCCTGGCTCGAGACGACGTCCATTCCCCGAAGTGAAGAACCCAGGGGTTCAGTGGAGGTGGGAGACTTGGTAACGTAACGAAGGGTTTAATTACATGGTAGCGATACAGTCGTCAAATCCGAGAGAACAACGGAGCAGCCTCGCGCTCCGCCTTATATAGGGTCCGTTTCTCCCTCACTCTCCGCCAGGGCAGCCAGTGCGATGCAGGAACCCGCCGTCAAGTGCGACGCAGAAAAGTCCGCCGTCCAGTGCGACGTAGCCAAAGTTCTCCGCAGTTAGGCCATGCCTCTCTCCCTTTTCCGAGCGCACCAACCACCACGCACACACACACACGTCCCGCCAACGTCATGGGCGCGTTGAGACTTGTTGCCGCAGGCCCCGTCACGCAGGCGACGGTCCCAGACTCGTCGGGACTCGTTTCGCGCAGGCCCCGACAAGCGGGCGACGGTCCCGGACTCGTCTTGACTCGTTTCCGCAGCGTTGAAACTCGGAAGAAGGTCGCCGAAGGTTCCATTCTTAACAGCGCCGGCCACAGCAGCAGCTTCTGCTTTGAGGCCCTTTCATATTGAGGAAACACGGCGGAAACATGAACAAAACATGTTTCTCAACAGTCGGGAAACATGTCGGCTGTCGGCTCTGTTGCCCGACAACCCTGTCACATTGAGGAAACTGCAACACAACATGGACGACAGCGACAGTGTTGTCTCGGTGTGACAGCTTTTGGCAACGGAAACATCGACAACTTGTGTCGGACGACACGTGTTGCCCATTTCGGTGGCTGAGCGAATTTTTTTTAGCAACACGGCAACATCTATATTTTTCTGTACAGATAGTCCCACGAGAATACTTCAATAATTGACGTCAAGCGTGAAGGGCCCTTTTGAACGCGGCTTCTTGCGCGGCGGCAGCTGATCGTCAGAATCATCTGAATCGATGGCACAAAGAAGCACCAAAGCAGAAGCTGCTGCTGTGGCCGGCGCGTATGCCATCCTGCAAGGGTCTAGCCCTGTAGCAGAACGCAACCGCCAAATCCAGAGAACACGAGATGGTTCGCGCGGCTGATGAATCGACTACGGTAGAGCGACGGCGATGAGACGGCGATCCAAAATGGCAAAGATTCAAGGGGCGAGCGGAGCCAGCGGATCTGAGCCTGGCCGCCTATACTTCGTTTCAGCTTCGGTCCAGACGCAGCCGCGCGAGCATCTGGCCCAGAACTGTGCTTGCACTGCACGAGCGCGCGTGCTTGGCAGGGATGCTGAAAGCCCGGAGCTCGCGCTTGTAGCTTAGCCGAGCCGGCCGGGCAGACGAGGGCGAGAGAGAGAGGGAGGCGGCGCGCAGGAGAGGAGGCAATTTGTGTTCTTCCAACACGCTTTCTCGGTGTGACAGGATGTTCCCCGAGTGTCGGAGAACAAGTTGGGAAACATGGTTTTCGGACTAGAGCAACATGTTTCCGGACTGTAGCTGTTTCCGCAATGTGACAGGGTCCCCGAAAACATGTTTTCCTCGTGTTGAAGGACAAAGTTCTCCGACTGTTTCCGCAGTGTGACAGGGTGCTTCTTTGTGCCATCGATTCAGATGATTTTGACGATCAGCTGCCGCCGCGCAAGAAGCCGCGTTCGAAATTGCTCTTCACGCTTGACGTTATTATTGAAGTATTCTCGTGCGACTATCTGTACAGAAAAATATAGATGTTGCCGTGTAGCTGGAAAAAAAATTCGCTCAGCCACCGAAATGGGCAACACGTGTCGTCCGACACAAGTTGTCGAGGTTTCCGTTGCCAAAAGCTGTCACACCGAGACAACATTGTCGCTGTCGTCCATGTTGTGTTGCTGTTTCCTCAATGTGACAGGGTTGTCGGGCAACAGAGCCGACAGCCGACATGTTTCCCGACTGTTGAGAAACATGTTTTGTTCATGTTTCCGCCGTGTTTCCTCAATGTGACAGGGCCTTAAGACTTTTTTTTTTCTGCTCTTGGTACGAGCGATTGTAGAAAACGAAGTTTCAGTTCCACTAGCTCTTTATCGCTGCACCGTTGGTTAGTTTGCGTGCTGTAGAAGTTGAGGACGAAGAGTCAGTAAGGTCAGTGATGAAAGCGTTGCGAGTACAAGCCAGTGTACGAGTGCATGCGATCAGTCTGATGATACAGAGCTATACTGGGCACAAAAGAAGCTATCAAGTCTTGAAAAAAAAAAAAATTTAGAACGCTCGCAGAAATTAGGATTGCTTGCGTACGACACGCGCAGTTGCATTGCTGAAGGTTCGGACACCGTTATCGTCGAATCATTAGAGAGTTTTAGTAATACGTATAGGAGCAAACGCAGACCCCATACGTTAACGTTAACGTTGCGTCCTCCACACTGCGCATGCGCCATACGTACGTAATGCGGCGAGCCTTTCGTACGTACGCTCGCTATCGATTTTTGCGAACGTACGTAGCGGTCCCCTGCGTTCCATCTCGTTGCTCTCGTCGCGCACGGGAGAGCGCGAGACTAGTCCAGTTTGAAAAATGGCGGCGGTGAGGCAAACCAGCGGAAGTGCTACGCGCATTGTACGGGTTCGCTTTACCTTTGAAGATGACATCAACCTCCTCAAAGAAGTCAACGCGACGAACCCTTTCGAGCACCCACAAAGATGGGTGTCGATAGCCAAGAACGTTGGCGACGCCGTCGAACCCAAAAAGGTGCTTACCGTGCGGCCGGTAAAAAAAAAAAAAAAAAGAAGAAAGACAAAACACGTGCACAACAGGCACACGGAAACACGCACTTCCGTAACAAAGCGAGAAGAATCGGGGCTTTGGATTGGCTTGACCGAATACCCGCCTTGGATTGTTTGAAGCAGTTTACAGGAGCACATCTAGATGGCGCTACAAGTCTTAACGTATGCGTTCTTCTTCCGCTGTACTAAAAGTGCGTATTCGACGCACTCCGTAACGTTCCGTCGACGCAACGTTAACGCTAACGTAGGGGGTTTGCGTTTGCCCCTATACGTATTACTAAAACTCTCTATTGTATACTCTCCAGGCTTAAGATGCCTGTCGTCCCTCGGAAATGCATGCAGTGTGATCTCTTCTTCAGTTGCTGAAATACCGGGACACTCCCTCACACAGCACCTTCCAGGCACTGTAGTTGATCACGTCAATCCACTGACTCCTCTTCTTCTACTTTTACAGAAACATTATTTATTTATTTATTTATTCGAATACCTACATCGCCCAAATCTGGGCATTATTGTAGGGGGGTAAGGCAATACAAAACAATAGCAAACGATACATATAGAGATACACAAGAACTATTGTGATGCAGAAATAGTGGATATGACATCTTAGGAGAAAAATACAACATACAACACTTTGTACAATATATGAAAACAAAGTATAGTGACTGGCACTATTAGAAGAGCAAAGTGAAAAATTATTCCAACAGCAAGTTTTTTAGGGCAGTAGGAAAAGATGAAGGAGCCGCAGAGATAACCTCAGTTGGTAAATTGTTCCATTCGTGTATTGTTCGTGGAAAAAACGAGTGCTTAAAAACGTTAATTCTGCATCTATATTCTCGTACTTTTAAGTGATTATCTGTACGCGGCGAGACATAACTGGGCTCCTTAATATAACGTTCTTTCTCGATGCCGGTCCTACCGTTTAGTATGTTAAAAAATAAAGTGAGCCTAAGGTACCTTCGCCTGTCTTCCAACAGAGGCCATCCCAGGTTGCGTCGTATTTCAGATGATCCTATAGAGAAATCATAATTGCCGGAGACAAACCGAGCTGCCCGTTTCTGAATACGTTCGCAAATCCCATGCCGCACATGCATATTCCAAAATGGGACGTACATTCGATATGTAAAATGTTTCTTTAAGGTTAGTAGGTGCCTGACTAAAATTGCGTCTCAGAAAGTTTAATGTGCGGCTTGCCTTAGATGACAAATAATCAACATGAGCATTCCATGACAAGTTACTAGAAAATAAAACTCCCAGATATTTATATTCAGGTACAACCGTTAAACGTGTGACACCAAGGAAATATTCTGTGGCCAGAATTTGTCTTTTGTTAGAAAATCTGACTACGTTACATTTGTTTAGATTCAAGGCCATATTCCATGTTTGACACCATGACATCACAGAATCGAGATCGTCTTGCAGTATCTGGGAGTCATCCTCACACGTGATATCACGGTATATACAACAGTCATCAGCATACAGTCGGACGTGGCTAGAAAGATGACCAGCAAGATCATTTATGAACACCAGAAAAAGAAGGGGGCCCAACACCGATCCTTGCGGAACACCTGATAAAACACTAACATTTGACGACCTCAAACCGTCTAGAACTACGCATTGCTTCCTTCCAACAAGATAAGCCTTAAGCCAGGTTAAAAGTGACTCCGAAATGTTTACAGCTGCCATCTTTTGTAATAACAAAGTATGAGATACCGAGTCAAAGGCCTTCCGAAAGTCCAAAAAGACACAATCGACTTGGAAACCATTGTTAATTGAAAAAGAGAGGTCATGTGTGAATTCTACTAATTGCGTATCACAAGAAAATCCCGCTCTAAAACCATGCTGCATAGGAGAAAAGAATGCATTATTTTGTAGATGATCGATTAAATTTGAGTAAATGATGTGCTCTAGCATTTTACAAGAAACACTTGTTAAACAAACAGGCCTATAGTTGCATGTGCTGGCTCTATCTTCACTTTTATGTACTGGAACCACGTTGGCGCTTTTCCAGTCAAGAGGAAGTTCGCTCTGTTCAAAAGATTTTTTAAACAACACGGTTAGATAAGGGGAAATAGAAACAGCACAGTTTTTCAGAATGAAGTTGGAAATACAATCTGGGCCAGGAGCACTGCTTATTTTGATCCTTTGCAATAACGACACAATGCCACTTTCCGAGAAGTCGATGTTATCCATTTGTGTAACGACGTTTGATGTCGGTATTCTATCTGCCGGGTGGACCGGTTGAGTGAAAACTGACTGAAAATAAAGATTAAAGGTTTCAGCTTTGCTCTTTAGGTTCGTTCCGTAATTGACACCATCTATGACATCGGGGATAGTGGTGTTAAGGGCCACCCACACTAGCGAGAAAACGCGCCCGGCACGCCGATAAATCGGTTAAGCGGGAAGATAAAGGGCGTGTCTCTGCACGCGCTCGTGGCGCTGACTGTGCTTCGGCGACATTTTGTTACTTGCCGCGATCGGCGTGCCACGCGCGTTTTCTCGCTAGTGTGGGTGGCCCTTGAGGAGCTTTCTTGTTTTTGACGTATTTCCAGACCTCTTTAGGATTTCTTCTCAGTTTGGCGGGTTGAGTGTCTAGATATTTATTTTTCGCCTTGCGAATTTCTTTTGTTATGATTTTGCCTAACTCCTTCATTTTGGAATATAATCTAGGTTCATGTGAACGACAATACCTACTGAACAAACGATTCTTTTGGTTTATCAAAGTTCGAATTTCCCTATTCATCCACGGCCTATCGTTCCTTCTTTTTCCTGATATGATGCTTGATGGAATGTATGTCTGTGTTAAAGACAAAATCTTCGTTTTAAATAAATTCCAGGCAGAATTCATATCCAAGTTTGAGCTATGCGATTGGAATTCAGGAAAAAACGAATCCAGTTCACGGGATAGCGTTATGTAGTCGCCTCTTTCATAAAAAAACACCTTGCGTGGTTGTGCACTGCGCCGTTGAATAGCATTACAGGACATTCTTGTAACGACAACATCCACTTTACACCAAATAGTTTCACATGATTCACTGTCAACATTGATAGGGACACAATTCAGACTGTTGTGAACGAGCACAAAAACACCACCACCGTGTGTGCTGCGGTCTTTTCGATATGTAGTGTAATTAGAGGGAGAATTTCACTATCAGCTATGGTATTATCCAGCCAAGACTCAGTTCCAAAAACTATATGAGGCTTTGTTGTTTCCAAAAGTGAAGCGAATTCCAGAGTTTTATTTTTTAGACTTCGAAAATTAACCACAATACATATTAAGTCCCTGCAAGCTGACACTCTGCTTTGGGTCGCTGTATTCTGTGGTTGCTAGCTGTCTAATCTAGTGACGGCATCTGTTTCGCTATTATGCATGAAAAGTTGCTCATTCGTACTAAGCTTATTAAAATTTAATTTGAAATTTTCTCCACGTTGACGGGCGAACTGGATGAGTTTTTGCCTTTGAAGGCATACCTTGTTCGAATAGTCTTCACTGATTGCAAACTGGGACCCCTTTAGTCTAGCGGTGACTGTAAGTACAGTACACGTTGCTTGTCTTTGAATGACAAAAACTTTACTATCAGAGGCCGGTTCTTTGCTTCCGTGTAGCGTCCTAATCTATGCGCTCTCTCGATAGCTTCGGATGCTATCGGTACTTGCAGTTTTTCAGAGCAAAAAGATAGTATTCTACTCTCGGACTCCGCCCATGTTTCATTTTGATTATCTTCAATACCGAAAAAGATTAGGTTATTTCTTCGCGACCTATTGTCTAGGTCATCCTGGTAATCCTGCAAATTTGTACGCGCAGTAGAAAGTTTACCTGAACAGTTTACAAGGCGAGCTACTTCGGCTTTTAACGGAATGACAGACGCAACGTTGTCTTCAACTTGCTTAATCTTGTTCGTTAGCTCTGCCACTTTGTGTTCAAGAATCTGCTGTTCAGACCGAATAAGCTGAATTTCGTTAAGAATCTCCGACTGTTTCTGCTGATTCACTGGTATTGCCATAATAACCTCGAACATTTGCTGTTCTTGTTGCTCCGAGAAGGGTCCAGGATTTTGTTCTATATCACCGGCAAGAAGCAGCAAGTTTCGAAAAAGGTGCGTACAGCGTAAAAAAAAGACAGTCATCCGACGCATAATCATGCATACAGGCGAGGTGGGTTCTGACGCCGACTTTTTGAACGCTCTGGCATTGACAGAGAGATAAGAGTAACCAACCTGAAGAAGGACGAAACGTAAGTTTCTGGTGGCCATGTCGGCGCCAGATCTTACATTGGCGAGGTGAGGCAGCTGCTTATGCAGGTTTATGCCGTGTCGAAGTGCCCATGGTTGCCAGTCCATGCAATTGCCGAGAAGTGACGGTAGCGCTGTCTTATCCAGCGGCAGGCGGCTATCCCAGGGGGGCGGGAAAGCCGAGCAAACTTGATGTTCTTGGCCGATGTCGTCCCAGGGAGGCAGGAAAGTCGGGCAAACTTGCTCATCGAAGTCGATGCCATCTGTGACAACACCAACGTCCGTCGCAGCGTCGTGAAAAGAAGCCACCATCCACACCACCTGAAGAAGGTCGAAACGTAAGTTTCTGGCGGCCACGTCGGCGCCAGATCCCCAAGCGATGAAAAGCAGATAAAGGAAATTTTGTCTGCTTGGATCGCTCGTGGAGGTGCGGAGAACAACAAAAGTATTTAAAAAATATTATACGCGCTCGCGGTAACCACGAGGAGGGATACAACTCACGTGACTTCCGCCGATGCCTCCCTTCTGACCGCCCCGATACCTTGCGGTACACTGTTACGTCACAGTACACTGGCGGGAACTTCGAATTGGGCCTCGTATTTCTATTTTTATAAAAAAAAACTACGCAACTCTTTAGTGAAACAATTTTTTTGTAATGTCCTGACATGCCATTTCAACGCCTAGCATGAAAAAAAATTATTTTTGCGTGTCAGAGGCTTTTTAATAAGGCAGAAAAGATAGAATATGCTCGAAGCGCCGCATGCTCCAGAATCCCCGCTCGTGCCACGCGGGTATTACCGCGTGGCAGGCTCGCGTATCGTCGTCCTGGTTGCTCACGCGGTAATACCGGCGATACTACATCCCTTACCCCCGGAATCGTCACCACCCAGTCCGTAGGTGCCTTAATTCGCCTGGTAGTCTTGGAGGTACCGTGGTGCTCGACGTACTCTCGTCGGACGACCAGTTGGCACTTCAGCGTCAGCTGTTGGACGGGGAAGCGTTTCCGGTTCGCATATCGGTGTTTCGGAGGACTCGGCATCCAAAAGCTCATCCGAAGACTGACTTGTGCGGGGCATTGTTGTTCCGAACTCCGCATGCGTGGTTGTCTCCGAGACGTCTTCACGATCTGTTGCCCTTTCCTCCCGGAGACTTGCATCGTATTCGGACGCCAAGGACAATGTCGTGTCCTTCCAACGTGGACGCAGGTGATCGACATGTCGTCGGAATCTGCGGCCATCTCCCGATAGCACTTCGTAGGACAGAGGTCCACAACTTTCAGTCACTTTTCCTGCCAACCACTTAGGATGGGGCGACAGCGGATTCCTTACTCAGACCATCGCATCTTTCTGAAAAGTGACCGTTTCGTTCCTCTGCTCCATGAACATCTTCTCTTGTCTTTCAATCGTGCGGTTTGCTGACGATGGATGAAGCAGATCTAAAGCTGCTCGTAGCTTACGTTCCATCATTAACTCGGCTGGGCTTTTCCAAGTAGTAGTGGAAGGTAGAACATGTTGAGTTATCAAAAATCTTGATATCCTTGTGAGCCAGTCTCCTTCCTTCAGTCGTGACAGTGACTTCTTGGTTTCCTGAACCATCCTTTCAGCTTGGCCGTTGGAAGCTGGATGATATAGTAAAACGAACGAAAGCAGAATGCCGTTACTGTCTGCGAACTCTCGAAACTCTGCCGAAGTGAAGGCAGCTCCGTTGTCGCAAACCTGCACATCCGGCGCTCCATGTGTCGCAAACAGTTTTCTTAAACTTCGGATGACTTCCGCCGCTGAAGTCGTTTTCACTAAACGTACCTCGACCCTTTTTGAGTGTGAATCAACGACGACAAAAAATATCTTGCCTTCAAAAGGACCGGCAAAATCCATGTGTAGTCTGGACCATGGGTTCACCGTCCATTCCCATGGATGAATTGGAGCTCGGACCGGTGCATTTCGCGTCTCCTGACAAGTCGTGCAGCATTGAACACGTTCTTCGATCTGTTGGTCTAGTCCTTGCCACCAGACGTAGCTTCTAGCCAGGCGTTTCATGCGCACAACACCGGTATTGGAGGCACGCAGAATGTTCAAAACATTATTTTGAAGTTTCTTGGGAACAACCACACGGTGTCCCCATAGCAAACGACCGCTGTATACCGACAACTTTTCTCGTCGGCTGTAGAATGCACTGAAAAGGTCCTTTGGCTTTTCTTCTGGCCATCCATGGAGAACCCAGTACATCACAGTTGAAAGAACCTGATCTTTCCTCGTCATTTTCGCCACTTCTTCGGCTTTCACCAAGCCTTCTGGAGTTCCTTCCAAAAGAAAAAACTTCTTCCAGTTGCGGAACGTCGAAGTTGGGTGAAGGTAGCGGAAGTCGGCTGAGACCATCCACATTCCCCATTTGTTTACCTGGACGGTACAATAACTGGTAATGATAAGCTGCTAACATCAAGCTCCAACGGAAGACCCTTGGTGATACCATCTTCGGAATCGGTTTCTTGTTGTCGAACAAACAAGTAACGGTTTGTGGTCAGTGTAAATCTTGATGCTTCTTCCGTAGATGTAGTGATGAAACGTTTTTAGTCCGAAAACTACAGCTAGCGCTTCTCGATCTGTTTAAAAATAGTTCCTTTCCGCTGTTGTCAGCGAACGTGAACCGCACGCGACAGGTCGCTCTTGACCTTCGTAATCTGCGTTGCTTAGCATAGCCCCTACTCCGTAAGGATTGGCGTCACAAACCAGTACCAATCGTTTGTTAAGGTCAGAGTGGCAAAGAACACTGTCAGACTTGAGAAGTTCCTTTGCATCGTTGAAGGCATTTGCTTCTTTGGATGACCAACTCCATCTTACTCCGTCCCTTAAAAGTTGGTGGAGAGGCTCCCACACGTCTTGAGCTCCATGCAGGAAGCGGTTATAAAAGTTCAGGAGTCCTAAGAAGGCTTGAAGCTGCTTCTTGCTTTTAGATGCAAGTGCATCATGGATTGCTCTCACCTTGTCCTGTGTTGAGTGTACCCCGTCTTGGTCTATCTTTTAACCCAGGAACGTCACTTCTTGCACTCCAAAAGTGCACTTCTTTTGGTTCAAGCGTAGTCCGTCCCCTTGAATTCTTTGTAGAACTGCACGGAATCGAAATTCATGTTCTCTTGAGTCGGATCCCCCGATCAGGATATCGTCAAGAAACACTTAAACTCCCATTAGTCCGGCTAGCAACTGCTCCATGCGACGTTGAAAAATAGCTACAGCGGTAGCGACACCAAATTGTAACCTTGTTGCCCTAAAAAGTCCTTTGTGAGTACTCAGTGTAAGTAGGTTAGACGTGTGTTCATCAACAGGGAGCTGCTGATAGGCTTACTCTAGGTCCAACTTGGAAAACCACCGGCAACCTGCCAGTTTACCTAACAGCTGTTCAGCTGTTGGCAGTGGATAATCTTCCCATTCCAATACTAGATTGATGGTACATTTATAATCACCACAAAGTCGTATCTTGCCGTTTGGCTTCACCACAGGTACGACTGGCGTAGCCCATTCAGAATTCCTCACTGGAACCATAATTCCTTGTACTAGGTGTGTGATGGCGTCTTCCACTCTTATTTGAAGTGCCAACGGAACTGCTCGAGGCTTGTGGTACTTTGGTTTGGAGTCTGGCTTGAGCTCGATGTGAACTTCGGGTCCTTTGCTTTCGCCAAGTCCTGACTCGAAGACGTTTGAAAATTCCTTCTCCAGTCCTTGCATTTGGGGCTGGGACTCGGATAGTTAATGAATTCATTGAATCTTGATTCCCAGAGCTCAAAACCAGTTTCATCCCAACAGGCTTTCGCCGCTTCCTTTCACTACCAACAGTGGTAGCGTGTGCTCCTTTCCTTCGAATTTCACAGGAACATTGACACTTCCTAGAACCATCAGTTTTCGTTGAGAATATGTCCTGGGAGTGATTTCTGTTGTCATCAGTCTCTTCTTGGTTAGTCCAAGGCGACGCATTGTCCTCGGATCGATGACTGAACAAGCTGCTCCGGAATCTACTTCCATGCAGATGGGGATTCCATTTACTTGAACTTCGACTGTCTCTGCCGGGTCAATGAAGTTTAGGCGATACTCCACCTTGGAAGCTTTAACTAACTCCAGTTTTATCTAACTGTTTTTGGACTTGGCTATCTTCTGGCGGCAGGCACGTACGATGTGCCCTTTCTTACCACAGAAATGGCAAACGGCGTGTGCGAAACGACAGTTACTCACGTCGTGTGTACCACCGCAGCGCCAATATATGCCAACTGAGCTTGGAGGTGTCTTAACCTTGCCAGGGTTCTTGCATTGCGTCGATGAGCTGTTCGGCGCTTTGTGCGAGACGTTGCTTTCGATGTAGCAAACTTCACCCGGCTCCGGGCTATGGAAGTCAAGCATCTCTTGCGTACGTTTCTTGGCATACTCTGCCGCGATCGGAAGGTCCTGAGCCTTTGCGAAGGTGAGGCCTGGTTCGGCGAGAAGACGGCGCTGTAGAGCTTCTTCGCCGACCCCGCATACCAAACGATCTCGGAGCATCTCATCCAAAGACGATGAATAGTCGCAGTGTTCAGCGAGGCGACGCAACTCCGCGATGTAGTTCGCCACGGACTCGCCTTGACGTTGGCAACGCTTGTTGAACGTAAATCGGTGAGAAATTACCGATGTTTTTGGTGCGAAGTGCGTGGTTAAAATGGCTAACAGCTCTTCAAAAGGTACGTCACCTGGTGTTTTCGGAGAGCAGAGTGATCGAAGCAAGGCGTATGTGGAAGGCCCACGCATGTTGCAGAAGACGGCCCGCTTCACTACGTGGTCCACGATCCCGTTCGCCAAAAGAAACAACCCGAGTCGCTCAACGTACTGCGGCCAAGACTCCGGTTTCGATATGTCGAAGTCCTCCAGACGTCCAAGTGCCAGTCCTGGTCCGTTATCTTTCGTTGCCATGCTCCTTGCCGCTGTTTAGCCTCGTCACCAAATTTTATGTATGGAGGCTAACGCTACATCACAGCAAACTCACGTATTTAAAGGGGCCATGAAACGAATTTTGGGTTCGGATGAATGATTTTAAATTGGGACTTTACTAATCGCATATCGTTTAGTTGGCCAAAAGAAAGAGGCTAGAAACTCAAAAGCCAGCTTTTCGGTACGAACATTTGAAAATGTAGCGGACTATTTTGTACCTTCTTGCCTTCGAAAGCTCTCCGCCTTTTCACTATGATACATCCGCGGTTCCAAAAGCGCGTCGCCGGCGCCAAACTGACGTCAGCAGAGCCCAGCTCACGCATTGGACACGAGAACTCCGTCACTCGGACGTATGCGCTCGTCAACAATCAATCCGTCGACGAATATTTGGATTCGCGTTCGTGGCCAATGAGTGCCCTGACGGAACTTATTGTCACTAGGGAATGACAAGTTCTATGGTGTGCATAAAAAGCACGGTGGAAGCTAAGGGTCATCGCACCGGTGCCGAAGGAATGTCACGACCACGTGATTTCATAATTCGCATTTGAGTTGAGGATTAAAGCTAAGGAGGAAGAAGTAGAAAAATCGTTTCATGACCCCTTTAATGAAGCAGAAAATATCGAATAGACTAGTACCGCAGCATACTCCAGAGTCCCCGCTCGTGCTGCTCTCTGGTCCGTATCGTATCGTCGTCTTTCTGCTCACGCGGTAATACCCACGATACTACACTCTCGCCCATCTGCATCCTACCGTCGTGCAATCGCGTATCACAAATGCTGCGTAATGCACGTTAAAGACTCCGAGCTAACAGTTGTACTGCACTTTCTATAATCTACAATGTGTACCAATGTCGTCCTACGAAACTCCTGCTCTCTAAGAAACTAACGACTACTAGAGAGTTTTAGTAAATCGTTCCCGTGACTCCGATAACGATACCCGATACTCCGCCACCGCCTCCCTTGCGCATGCATAGTATCGTTATCGGGGCTATCGGAGGTATCGAAACGATCTTATAAAACTCTCTAATTTTGACTGTACCGTTACATTGCATTTTTAATATGTGCTCGCGTGTTCCCGCTCTTTTTGTTTCTACATCTTTGATTATTTGGCTCTTACTTATGATGAAACAGGCTATTGTTGTCGGACTTCTCGAAAAATATTACGTAACTAAGAAAATAACACGTGAACGCAAAACACACACAAAAAACTTAGGTGCACCTAATGAAAATAAATAAAATAATATATATGATTATAATTGTGTTTTAAAAGGTTTGACCGCACCAAAAGCTAAAAAAGCGAGCTCCATGGTTTGAACGGTGCACTTGTTCACTGGAAGAGTAGTTCAGGGCAGCATACTCGCGGTTATATGTCCCGCTTCGCTCGCACGATAAAACCAAATGTGATGTACAGAGTGTCACAAAAGAAAATTTACACGGTCTTTTTTACCGCAAAAATAAACTAGGCATCGCCGAACGCTCATTCTCCGCCCAAAGGCAGAGATAGAGGTCGCAACCAGATGCCAAAGTTTCAGCCCGATCCGATAACGTAATCAAAAGTTATAAGTGATTTTTTGAAACTTTCAATGGGAAAATGGCGGCCGACGGAGTTTTCGAACACATGGGCTCTATGGCACTAGAAAACGAAAACGGGCTAAAGTGGGCTCCATGCTCCCTTTGAAATTTTCAGAAAATCACTTATAACTTTTGATTATCCATTAGAGACCAAGGTAACCAAGGAGCATTCTATTTCGCGGATTGTTAAAAAAAGA
Organism: Ixodes scapularis; assembly: GCF_016920785.2. Taxonomy (NCBI): domain Eukaryota; kingdom Metazoa; phylum Arthropoda; class Arachnida; order Ixodida; family Ixodidae; genus Ixodes; species Ixodes scapularis. The sequence goes on along the minus strand of NW_024609880.1, from coordinate 126,508,593 downwards.
AAAAAAAAGCCTATGTTACTTGCCACGTGTGCTACAGTAAATTCAAAATATTCTAAACTTAACAGGTGCCCGCCTGCGTGAGGAAACAATGTTGTTTTTCAAGAACAATTGCGATTGTATGAAGTCACGTGGGAAAAACTCGCCCTAAGCAAGCGACCGTTGGCATGCAGTGAATACTCATAATCGGCGCCGACATGATTGGTAGCTGTCAACATGTGGAGTTTTTCTATCAACCCAGAGTTAGAATGTTTCCTTCTTTCTGCTGTAAGCAGTCAGGAGACAACTTATACCTAATCTGAGAGTAATAAAGTACAATGAACGTTCAAACATAACTGCCTGGGCAGTATATGTCTACAAGCTTTAGCTTTCGATGCACCCTTAACTTTCGATACAATAAACGCTAGTGTAAAATGTAGCGCTGTTTCAGTCCTAATGAGAGTACCATGTGCGTGCTTCCACTATATTTTATACAACGTAAAACTCTACCCGTTTGCATCTTTTTAGTTTCTGTACACCACTGGTCACGGTCCGGTGCGGAGCGAGAGGGGAAGCGCACTCGCTGCAGACCGCAACGGGGGTTCGGACGCCCGCTATCCCACAGTACGTGGGCTCCAGGGACGGGGGGACAAAGACAAGGCACGTGACGAACAGAGCGGTAGAAACATTTAATAAGATGGAGACAAAAGTGAAAGGATCATACAGACACAGTCTCAATCAGGCGGAAGCATACAAGAAAAACTTAATAGCTATTGGCAAGAAAGAGTATACATAACAAGAGGAATAAGAACGATACCGCACTTGGGCGCAGTCCGGCACGACGAGGCTCGCAGAGGCGTGGGAGCACCTGAAGTCTGTCGCTTGCGGTTGATTCCCTCTCGACGTGGCCGCGGTGCGCCAGAGGCGGTGGTCGTTGGATTTAGTCGCTGTCGCGTCACGGACGGTCGACGCACTGGGGCAGTCCGGCAGAGGAAGTCCGCACAAAGTAGGATCACAGAAGTAGCTGACGTTCAGTGTCCAGACGGGTCTGCCCCTTTACCGCGGTGCCCGAGGCTACGCCCGGAGCCGACAGGATGAGCGGGTTGCGCTCTCAAACCTCCCAAGTCGACTGCCGCGCCGTTTCCCAGTTTCAACCGAACGGCGCTCTTTCCTAATAAAGTAAACAAAACACACCCGCTCCCCTACAATCGCAATACACACACACACAAAAAAAGACCGTTACAGCGGCAAAGACACTCGTTGCCCCCAGCTCCAAACAAAGTCAATACCAAAAACGCTCAACTGGGGCATCTGGCAAACTCATTTCCGAATTCCACGAAGTGGTACCGCGCCCAAGCATCGGGCAAACGCGTCCCCCAAACGAGAGTCGAAGAGGCCATAAACAAGTCAAGTTTGGGTCCCAGTCGGGACCGGCGAGGTGCTAACTAGCGCCAACCAGGGAGTGTCACACCACCCGCGGTGACCACATGGCCCCGCAGGCAGCCGACGGGGCGACTTTTACAATACGCGAGGCCCGGCGGGACCAGGCCGGTTTTGGTGACACCACTACTTGCGCGCATAAATCACCAAATGAAGACTGATATATTGCTTAAACTCTGTGCAAAAACTATCCACAGTAGGGGCGTATCCAGGGGGGTGGCTTATAGGGCTCCAGCCCCCCCCCCCCCCCCCCCCCGAAATTCAGCCGACCCTATAATATACACATGCATTTTGACCCCCCCCCCCCCCTTTCCCCTTTCCGCACCCCTCGTCGGAGACGACATCCCAGCCGCCTCAGCCCACCCTACCTCCCCCACCCCTCCGAAAGAAATTCCTGGCTACGCCACTGATCCACAGATCTAGAATCTTTGCCTGGCCAGTCATGGCACTTATCACTGAACTCGTATTAAAATTAATTCTTATCATTTATTGCAGCGAGTTAACTCTTAACATTGGCATTTCTTTATTACGACTCCGCACCAGTCCTTCTTTGGGTTTACCAAACTGAATATCTCAACCTGAGTGTCATTTTTCGTGTTTTCCACTATCGTGATTTTGGTCAAAATAAACGCCCAGCTACCTAAATGAGACACCTGACCGCCAAAAGAACGGTTCGTTTGTTTTGATTTTTTAGGTATTTAATTCCTCAAGCTAGAATTTAGAAACCCAAGTCCTTCACGTCATCACGTTTTCCTGGAAATCCACAAAGCGACAAACACATGCACGACAAAAGTGCCGGCCCGTCATGTAACTCTGATCACACTTAAATATTGGCCTCCGATATCCTCGCGGGGTACTAACGGGGCACAAATGATTTTATATTTTTCAACACGCCGGTTGTTTTTTTTTTTTTTGTTGTGAATGTGTCTCGCCATTTGGCTGAGGACGATTTTCGCGTTTCGTTCTGACCACATTTGCTGGGGACGTGAGCCCGGAACGTAAACAACTGATCCCCTTGCACGAGAACTGGAGCAGCCGTGCGCGTTCCAAAGAAAGCTCGCGCAGAGAAAAACAAGCGAAGGATCAAAAATGCCAAATTCAGGATATAGAAAAATACCCCACTGTATGGAAGCGCCATCACACACGATTTCTCGCATTGATATACAGGCCTGGGAGGCGATCCCACCACCATCTGTTGGATCAGAATCACACTAACTACAGGTCCTGGGAGAAGTGGCGCTATTCATTGTTGTGAAAACGCTCGAGACACGTGCCTCGCGCCACTTCTAGGAAGAACATGACGTCTGAACTCTAGCTCAGAGCTGTGCTGCCCATAGAGTTATTATAATGTACGCTAGGGGCTCAGCTGGCGCTAGTGTGCTGTTGCAAATTGAAGCAGACAGCAAGCAGTCCGAAATTGACTTCCGGTAATGTATTCCTATGGAAAAAAGCGGGTACATTTCCTCTCTGCGCTCGATTATAAGAGCAAATATTACGAACAATTCATACCTACTAGGCACATTAGAAGATTTCCCAGTCACGCAGGTGAAATAATTGGTCAGTTACGGCTTTTTTATTTTAAAATCGTGGCATGAAAAACGGTGCTAAAACTGTTTGGTACATGTATTTATGTGCACTGTCGGACACTGTTAGCGCGAACACGGCGTCGGCGCTTTTCATCATGGGGGATATACGTGCCAAACGAACGAAGGACATGTGGAAAACCAAGAGAGACGACAAGAACTACGCAGCAACACTGGATAATAAGTAACTCCTTGTGCTTGCAGACAATCAGAATAAATTGAAAGTCACGTAATATACTCCGATTTGCAATAAATAAGTACTGCTTTATTCTTCCTGCTCATGAATATGTGCGAAGATGCTTGTTCTGTGCTCAAATCATCACCAGCGCGCTCCAAATCTTTGAAAATAGGGGGAAGTCAGAGAACGGGTGCGCGATAGAAACTGCCCGACATAGGAAATAATAAGAAAACACACCTTTCGTAGCCCACGTACTTTATTCTTTACGTTCCGAACGTTTTTTCAGCCACTCGTAAAGATGCACGACGTGGTCATTTTCTTATAGTGAGAGGACAGGCATATTAGCAATATATAAGCACCAACGGAATGCTGGCGGACTTTTAACGCACTCTACATTCCTTTCGATCGTTATTTTGCCTAAAATCGTCGGTCGTTTCTACATACCTGCCATGGAACAGAGGTTTGGTCCTGGAATATAGCGAAATTTAACATCGTTCAGTGGTAAAAGAAAAATGCTGTAACTAAAGCGATTACACTTTCACAATAGTAATAAAGGTGCATACTGTCCGGTACAACCGAAGTAACAAAAGTTATTCATATTATTTTCCGGCGACGAGGCAAAATTCACGCGCGTTTTTCCATAGGAATACACAGGAGGACTGGAAAAGTAGACTGCATGCTGTCTGCTTCAATTTGCAACCGGAAGTCCCATAGACACTAGCGCCAGCTGAGCCTCTAGCGTTTATTGTAATAACTCTAAGGTGCTGCCATGATCTTCCAAGGGCTGCACGTTGCACGTGCTTCTTGCATCGACGCACCTTGCGCTACTTTTAAAACATGAAGGGGGTTTAAAAATTGTCACGCGTTGGCGACACCAAGCGGCCACGCTCGCAACTATAGTACCCTTGGCCGTGCTAGAGCCACTCTATATGGCAGCGCTGCCATATCGAGTGGCTCTAGGCTGTGCAGGAGCCCATGACGTCACGAGCGCGATACGCATTGCTTTTATCACTGGTCGATTTTGAAGCGAGAGGTAGAGAGCTCCCGGCCACGTCATTTCGATTCCGTACTTCTTTAAGCTGAAACCGCAGCCAAAGCTACAATCGCGTGCTGGCCAGCGCTCCAAGCTTTGAGACGTGCATTTCTCGCGCAAGAGCTCGTTCTGCGGAAAAACGTTTCAAAGCAGGGTGACACTGATCACACATCATGCAAAATACAGTCTCCAAACACGAGTCACCACAAAATTCCAATCCCCACCCGTTTCGATCTGGATGAGCGTCGCCGTACGAAAATGTCAAATTCAGGCCGCAATGAAAAATGCCGGTTCCGCCTAGACCCGAAATTGGGGCACCAGTTTGTATCAAGCCTGGAACCGCGCACTTCCATAACCCAATTTTAAACCCAGGTGGTGCACCGCCAGCATACCCGCTGCGCTCATCACTGGACTCTACAAAAGGATTTCTTGTTATGCCCTTAGCCGTTACAACCGAGGAATCGTCGTGATTTCAGACCCAGTCCGCCTGGGTCTAAAATCGCGACGAACTCTCGGTTGTAACGGCTAAGGGCATCGCGCGAAAGACTTTTGTAGAGCCCAGTGGCGAGCTCAGCGGTAATTCCGGCGGCGCACACGGTCGTCCAGGCGTCGTCGAGTCGTCATTAAACACGATGCACGGAACACACACACAGCACGCACAAGCACGTGTTGGAGTGCATCGGGAAGTTCCGGCGGGCAAGCGGTCTCCGAGCTTTCCAAGTATTGTCACCAAGCACACCAGCGCCAAGCGCATCCAGATGCCGAGCCAAAGTGCAATGGGTCGGCAGCTTCGCACTATAAAGATTCAAAGCCGAGGTCAGTGGGTATCCATCCAGGGAAACGATCGGCGCGTCAGTATAGGCCTCCTGCGCTGCTCAAAGGGTGCTGCGAATGGGACTTGTTAGGACTTGTTTTGGGTAGTACAAATTTTAGCGTCTCAAACTGTCACGCATGCAGAAGCGTGCCTGCTCTGATGCGGAGCGCGAGATCACGGGGAAAATACAAAGACAGAATAAAAAAATTACACCATCTTCCCGAGGGGAACCATGGGGTGATGCGGAGCATCGCAGATCGTCATTAACGGTGTTATTAACGGTGTTAGTAACGTTGTTAACTTGCGTGTTATTACGTTAGTTTGTGGGGTGGTGCTGACGCTTGCTTGCGCCAACCCACTAACTGACGGGACTGTTGCTTCCATCACACTTCATCGGAAGAACGGAGTGAAGTGGAGTCAACAGCGGTGAACTGAACGCGCGCAGTCAGTCAGTCAGAGTCTGGAGAGCAAGGAAAGCAAAGGAGGAACGCTCGGAGCGCGCTACCGCTGCTTATATTCACGCTTGAAGGAGAGGAGACTAGAGGAGGAGAGTTGCGCATGCGCCTGCGGTGTGAGTAGAAGCGAACGCACGCGAAGTGCACGCAGCTGGTAGAGAGAGAGAGCGGAGAGAGTAACGCGCAGCTGTTGGAGAGAGGGAAGGAGGAGAGTTGCGTAGTGTGAGTGCGGACTACGACGCCGCGGGACATAGACCCGAGCAAGAGATGCTCCGCATCTAAAATTCGAACGCCGTCAAAGCTAACACGCTGAGAGCCTGAGCCAAGAGATGCCGTTTCACGCGTTCCAAAGTAGACATCAAAAAGAAAAAGAAATTAAAGCGACGCGACACACGTGTTGTGACGTCACCAACCAGATATAAAAGATCCGTGCCCTAGCGGTGGTGTCATGAATTTGGCACTTTCGATTCTCTTAAAACGTTGAGTTTGGCCGATTTCTCGCGTCCAAAGGTGTTTTTTCGTTCTTTAGCACCACATAGAATTGAAAAAGCTCGACCAACGTGCCATAAGTAGCGCTATGCTCACTCAGGTGAGCTTGTACTACCCACAATGAGGGCGCTACAGTTTGTTCAAAGCTTCAGCGCAGGAGGCCTATCCGTGCGCCCGCAGTGCGAACGTCGCCGCCGGGCGAGCGGCGACTGACAGTCCGACGAGAACGAAGAAGAAACGGAACTGACTAAACCACAGTTTGCCCACTGTAGAATAAGCCTGTGGTAATCGCAAACCACGTGATCGAGGGCCTTGTGTGAGTAAAAGTACATTGTAGAAACAAAGTCATTACATATTACTCATACAATATAAATTATATTGATAATCAAATAATTAAAAAAGAGCGAAAATTCCTAAAATTATTTAAACTCGTAAAAGCGCCCTCTCACCACGGATGGGGTAACTAACCACATTTTATAGTTCGTTTTTATTGTTTTGCTTTTCAAGGTGGCGGCCCCCATGCAGTGTTGCCAGATCGGGCTATATATAGCCAAATTGGGCTACATTTTTTTCTAGTTTGCGTCAAATCTTTGTGGTTGGCTATGTGGCTATTTTGGGCTATTTCTAATAATGCGGCGAACTTTTGTCGAACCTCAAGTTCGACGCCGAACTTTGAGGTTCGGCTAGCTAATTTTCGAATTTTTAATCAGTGTCGAAAAAAATTGTTTCTCTTTTTGGCTAGTCGAGAGGAGAGAGGTGAAGGAGAAAGGCTTCAAACTTCTACAAACTTCGGGGTTTTCACAATGCGCAGTGAAGCTATGCTTGCAGAGCTCATGCGGTCTCCCTACAGTGCAGTGGAGCAAACCAAACAGCTTGTGAATGGGGCCAGCTGAACATGAAAAACACACAGAGAAAATATATAACATTCGCACCGCTGGACTAGCAACGTTTAAAGGGCAACTCCGCTTCTTTTCCAGTAGTGCAAAACTATACAGTTCTCTTTGTTATCATCTACAAAACCCCCATGGCAAATATTACGACGGAATTCCGCCTAGAAGTTCATTAAAATCGCTGTCAAAGTTTGACAAGCACGAATCCGCTGGTTTTGGATGAGACGTGCGGGCCAGACAACACTGCCCGGCTGCATTTCCGCTTCCTCCAAATTCCTTCTCCCGGCACGTCCGCGACGTCATCAAACATGTACAGCTTCTTTTTTTTTTTTTCAATTTTGTTTTCTTTCCCGGGGAGAGCACGGGTGGCGCCAGCGCCGTGAAAGACGTGAGTGACGCGCTCGGCCGGCCCGGCGCTCGACTATTGATACTACTGATAAGCCGATCGCCTCGTTGAGCGCGGCTTGTGTCACATCGCATACTTTTGAACACCAAGTAAAAGGAAAAGAGGGAAGCTGCTTTTGTAAGAATTTTGAGTGACAGGTTAATCTTCTATAATCTTCTGGGAGGAGAATAGCGACGCCTGTGCTAATCCAGGAGGCACAAAGGAGGATCCTGATAAGAGGGGAGCTCCTTCTTCCCACTTGTGTATCACGTGGGTGTACATGCTTAGTGATGCCGAATATACAATGTTGTCCGGCTTTGCCACCGTTTCGGTTTCAGTTTGGGATCATGGCAAGAGTAAAATTACACGAAAAATAAATTATTTTTCGTGTAATTTCGAAACAAAAGATTGGGGATTGTTTTTGAGTGCTCCAAAAAGCAAAATCGGCCACTATCTCAAAAATTTTGAAATTAAGCGGAGTTGCCCTTTAATGACGCCTCTTTCAGCTGGCCCCATTCATAAGCAATGAACCAACTTGCTCAGCTTAAGCCCATAACAAACCAAACAAATTGCACTATTACCACAGGCCCGGTAACGTGCCTTCAACCCGTACGCATATGCTCTGCGTACGGCTCTCCAAATGCTGCTTTGGTGCCCATTGTGAGAATCCTTAGGCAGCCAAGTTTGTAAAAATGAGAAGTCCGCAGTTTTAACGCGAAACAATTGACTACCTTCCAATCGTTGTTCACCCTATAAAAAGAACACAATAAAAAATATCGCGAACATGAATGGGTGACACTAATATTCTTCACAAAGAAAAAGAGACGGGTGGGATATTGGTAAAGACCTAAGATATTGGGGTTCTGGTTTGAAATACCGAGTGTTCTGACTGTTCTGCTTCTGCATTTTGTTATTTTACTGTATGGTCATATCTCCCGGGCTTCACAATAAAGCTGTATATGTGTTTTGTACTTCTGAAAATCTACGAAGGAAGGTCCAGTTTTGTACATACTTTCATTCTTTCGAAGCTTTTCTTGAAAAATTTACAAGTAACATAATGTACACAAAAGGCGGTACATCTGAGGGTTGAAACAGAGATATTAACGTGTATTGTATGAGTGTGAGAAATTGTCAATATAAGGATTAAAATCGTTGTTTTTGGTCTTGGCTATTTTGGGCTATATTTTTTTTACGGCTTTGGCTTTATTTGGGCTATACCTCCCAGTCGTTTGGCGGTTTTTTTGGCGGGACCATCTGGCAACACTGCCCCCATGGTATTTTGTGTACCCGCTTCTCGCGTCCGCTTGCGTTGCGTTTTCGCTTTATTGTGACGTGCGCACCACTGGACGACGATCACGGGTAATTTATTCACACAAGAGTTATTTCAAGCAGGCAAATGTTTATTTTCGCTCTACATAGTACAATTTATACGAAAACATTACAAACAGCACATGCAATGTGGTTGCTGACGGGTATTATCGAACAGACACGGTAGTACAAACAGTTTGAATGTTAGCCTTCAAGCTGTGTGCATAAAAAATGATAAACCTAAGATCAACAAACATAGTCTAAGCAGGTAGAAATAAAGTCGCGGTAAAGGTATTTCAAAACAACTATTCATAAACCATGCAAAAAAAAAAAAAAAACTGCACAGACACGACACTGTTTTACATAACGGGTGCGATTACAAACCATATGCTTTAACAGTAACTACAGGCTAATGTGGTAAAGAATAAAGCTGTGTTTGGAGGTGCATTTGACCTGCCCGTCCTTTTCCCCCCCAAGATGAATGTTCAACACACCTGGGGGGCTATGTTCGACAAATGTTTTGTTTCTCCTAAAAAGGAACGGAAGTCGAATTTGGGGGTTTTACGTGCCAAACCTACGACGGGCATCTGGCACGCCCCAGCGGAGGACTGAGGATTAATTTCGACCACCTGGGGATCTTTTGACGTGCAACCGAAAGCTCGGTTACACGGCGCCTTCTCCCCAATAAGCCTCCGTCATATTGCGGGCACTTCGGTCGGGATTCGAACCCGCCGAAAGGAACGGAAGTGATGGAAGTGACGATATTGCGTCTGATTGGTTAGAGGCTCAAATGATGAAAGTTCCCTCTTTCGTCATTTGAGTTTCTAACCAATCAGATGCGATATCGTCCCTTCCATTACTTCCCTTACTCCTTAAGAGAAACAAGACATTTGTCGAACCTTGCCGCCCTGGTCAGTTTTCTACGAGATATGTTGGATCTTGCCAGTCAATTTCTTCAGCACAATGTTTAGCTGTTAGGTTCAATGGCAGCGCGCCTTTACAACTCTCCATCTCCTGATCTGCCTAATGGGGCTGCTGGCCCTTCGGTAGAAATATCACCTATCATTGACAAAACGTAAGTACCTAGAATGCCACTTTCTGACTGCAGCATCACCATCGAACATTGTCGTCCATGAAACCAACCTCCTGGCTGAGCATTCTTCACTCGTCGTTCTTGCCAACAACCTCACCTAATCCCGTTATTGCTGATCGCTAGTGATGCACACCCGCCGGCAATATGAAGGTGAACACATACCTGGATTCTTGCCTGTTTTACGGCTTCCTAAAGCTATATTAACTCTCAACGTCTCAAATGGTACGTGGCTTGGGGTCTAAACTTTGCGTTCTAGCCCTCTTCTGGGACAGAGCTTGTTCCAAAACTTGCAGGAGCGTCAAAAACAAGAAGAGGGCTGTTCACCTTTATATCGCTCATGGGTGTACCTTCAAACTCCGGCTCACGTCCCACCTGCCCCTGCTGTTCCCCGTCTGTGTTCGACAATGTCTCCACTCTCCATTGCGACGTTTGTGATTTGTGGTTCCACCAGAAATGTGAAGATGTACTCTCGCTTTGTATAGACGCCTCTCCTCAGTATCAACCGAGTGGCTCTGTGCGGCGTGCCAGCTCCCACCCCTGGCCGATGACCTCTTTCCATCCCCTAAGCAGCACGGGGCCCCTGCGTACCCCACCATCATCGCCAGCTCTTCCAAGTAGTTCTCCGACCCGCCTCCGGCGAGCGACATCGGCAGCGTTCACCGTTTGCACGATAACTTCGCGTTTGGCATAGTTGTCGTGTGAAAAGCGTGCGATCAGAGTCTACAGACTCCAATCACATTTGGTTTTCCATTGTTTGCTTCCTAAAGAACAACCTTCCTGACTTTAAAGCGCTGAAGTAATCTTTCCCGAATACAATATTCGTAGTGCGAGACATGGCTGGACGCCTGTCTTCAATGGGTAATTAATGGGGAATTAATCAATCTCGCACAATTCTTTTTTTTCCAGCAAGACTGTCCCTCATTGGGGCGAAGGCGTCCGTCCTCGACATGCCAAGACACCCGCCCTGCCAACGTCTCGACTACCTCACAACTCCGGGTCTAGAAGCCATCTTTGTGGAGGTATTTTGCAAACATGGAAAGCTTCTTCTGGTGTCTACCTACTGCCCACCCTCCCTCCGTGAACAATCGTACGCCCTCCTCCAAGAGAGCCTACAGCGCGTCGACCCCAGCAAGTTCCCTGCACTGTTCATCTGATCCACTTGATGCCATGCTGTTAGAGGTGTTGGAAACTGCTGGCCTCACTCAACTTCATGACGCCTCATTCTACATTTCTCAAACAGCAACGCTACATTCCTCGACCTCGTCCGCACCAATAATTCCACCTTATCCTATTGCTGCACAGTGAAATCCAGCCTACCAGGCAGTGATGATCGCAGTGCTCTCCTCACCAATAACCATTGCTCAGCCCCTGAGCGAGATCATCAAGCCAAGAAGTTCCAGCAGTTCTAAAAAATCGATTCCCCTCATCTCAATCAGCTCATCCACCTCGCTCCCAGGTTCATCGTGTTTGATCCCCCATCGGCTGACGAGGCCGATGACCTCTCACTCAACATATCAGCAATTCAGCACAAATATGTTCACCCTAAGGATCAACAGGAGGCACGGCAACCTTCCATGGATGACAAAGGAGATTGCAGTCTTAATCAGACGTAAACACCGACTATTCAAAAAGTGCCTCTAAATCCCACTTATCTTAACCAAGCCCACCAGGCACGTACCAAGGTTAAGCATCTCATCCATATCTCCCATAACGATTACCTACAGCAACTAGGAGCAAAAGCAACCTGCCAGCCCAAACTCTTGGCCATGTTTTCACTATAAAAAGAAAATGTTCCACGCGCTTGTGTTCACACATCACGGCAGGCCCTATTCTAATCTTGACGACATATCAGAGCTCTTCTCTTACCACTTTTCTCAGGCTGCAGCATTACTTGACCCTACTGCACCTTATCTTTGTCCCACCCAACCCACAACTCTGCCAGTCAAGGCCACACCAGCAACCACACTCTCTCTCATAGTCATTCTTCAAAGTGAAGCCTACGAAGCCCTTGCCTGTGTCAACTCCTCTCAACACCCTGGACCAGACTGTCTCCACCCTGCATTGCTTAAATCCTGTGCTGGCGGTATCTCCCCCGTCCTCACTCGCCTCAACGATTTTCTCTCCCATAGCTCTGTTCCTAAATCCTGGAAAGTTGCGTCAGTAACGCCTCTCAAAAAGGGACACAGTGCCCCCTCAAGTCTAACATCCACTCATACTGACCAATCTCTATAACCTCCATCGTATGCCAAACAATGGAGCCCCCACCAATACGGTTTCCGCCCGGCAGGAGCTACGAATCGGCCCTTGCAGCTTTCACTCATGCACTCCCTCCCCCCCAGCACCAGCCTCGACAACCGAACTCCGCGCGAGATCGTCCAGTTAGACTTCAGAAAGGCTTTTATTAGCGCAGACCACAGCTTGCTCCTATCCAAACTCCAACAGATGGGAATCTCCGGAATGAGGAATTAAAAATTTACTTTTTCACAGCACTGCCTTATTCTTCAAGGGCTCTTTTCGTAATTTAGCACAAACTGGAAACACTACTAACAGGTAGGGTGTCCACTGAGCTAGGTTATGTGTGCCATTGCGTGTCAAAGGGGCTTTGAGAGAACTAATTGAAGAACACTTTGTCCAAGCTCAAGAGGAAAAATCTTGTTCTTGACCACTGGGTAACACAACATGATGGCAGCAACTGGTTATTGTTGTTTTCTTCCGGTGACTTCAGAACGAGGTCTACTGGCACGACAACCAGCTGTGGTTGTCGTGCTGATGGGAACAGTTCCAGTATCCAGGAGCTCAAAGTTACAATTGCCAGACCTGCTCCACAGCTTGCATGCCAAATGCCGAGACCACTCGTACAAAGCAGGACTTGATCTAAGTCGTCCTCACAGTTTGCAACCTGGTTCGCAGCTTGCAACTCTATAAGGTTTTTTTTTTTCTCAAGTGTCTCACAGATGCCGGAAATTACTATGCGTCGGTGGTATCCCAGAAACTCCCTTTCAGACTAATGACTTGAAAGGGGTTTTCAAGACAGCCCTCCCTAAGACAGATAGTGACGAGGAAGAGCTAGAGCCCCCCCAGCCACTGTTTTATTTCCCAGATACGCAGAACTGCCGTTACTGCACTTACCCAACCATTTACGCAGTTTGTCATATGACGAGTTCCAGATTATTGTCAAGTGATCACTTGTGGTCTGCGACATTCATAACTGCATAAGAGATCATAGATAAGACGCCAGAACCCTCATGAGGAATGTTATGCCGCAATGTCAATTTCGGTGGCCACATTACAGCTATAATCTGTTTCAGCATAATTTTACAAAGAAAAAAAAAAACACTGCCGCCCTTTGGAGCTAATCAGAGCAACGAAGCAAGTTTTGTGAGAGCTCTCTGTAGGAGGAGTATACACCCACAAGATGTCGTCCCGTCCCCCAGCGAAATGCTCCAGTTGTCTCGTTGGTGCCGTAGCTTTGGTAACGCCCTGTAAGCTGCAGAAGGATGAGTCAACCTAGTTCCAGTAACAGTTCACCTCACGTACGAATATGACCAGAAAATGCTCATGCCACCCAAGGATGAGGGTCGACAAATTTCCCAGCGTACGGTTTCAGATTTTCTTCTTGTGGCCCAGATGATGAGCTGCCTCTTGAGTTTTCTCACTTCATCCCCCTTGTTACTGATGGTCCTTGCCTCTGGTTTCCGGCCCTTGCAGCTTGCCTCCACACGTTTGTCGCCCTCGTGGCATTTGCTGTGATTCTCCGAGGAACCATCATACTGGAACAAGAAAGTAACAGCATACAGTAAATGGACGAAGTGAGCCACACCTTATACTCAGGGGCAGATCCAGAACTACGTTTGGGGGGGGGGGGGGGGGCGAAGGGCAGAAAATGTATAAGGATACTATTCTCCCCTTCTTTCGTGTGCACCAGGGAGTCCAGCCATGTCAAATTGCCCTCCGAGAAGGGGGGGGGGGGGGGTCAACTTTGTTTGGGGGGGCAGCCACCCCTGTCACCCTCCCTGGATCCGTCCCTGCTTATACTTCTAAATTAGATAAGTACTGTGGATCTTACTGCATGACGTGCCAAGCGGAGATAAATTATGTCTGGAGCTTGATGGGGGGAGGGGGGGTCTCGACGCATGCTGAACGACAGGTGCCAGAAGCTGCCATACCCACAGGGTATCCTGAGGAGAGAGAGAAGACAGGTCTGAGTTCAGGAAATTGGCATGTTTGAGCAACACTTTTTTTAGAGGTGCTTTCCCGTTAATTCCATTCAAGGGACATCCACCTGACTGGTTAATCCAGAATTATGTTCAATGTACCCGGTCAACTTGCTTAGCCTGTTTGCAAATATATAACTGGTAAATTCACTTTTTTATAATTTTGCGTAGTTTTTTTATATCTTATGTTATGATGCCAATTTCTCTTTTATGATTTTACAGATTAGCAAATCCCAGGTTCGGTCCTGATCCGCGTCATTTGCCACGACATTTATATTTTCCCAGTAAAGTGGCGTGAAATTTCACGCCACTTTACTGGGAAAATATTCTTCGATACGTGGAGGTTGCGCGTGAACAAGCAATTCATTACGTTCGACCGTTTTACAAGTCACGTCCGACGTACATACGACTAAGAAATTAACCGAGTCACATACACTGCGTGGGAGAAAAGACGATTGTGCCATGGCCTGACGCGAAGGACAGCACGAGCACTTTAAGATGATTGCACTCACCAGCAATGAACTTGAAGCGGAATCCCGGAATCTCGAACGACGAAGTGAGTCCCCGGCTTTTTGGCTTCTTGCCTGAGCAGGCCCATTTAGAACACATTCATAGCGTGATTCGGTAACTCACGTGACATTAAAACGCCAAGCGAGGATCCAACCGAAAGGGAAATGTACTAGAAAAGAGAACTTCGCAGAACAGGAACACCGAGACGCGACCGCCGACGTTTAAAAACATGGCTTCGGTTAGGGCAATGAGCTTTTCAAAGCTAACGGTAACTGCTAGATTTTTTCTTTCCATATTGGTTTATCATTATCACCTAGCTTATTATGTTTTCTAAAAATATTAACATTAACGCACTCTATTTAGTGAATTGCAATTCTTTTTGACCCTGTTTTTTTGTTTGTTTTTGTTTTACACCTTCAGTTGTCGCATTCGGCTTGAGGAGCGCTGTGTATGCGCGATTACCGGAAGTGGCCTTGAGTGGGACCACTGGTTATGATTTCACTGTGGACTAAACCCGCGGCGCTGCGCTGCCGCCGACTGCAACAGACAACAGACAAAGCCAGGCGCACGCGCAAAAAACGCCCGATCGCAGCGCCTGCGCAGCAGATGCGCCTGTCCCTGACACGTGACCTGCGAAAGGCCGCGGAAGTTCCCCGTTGACCCCCCCTCCCCCAACCCCTCCCTTCCCTCCTCCAGTCACGCACGTGCGCGCTGCTGGCTGGTATCAGACCCTACTTGAACAAAGGGAGCACATCGGGTTCCACCGACCACCGTGCGATTCCAGTGCATTGCGTCTCACTGAATCCGACTGGATCCGACCCAGAATCGCGCGGATCGGAACTGTCCACAAGATTAGAACCCTGCGGATCCGAACTGGAACCGCTCCGATCTGACATTTTTGTACGGGTCGTACCGGCGTTTGCGTGGTGCACGTTAAGGACCCCATCCAGGCTAGCGGTTGTACGCTCTGGCTAAATTTCTCATCTACAGCTGGGAGACAAGTCATCCGTTGAGGCAGACGAATTTCTAGGCTGTATGAACGTACACACACCTCGATTTTTATTTTTCACCCCAATATCTCTGGTTCGAATGCCGCGTGCAAAGTTTCTCCTTGAATTCATTGCCATGCGTCATTCGAAGTACGGATCTCGTGGTGACTCAATTTCAAATCTGTATGAAAACTGTCTTTTGTATGGTGGTGTTTGTATGATGTAGAACTAGTATGGCGCTTATTTCTCTGACCCTCCTGCACTGGTGCAGAAAAGTGTAGACCGGTGAACATCCGGTCGTATCTCAATCAATCAATCAATTTTATTTACATCATCATCAGATAGAGATGTGGGCGGCAGAGTCAAAAACTTGTGTACTTGAAGCGCATGCCTCAAGTACACTGTCCTACACTTTTCTGCACCGCTGTAGGAGGTGCAGTTAAATCGATTGAGCCTACTGCAGACGTACGGAGTGAGCTTCAAGTTTGTTCATTCCGGTCAATCACGGAAATACTATTTACAGTGGGTGATACCTTATATTTCTATTCACATGTATATTTGGAAAATATTTAACATCGAAACATGATAACCCAAAGGGCCATGATTTGCAGGCAAGTTTGTAGGTTTGAATTATCGTTTTCCACGGTGAAAAGGTCAGAAGTATAAAACAAACAAGTCAATTTTAGAGGATTTTTACCACGTCCATACTGCATTTCCGACTTCCCTTTCTACTTTTTCGGTTCCTAAGAAATATTAGCCTAAAAAGGTTTGTGAGGTCATCACTTTAAAACATTTTTGTCGGTCTCAAAATTACCTATTTGCAATGATAAGCTCTGCAACTTAAGAAAAAAAAGTTACATTTTTGGGAACCTAAGTTTGATAACTCTATTTCTTAGCTTACATATCCATCGTCTTATTCTAAGATTAGTAAGCGTAATGCTCATCGCGTGAGACACGTAAAAGATTGGAATGCTAAATATTCAAATGGAATATTTTACAACTTCATCTATGTGTCCTTAAGGAATGTCATATGCCTCTCGCATAATATAATCCAGCCTGACGAGCTCCGCCATTTACGAGTAATTCACAGCCCAAGAGAAATTGAAGGCGAGCGGTTGAAATGGTGAACACTTGAACGCCTCCTTGAAGCCGCTAACCGCCGGCAGGGCCGAGTTGCACAGAGCAATGGACTGCAAGCGTTGCCGCGCTTCCTCGCCACAAGTAGTGAAGCACTTGACGAGAAAAAACAGCTGTTCCGGAGGCACACCTTCGAAGCTCAGTTTCCGTGTCATCCCGGATGTATTCCTATTAGAGAAGTCGGCTCTATAAGCCGCATAAGTCAGCGCTGCGGAGAGGCTGCGAAAGGTGACTTGTCGCTGCTCGATGGGGAGCAGAAAGGTAGCGTGCGATGTCAGGCGGCTCTTCATCTCGAGGATCTCTTCAAGAAACGGTCCAAGGGGAGATGTGGTTAGTTCTCCCAACTGCAGTTCCCTGAAACTTGTGTCATGAAAAAAGACTAAGTCTATGAGCATCAGGACGGCCAAGCTCACCCGGGTGCCTACCACGGCAGCGATAACCTGCGACGGAGTGTTTTCCAGAAGCAACGGCGGGGCTAGGAAGAAGGATGGCACAGTGCCCTCCCTCGCAACCAGCATGCGGTAGATTTCATTCTGCGCGATCCCCATTATATAGATGATTCCGTGCTGGGGCTTGCGCAGGGACGCCTTGAAGAAGGACATGCTGGAGCTACTCACTTCTAGGAATGTGTTGAAAAAGTGGCCCGACCGGCTGACGGTCATGAAGCTGTACGCCTCGTCCACGAGAGCCCACGTAAGGGTCGAGTTGAGGGCGTTCACGAATACATGGTCAATTTCGTTCGAGATTAGCGATTTCGCCTTCTCGCTAAATTTTAGGCCGTACCTCTCAAGGCCCTGTTTGGTGAGCTTCATAGCACGAAATGCGGGGGCCTTATCGTATACCAGGCCGTCCTGCGCCTTCCATGATGCCATAGGCATGACCAAGTTCACAGCCCAGAGACAGCGATCCACAACATAGTCGTACGTAAACCGTGGGTTTTTCAAAGCCTCCATTAATTGGGACGTCAGGTGACGAGACACCAGAGGAGACAGGTCCCAGACTATGTAGGCCCCTAGGTACAGCTTGAAGCGCTCGCGCTCCTGCGGCGTTTGGAGGAATTCCTTGTCGAACTGTTCGAACAACGCAAGTTGTAAGTTCACGATCTTGTCGTCGCGCCACAGCTGGGAGTTGTCGGGCAGCTGACGGTTGACCGCGCGCCGCAGTTGCTCGTCGTTCATGCTCATGTACGTGGGTATCCCCAACTCGTTATAAAATTTTGGTGTGAGCTTGATAAATTTCTGATGAACGGCCAGCACATCGTCGATCATGCTGCTGTAAGACTGTCCCGTGCCACCGACCATTTCGGCACAGAGCCTCAAGAAGTTCTCCGCGGTGCCAATTGCCACAAGTGCCTCCATAGTTCCGAAGAAAGGGCCCAAGCGTTCCGCAAGGTCCAAGAACAGAGTATTTTCTGCTGGAAATTCCGGGTTACGTCCCACGTGGAAGGCCCAGATAGCCGGAAGTCCAAACTCCAGGGACGCCTGCACCATGATTTCCAGGAGCTGTTGCCTCGACGTGGGAGACTTGTGAGGCCAGGGCAGGTTTAGCCTCCGCAGGTACGACGTGAGCAGATTCACTGACCGAGTACTGGACTGCTGGCTGAGACAGCGCAGTAGCAGCAGCGCAGCCTTGTGCTCGCTCGTTCGAGGCTGCTCCGGGATCCTTACCTGGAAGAGGTTTTGGATGCGTCGCTTGTTGAAGGGCATTTCGTACTTGATGTAAGGCACTATGTACTCTTTGTTTGGCTGTCGGTCCCATCCTCTGCAGACGTGCTCGTAAAAATCTTCGCAGGGGTGGACGCTGTGGTCCCGGGAGGATTGGAGGTCGTTCTCGAGCGACGTGCAGTCCGAGTCCTGTTCGCAGGCACCGAGGGTTGTGAAGATGGCCACCGACGGGATGACTAGGGTGACCGACATTACCAAGAGCCCGGCGCCGACGAACAGGCCGTATCGGATCAAGGACTGGCAACCAGAGTCGTCTTGGCGATTTTCTGTGTCTTCGTTCATTCCGGGGAAGGCTCAATTGGAAGAAATAGAGGACTTCGAAGGCTCTTGGACCGCAGTCGTGTTTCGAATGCTCCGTGCGCCACGTTCGTATCATTCTCGCACTGCTCGCGTTACGAGCCTCGTTCGCATCGTCGTCTTCTTTTTTGTGCAAATCCTCCTTAAAGAGGTTTTGCACACTTACTTTAAGTCGGTATTTACAGCGGATGATGGTAATGACGGTTTAACTTTACCGCAATGCAACACTGCTGAAGAACTTGGAAGCCTAATAGTTACGGAACCAGGCATATTTGCAGTTTTACTCAATTTAGACACCAAAAAAGGTAACGGTCCTGACGAAATTCCGAATATGTTTCTTAAAAGATACGCCGAATGGGTTAGCAAGTATTTAGTGTTAATTTTTAACAAGTCTCTCTTCCTTTCTTCGGTACCCGCCGAATGGAATGTTGCGAAAGTAATCCCTATACATAAATCTGGCGATAAGACTCTAGCCTCAAATTTTAGGCCCATATCACTTACTTGCACCTGCTGCAAACTTCTCGAGCATATTATTCTCAAAGTCATGACATCATTTGTAGAAAATAACAATATCTTATTCCCACATCAGCATGGTTTTAGAAGTGGACTATCGACCGTTACACAGCTAATTGAGATTCTTCACGATTTCACGATGGGCATAAACAACAGAAGTCAGGTAGATGCAGTGTTCTTGGATCTCTCGAAAGCGTTTGATCGCGTTTCCCATGACAAACTGATAATAAAACTTAAACATGTTATGGGCGAAGGACCGATAATCGCATGGATTGAAGACTACTTAAAAAATCGTTTCCAATTTGTTTATCACGAAGGACAAAGTACGCGACCAGTTGCTGTAGTATCCGGCGTCCCACAAGGTTCCGTTTTAGCTCCATTTTTATTTCTTCTTTTCATAAATGACATAGCCGATGGCATTGATATTAACATAAGATTATTCGCTGACGATTGTATCATATATCAAGAAATTAAGAACCAAGACGATCACATCCTACTAAACAAATCTCTTAAAAAGATTTCCGACTGGTGCGATGACTGGCAAATGGTGATTAACAAAGAAAAACCAGTCTCAATGAGTTTCACGAGAAAGAAAAAGAATGTCTCCCAGTTTCAATATAGCCTTAAAGATGAACCCTTGCATAGAGTCACCGAGTATAAGTACCTAGGAGTCTTGATAACATCTGATCTTAACTGGAACGCACACGTTAAATATGTATTTAATAAAGCTCTCACGAAATTATTCCTTCTGAAGAGAACAGTACGGGTTCTTTCGTTCCTCTGGTCACCTTGCGCCGTCCGGACTGCCAGGTCCGGATGGGGTGACGGGCTTCGTTGTGGGAAGCTGGGCGGGTCTTGCCGGAGACGAAGTTGCTTCCCTTGGCCGTCGACGACTAATTCAGTTGACTTTGGGAATTACTTTTAAACAAAACAATTTAATACTTTTGAAGCGAATGAAAATACAGAGATAAACGATACTGCGAAATGATAACTTCCCCTGTACGGGGTTGGGAAGGAGGTGGTCGGGTGTTAGCTTCTCCAAGCTCGGGAGTATGCTGGCTCGTGGGATTACGTCCCGATTACGGGGACAAAAGTCCCTCGGAATCCCACGACCTGACTCGATTACGGAGCGACAGCTCTCGAGCCCCAGCACGAACTAAACTCACTCGCTGAGTTTCTAATCCAAGTTACTCGTTGGTCCGTCCCCTTTTAGTGGACCGGCGAATCCTCGATGCGTTGTGAGACAGGAGTTTCCCACCGCCAACCAATCGGCTCACTTTCTCGCCACGTGGGAATTGCTTGTATTCCCGGGTGGGAACCCGCGGTCTGCGTACATCTCACGGTCAAAGGTCGGGCTGGTTCGGATGCAAGCAAAACCATTTCTCGCATGGCGAAGTGGACAACCGACCCCAGTGTGGATAGCGCCGACTAAGTGAGCCATCCCGCAATTCATTCTGCCAGAGGCGGTCTGACGTTGCCGTTCTGCCGCGACCCCCCACACTCGGGCGAGAAAGACTAAACCGATGTAAACGCGCCGTGTAAACAGCGCCGGCCAGAGCCACTGCGCTCTGGTGGCGGTGGTGGTGTAACTACTTTTTCCGGCCCGGAACGCACGCTCCGATTCTCTCGGCAGAAAACGCGCGCCCCGAACCCCGCGTCGTAAAGTACGCCTGTCTCTCGAGGTCGCCCGCCAAGGGAAGTGTTTACAACAGCGCTTTCCCCCCAGTCAAATCTCCCTGGTGCTAACGGCCCACCCGCGGAGCTCTCGTCGATCCTTACAAGAACCTTAAAATGTTCGTCTTGTGAAACAAAACTCCTAGCATATAAAACCCTTATACGTCCAGTGCTTGAATACGCAAATATTGCTTGGTTCCCTGACACGAATATAAACATAAACACACTTGAAAGCCTTCAGAGAAAGGCAATTAGGTTTGTTTATCATAAGTATGGTCGTTTTGACTCCCCCACAGAGCTTCTGAAAAGAGCAGGTTTACAGACCATTACTGACCGCGCAACATTAAATCTTCTGAAATTTCTCTACCTTCTTTTACAATCCGCCTTTAAGATTGACTCATCCAAGTACGTTCAATTGTCTAACGCAAGACCGACTAGACACAAGCACAGCCATACACTTGTTGACTATTCGTTTCATAATAACTCATTTTTTCCCTCTGCCATTAGAATCTGGAATAGCCTTGATCCACACGTGTTCAGTCACGGCACTGTTGAATCATTTATCAATGCAGTCGAAGATGAACTTTTTTCGTAATTATTGGATGTTTTGAATGACGAGAAGTGTTGTTCATTCGTTGTTAAGTGCCTCACATGTATCTTTTTATTATGTACCAATGCCTGCAATAATCCCTTCCGGGATCGGCAGTATTTTGAAATCAAAAATAAATAAATAAAAAAGACGAACAGACCTTTCCGAAAAATCCCAGAGGACATCGCGGCGCGGTAGCAGTTGTAGTAGTTTATTGTAAGATGGAAAGGGGGTAGAAGCAAGGCGAAAGGTTAGTCTCCCAATGCTGGGGTCAGCTTTCACGCCTTGCCAGGGGGCAGGGGGAACCAAGAATGGTTGTGGGAGAGGTGGCACAACAAACTCTATGATATACTATAATACACTATGATGCACTATTTACTGTGTGATACAATATTAAACAAATTGTGTGGCTAATTTTGATCTTGGTCCATTCCTCACGTATTATAGGCTGCTATAGCCTGCGGATTTTAGGTAGTCAAGCATGCGCTCTTAAATTTTTTGTTTTCGAATGCCGCCAACCTGCCGGGAACAGGAGTGACTTGGTGTTGCCAGCCGGAATATTAAGCTGTTTGAGGGTGGTCACAAGTATCTCTCGGTGGTTGCTCACCGCTCTGCAATGCCAGAGAACGTGTTCGATGTCCTCCGTGGCACCACAGGCACTGCACTGACTGCAGGCTGGGGATGTCAGGCGTTTGATGAGATGCAGTCGAGAAGCGGTTCGGGTGCAGCCTACCCTTATCCGATGAAGTCGAGCTTGTTCGAGCCTGCTGAAGCTTTTCGTGGGGATTGTGTACGGCGGTGTTCCAGCCACAGTTTCAGGGTCAGGGTGAAGTTTCTGAATGGCTCTTTGAATAAGGCTGTTTGACGAATTATAGGGATGTGCGGAGATGGTTGGTGTGACATCCGCATGAGTAGCACGTGCGAGAGCATCCGCAGTCTCATTTCCTTGAATGCCAACGTGGGAAGGAATCCATTGACACTGGATGGATGCACCTTCCGCGGCTGCCTTCTGCACTAGGTGGGCTATAGTGCGAGCTAGCGGAGATGCTCTTTCCAGGTTTGCGAGTTGTCTCAGAGCTGCTTGGGAGTCGGAGAGGACGACAAAGTGATGTAGCTCCGCATGCTTGAGAGTTCCTTGTACGTCAAGCCAGATGTCTGCAAGCTCGGTACATGCGGTGTTCAGACAGATGTCCAAGCGACCTTTCGTGTAAACTCCGAATCCATGTCAGAAAGAGAATGTGTGGTATGGAACGTAGTTATATACGCATTTGAGCATTTGACCGCAGCGTGACATGGATGAGAACGAACGAAAGGCTCGGCATGCTGCGGCTCACTGTCTACGCAGACAAGTACCACCAGTGCTTCGTCCCAATCAACATTTCACCACGTGGAGATGCGGCTTTTTTTATACTCCGTTTCGTGCTAAATGCCAGCGTAGCTGAGGCTACAAGAGCGAGCTGCGAGCTTTTAGCGACCCTGGTTGCCATGGCAATGCTCGCTGAGGACCGAGCCAAAGCTGCCTGCGAACCCGGAAACCTACCTCCCCATTAAACGTCACAACAACGTGACAACCACATTACCGGAAAGACGGTGGGAGTGTTGAGAGTGGCCGCGGGGGGCACATATTTCAGAATAGAAGGTTAAAAAGTGAAAGCCGTTTACAAATCCCTGTAACGCCGAATTGGAGCGCAGCTCTTGAGGAGGAGGAGTGAAGGGTGCTAAGGGTAGACCCCTCCCCCTTCTCCTTCTCCTCCCCTCATTCTTTAGTATGCTCCGGGGGGGGGGGTCACGTGACCTCGGGGGGGGGGGGGGGGTGTCACGTGACTTCGGGGAGGGGGTCACGTGACCTCGGGGAGGCGTGACCTGGGGGTCACCTCAAGGTCACGTGACCCCCAAGGTGACCCCCACGTGACCTTGGGGGTCACGTGACCTGGAGGGGTCACGTGACCTCGGGGGTCACGTGACCTCAGAGGGGTCACGTGACCTCAGAGGGGTCACGTGACCTGGGGGGTCACGTGGGGGTCACCTTGGGGTCACGTGACCTTGAGATGACCTTGGAAGGGGTCACGTGACCTTGGGGAGGAGACCACGTGACCTCGGGTGTCACGTGACCTCAGAGGGGTCACGTGACCTTCAAAGGGTCACGTGGGGTCATCTTGGGGTCACGTGACCTTGAGATGACCTTGGAAGGGGTCACGTGACCTCGAGGGGTCACGTGACCTTTGGGGTCACGTGATCCCAAGATGACCCCACGTGACCCCCAAGGTCACGTGACCTTCAGGGGGTCACGCGGGGTCACGTGACCTTGAGATGACCTTGGGAGGGGTCACGTGACCTTGGGGGTCACGTGACCTTGGGATGACCTTGGTTACGCCGACGCCGACGCCGACGGCGACGCCGCTCAAGCCGGGAACGGGCCCCTAAGAGCTGCGCTCTAAAAGCGCGAACAAACGAGGACAGTAAAGAAACACGGACGACAGGACAGGCGAGAAGCGCCTGTCCTGTCGTCCGTGTTTCTTTATTGTCCTCGTTTGTTCGCGCTTTTAACCTTTTATTCAGTAATGGACCAACTAGCCCAAACCCAAGTTTTAATGCCACATATTTTAATCTGTTCTTATTCTGTTAAAAAAAGTGAAAGCCGCTTACAACTCCCTGTAACGCCGAATTAGAGCGCAGCTCTTGAGGAGGAGGAGGGAAGGGCACTGGGGGGGGGGTTCAACTAACCAGGGGGGTCACGTGACCTTGGAGGTCACGTGACCCCCAAATGCCGATGATGTCATCACTGACGATGACGATGCGGGTACCGATGACGTCATTAGTGACGTCACTGATGACTTCACCAGTGATGATGACGATGACGATGTGGATGCCGGTGACGACATCAGTGACGTCACTGATGACGTCATCAGTGATGATTACGATGACGATGCGGATGTCGGTAACGTCATCAGTGATGATGACGATGACGATGCGGATGCCGGTGACGTCATCAGTGATGATGACGATGACGATGCGGATGCTGGTGACGTCATCAGTGACGATGACGATGACGATGTGGATGCCGGTGACGACATCAGTGACGTCACTGATGACGTCATCAGTGATGATGACGATGACGATGCGGATGTCGGTAACGTCATCAGTGATGATGACGATGACGATGCGGATGCCGGTGACGTCATCAGTGATGATGACGATGACGATGTGGATGCCGGTGACGTCATCAGTGATGATGACGTCATCAGTGATGATGACGATGACGATGTAGATGCCGGTGACGTCATCAGTGACGATGACGTCATTGGGGGTCACGCGACATCGGCGGGGGTCACGTGACCTCAGGGGGAGTCACGTGACTTCGGGGGTCACGTGACCTCGGGGGGTCACGTGCCCCCCAAGAGGTCACGTGACCCCGGTGGGGGCTCGCGCGGTGCATTATGGGACATTTCCCATGATACACCGGGGTCACTTGACCTCGGGGGGTCACGTGCCCCCCCCCCACGAGGTCACGTGACCCCGGTGGGGGGCTCGCGCGGTGCATTATGGGACATTTCCCATGATGCACCGCGCGGTTACGCCGACGCCGACGCCGACGGCGACGCCAACGGCGACGCCGACGGCGACGCCGACGCCGCTCAAGCCGGAAACGGGCCCCTAAGAGCTGCGCTCTAAAAAGTGAAAGCTGTTTACAACTCCCTGTAACGCCGAATTAGAGCGCAGCTCTTGAGGAGGAGGAGGGAAGGGTACTGGGGGGGGGGGTCAGTGACTTTGGGGGGGTCATGTGACCTAGGGGGGTCACGTGACGATGACGATGTCGATGACGTCATCAGTAACGATGACGATGCGGATACCGATGACGTCATCAGTGACGTCACTAATGACGTCATCAGTGATGATGACGATGACGATGTGGATGCCGGTGACGTCATCAGTGATGATGACGATGACGATGTGTATGCCGGTGACGTCATCAGTGACGTCACTGATGACGTCATCAGTGATGATGGCGTCATCGCATCGTCATCGTCATCAGTGATGATGACGATGACGATGCAGATGCCGGTGACGTCATCAGTGACGTCACTGATGACGTCAGTGGGGGTCACGTGACTTGGGAAGTCACGTGACTTTGGGTGTCACGTGACCTTGGGATGACCTTGGGGGGTCACGTGACCTTGGGGTGACCTTGGTTACGCCGACGCCGACGGCGACGCCACTCAAGCCGGGAACGGGCCCCTAAGAGCTGCGCTCTAAAAAGAAAACTAGAGCACGTATTGAAAAACAGTTTTCTGTTCCATATTCCACGGGTGGTAGGGATTAACTCCCACACCTATCGACCTGAAGTCCGAGAACTGTTGCACAGCCCCTTTAAACTCTGTGCAAAAGCTGTCCACAGCGGGGGCGTAGCCAGGGGGGTGGCTTATAGGGCTTCAGCCCCCCCCCCCCCACTCCCCCCGACCCCCCGATATTCAGCCGACCCTATATTATACACATGCATTTTGACCCCCCCCCCTCCCCCTTTCCGCACCCCAGGTCAGAGACGACATCCCAGCCGCCTCAGCCCCCCCCCCCCCTCCCCCCCTCCCCCCCCCCCCCCCCGAAAACAATTCCTGGCTACGCCACTGATCCACAGACTTATACCCCTGTTACACGGGCACACTTAACCGCGGTTAACTCAGGTTAACTGCTGTTGCGGGGCAGCTATTTCGGACAGCTATTTCAGAAGAAGTGAAGAGCGCGCGCGCACTACTTTGATGGGTGCTCAGGATGCTCAAGCGCACGTTCACCCATAGCTTTGACTGCATAGCCGCAGAATGTTGTCCGCAAATATTGTGCGCTAACTGTGGCTTAGCGTAACTGCAGTTAAGTGTGCCCGTGTAACAAGGGTATAACTAGGGTTTTAGAATCTTTGCCCGGCCAGTCACTTCACTTCTCACTGAACTCGTATTAAGATTAATTCTAATAATTTATTGCAGCGAGTTAATTTTAACCTAGGAATTTTTTTATTATGACTCCGCACTAGTCCTACTTTGGGTTTCCCAAACTGAATATCTTAACCTGAGTGTCATTTTTTGTGTTTTCCAGTCTCGTGGTTTTGGTCAAAATAAACACCCAGCTACCTAACTGAGACACCTGACCGCCCAAAAAATAGTTCATTTCTTGTGATCTTTTAGGTATTTAATTCCTCAAGCTAGAATTTAGAAACCCAAGTCCATCACGTCATCACGTTTTCCTGGAAATCCACAAAGAGCCAAACACATGGACGACAAAAGGGCCGGCAAGTCATATAAATCTGATCACACTTAAATATCTGTAATTGGCCTCCGATATCCTCGCGGGATGCTAACTGCGCACAGACGATATTACATTTTTCAACGCGCCGTTTTTTTTTTTTTTTTTTGTGCATGTGTTTCGCCATTTGGCTCAGGACGATTTTCGCGTTTTGTTCTGACCACATTTGCTGGAGACGTGAGCTCGGAACGTAAACAACTGACCCCCTTGCGCGAGAACTGGAGCAGCCGTGCACGTTCCAAAGAAAGCTCGCGCAGAAAAAAACAAGCGAAGGATCAGGGATGTCAAATGCAGGATATAGACGCTTTACACACGCGCCAAATTACAGCCGCCATTGCTGACCTTCTCTTGTCTTACCGAGATGCCGAACAACTGAAACGGCAGTTGACGATCTTCTACAAAGGTCGATGCTTTAGAAAAGGACACAGTTGAATCTAATGTGGCAATAACTTGGCCTGCTATGGTAATGATAAAGTGAAATAAACGAAATAAGAGGAAACAAAAACTGAAGGTCAGTTATAGCGGCGTCTATGCACAGCTGCTGCAAAGCGTCTATAGACAAATACTCCACTGTATCGAAGCGCCACCACACACGATTTTCGCATTGATGTACCGGCCTGTATGGTGATCCCACCGCCATCTGTTGGTTCAGAACCACACTAACTAAGAAGGGGGGAGGGTATCGCATTAAAGCCCCTTCATCCTGGGAAAAGTTTCGCCATTCATTGTTGTGGAAATGCTCGAGACACGTGCCTCGCCCCACTAATAGGAAGAACATGGCGTCTGAACTCTAGCTCAGGGCTACGGTGTGCTGCTATGCAAGTATTCTAGTACACTGTAGTGCTGCCATGATCTTTCAAGGGCTGCACATTGCACGTGCTTCTTGCATTGACGTACCTTCCGATACTTTTAAAACATGAAGGGGCTTTAAAAATTCTCAGGCGTTGACGACACCAAGCGGCAACGTTCGCAACTACAGTACCCTTGGCCGTGCAGGAGCCCATGACGTCACGAGCGCGATATACGCATTGCTCTCATCACTGGCCGATTTTAAAGCGAGAGGTAGAGAGCTACCGGACCACGTCATTTCGCTGGGATAAATGATTTTAAATTGGGACTTTACTAATCGCATATCGTTTCGTTGGCCAAAAGGAAGAGGGTAGAAAGTCAAAATCCAGCTTTTCGGTAAGAACATTTGAAAACATAGCGGACTATTTTGTACCTTCTCTCCTTCGAAAGCTCTCCGCCTTTTCACTATGATACATCCGCGGTTCCCAAAGCGCGTCAGCGGTACCAACCTCACGTTAGCCGAGCCCAGCTCACGCATTGGACACGAGAACTGCGTCATCGGACGTATGCGCTAGTCAACAATCAATCCGTCGACGAATATTTGGATTCGCGTTTGTGACCAATGAGTGCCCTGACGAAATTTACCGTCGCTGGCGAATGACAACCCCTATGGTGTGCATAAAAAGCACGGTGGAAGCAAGGAGTCATCGCACCGGTGCCGAAGTATGTCGCGACGACGTGATTTCCTCATTCGCATTGGTGGGAAGAAGAGGAAGTGAACTGGAAGAGACGCACGTCCTCACCGCTCTGTATATTTCTTACTTTGAAATATCGTAAAATTCGCCCTAACCTTGCGACAAAGGCCTCAACGCCCCGGCCAACTTCGTCGGTAAGCGTGCAAGCTCCATGTTCTCGACTTTCGAGGGAATTTCGACTCTCACGGAGCAAGGAGTCGCCGCCCTTCGCTAGGCCTAAACCACTCTATGGCCTAGCGAAGGGTGCGGCGTCCCAGTCTGCCAGAGTCTTAGCCACTATGGCTTCAGCTGGACCCCGCTTCCAGTCTCTTAACCTCTCTTCAACTCCCGGACCCACGGACGGTGACCCTATGAACTCAGCCATGTTAGGAAATGGAACAATGGAGGTATCACTCCGCCTGACAAGAGATACTCCTCAATGGTGTTGGCCATTAAGGAGGGGGAGGGAGATTGCGTGAGTGTTGCCTCCATTGCGCTCTTGCCCAAAGAAAAAATGTATCTGAGGAGAGCGGTACCTCGGATGAACCAAGTTGGGGCCTTGTGACTCCAAGATCCGACCGAGTAAAACGAGGGTGACACCACCGGAAGTAAAAAAGACAAAAAGAAAAAATTTTTCAAGATCCGAAAGTTGAAGAAGAGGAAAACTCCACGGATCGTGAGGAGAATAAGGAAGTTTTTGCCTAAGCTCTGACTGAAGAAGAAGAAGCTACCCTTTTAGGATGGGGAAAGTCGAAGAAGAGAACTCCGCGGTTCGTGAGGAGAAAAAGGAAGTTTATGTCTAAGCTCTGACTGAAGAAGAAGAAGCTACCCTTTTAGGATTGGGTTGAAGAAAAGGAAGTTTATTAAAAGGGTTTATAGTCCAGCAGTGTGTTTCTTTCTTTCTCTCTTCGTCGATTTTCCTAACGTTCAGCTGGTAATAAGTAAGCAAGGATACCACAACCCCATGCAACCAAACCAGGGCTCTGCCTTGCGCGCAGTCTACATCTTCCCACGTAGGGAACGCCCCAGAAGACGCGTCCTTACCTGAGAGCAACCGAATGGACATCTTGACTTAAACATCGCAAATAAGTTACGTAAGGAAGAGACAACAGGAAGGAAAGAGCGCTGTCACGGTACAGAGCCCATTGTAGAAGAAAGGTATTGTACCAAAATGAGTTGCTGGGCGAGTTGGATAGACATCTTGACAAATAAGTTACGTAAGGAAGAGACAACAAGAAGGAAAGAGCGCTGTTTAAGCGCTCTTTCCTTTCTGTTGTCTCTTCCTTACGTAACTTAATTGCGCTGTTTAAGTCAAGATGTCTTTCCAACTCGCCCAGCGACTCATTTTGGTACAAAACCGAATGGACACAGACCAAACCTTGAGTGACGAAGAAACAGCAGTCAACGACGAAGGAGGCTGGACGCCCCACACCAGACGAAAACCACAGAGGAAAATAGAGCCCTCGCAGCTCCGCACCGAACGCATAAGTCGGCCCCGTTACATCCTCTCGATTAGGCCACTGAATAAGACGCATGTACAGGGTGTCACAAAAAAAAAATTTACACGGTCTTTTTTACCGCAAAAATAAACTAGGCATCGCCGAACGCTCATTCTCCGCCCAAAGGTAGTGCTATAGGTCACAACCAGATGCCAAAGTTTCAGCCCGATCCGATAACTTAATCAAAAGTTATAAGTGATTTTCTGAAAATTTCAATGGGAAAATGGCGGCCGACGGAGTTTTCAAACACATGGGGCTCTATGGCACCAGAAACCGAAAACGGGCGAAAATGGGCTCCATTTTCCCATTGAGGTTTTCAGAAAATCACTAATAACTTTTGATTAACTTATCGGATGGGGCTGAAACTTTGGCATCTGGTTGTTACCTCTAGCTCTACCTTTGGGCGGAGAATGAGCGTTCGGCGATGCCTTGTTTATTTTTGCGGTAAAAATGACCGTGTAAATTTTCTTTTGTGACACCCTGTACATAATACACCAAAGCAGGCCATTACAACGGCCCTAGAACTTACGGCGCGGAACTGGCAAACAGCAAATCTAGCTCTCCATCGTTACGATCCCATTGCGAACTGCGTAATGGTGACAGTACGAGACGAGCAACACGCTGATAAACTCTCGAAGCTAACGACGCTCACAGGCAAAGCGCGAGGCAAGGAACGAACCTATGGGGTACAGATAGAACGAATGCTAGATCAAAGACCTAAGGGAAGTAAGGGGGTCATCAAGGTTAGACCAGATCAGTCGCTGAACTACATTACGGACCACCTCCGATGTGAGACCGCTACCATTCTTGACGCCAAAAGACTCGGGAAAACCGATATGCTACTCATCACTTTCGACACTGAAAAGCCTCCCTATAAGATTGTCTTCGATTACGAACTAGTAGGGGTGTACGACTACCGCCCCAAGCACATAGTGTGCTTCAACTGTCACGGGCTGGACCATATCGCCAAGCGCTGTCCCGAGGACTCGGTTTGCCGAGACTGTGGTCGTCCCCAGCATCCCCCGGATCCCGATTGCATATGGGACCTTTTCTGCGTCGCCTGCCAAAAGCCCGGCCAAATCTCGCTGAACTCGGCCTGTCCGAGCAGACTTATTCAGGCACCCCCAGAAGCTACGACACGTAACGAGAACTCTAAGACGGTGACATGGGCAACAGTAGCTAAGTCCAAAACTACTTCGGATCAGCCAAAGTCGCAGGTAATTGAATATCAAAGACAAATCGATGAACTGCGCCGCGAAAACTAACAGCTACGTATGAAACTGTAGAAGCTGGCGACGGAGTTGTCGACCCAATCTTCTGTGAGTGGGGAAATTGTGACGGAACCCACTTCGAGTACAACGCAGAGAAAACCTCGAAGCAGAACTCAAACACCGCGAGCACGTAGCAGCACTCCAAGGAGACGGCCCATGCCCAAGGTACCACGAACGATATGTCCCTCGTTCGAATTCTAGGCATCCTCCGGCAAGAGAGACACACAGAATCACGCAAACTTGAAAACAGTTTCAGAGAGGAACTCACGACATTAACGACTACCTTCTATGAACAACTAGAGGCAGTAATGACAGAACTCCGACAAATCACACAGAGGGACGACGTGGAACGACGCAAGTTACCCACTGAGGGGAAAGGAGCGAGTCGCTTACCTGCCTTCAATGAAACTGCAGAAGTTACATCCAGACCGGAACAACACTCAGGGGACGTGTAACCCACCTACAACCGATTGCGATTTTTTTACAAGAAACACGAGGCCCATGCCATATTCAAGGATACAATACGATCCAACACAATACGATTTTACACTTAGATCCTGTCACGCAACAACCGAGAGCTCAGGGTCAAGCGGCCCTACTGACTAAACGGGACTGTACTTCGATTGAACTCCCACTTCCCAATATCAGCAACGACTACCGCAAAGTGATCGCCGCCAAAATTCAACCCCCTGGGCAGCAACGATTTGTTGCTGTTTGCGTCTGCTACAGGCCAAACGCAGGAAGAGCACGACAGGATGACTTCCAGTGGGTGCGAGACATCTAACAACGGGCGGGTTCTCATCCCATCATAATAGGGGGTGATTTTAACGCCCAACACCGCGCATGGGGCTACTGCAGAGCAGATCCCAGAGGCAATGCCCTTCACGACGCTACGGAAAAGTCCGCACTCGATTTGGTTAATGCACCTGACACGGCCACAAGAGTGGGGCTGCACTCCCGAGAGCGCGACACCACACCGGACCTTACCTTTGCGACTCCAAGATTTATCCGTAAATGGGACACAATGTCCATCACTTGGGGCAGTGATCACTATCCGATCCTCTTTACTCGTAACCGCAAAGAGATGCGAAAGTGAAGCGCACACGCGTGTATTGACTGCAACATTTACCGCCAGCTTACGCAGCAACAGCCTTTCGATTCCTTCGAGCAGCTCGCCAGCATCATATACAACGCTAAGCCCGCGGCGTCAGAGATGATTGAATGCGACGAGACAACAACATGCATGAACGCACACCTTGCAAACCTCTGGAAAAGAGTACATGAGCTCACGCACCGGTACCGCTATCGCGGTAAGCGCCACCGCGATCTCATGCAGCTTAAAAATCAGTGTAAAACCATACAAGCCCACCAGCAGCTACTTGAGACGGAGACGTGGCACTCCACTTGCTCGAAGCTCGGAGAAATTTTTGGGCTTCAGCGCCTATGGGGCATTCTCCGCAACATGCTCGGGAAGAAGAAAGGGCAGCCCCCACTGAAAGGCCTTCTCCTGCAAGGCAACCCAGTGGAGGTGGAAACGAAGGTAATACGGACCTTCTTCCCGCACGCTCGCGACAGCCCAGCATCCGATCTTCTGGAGCGAGCAATAACAAACCTTGACCCAGGGATTGACGCTCCCTTTACCTTAAGGGAGCTTACCGCGGCACTATTGAAAAGTGAGGCCCACTCAGCCCCGGGACACGACAAAGTCAATTGGTGAAACCTTCGAAATCTTCCTCTTTCAGCACAACAAAAGCTACTTGACATCACCAATGACACCTGGGAACAGGGCTCTGTGCCTGATACACCCAAGCTTTCGCTCATATATCCGATACCTTAGGAAAAAAGGACCCCACCAAGCCCGAGAACCTACGACCCATATCACTTTCGCCAACGATATGCAAGCTTGTCGAACGAATGATACTCGCCCGGATGCAACGCTACCTCGAATACGTCCAACCGGGCCTTCACCCGGCGCAGGCAGGCTTTCGTCCCAATATGGGTACGCACGACTGCCTCTGGCTCCTGCGGCGAGTGATCAACAGGAAATCCCGGAAACTCATGCCTGACTATGTCCTGGCCATTGACATGCGAAAGGCCTTTGACAACTTTCGGCAGGAAGTCATCCTTCATGAGCTGGCTCAGAGATATCCCAGCCAACGAGCCTACAACTGAATTCGTTCCTTTCTTCACAGTAGACCCATACGCCTTCACGGAACCGCACCGGGGTGGACGCCATGCACATTCTACCTTGACAGAGGCGTGCCCCAGGGCTCTATACTCGGGCCAATGCTTTTCAATCTCGCCATGGCAAGGGTAGTGTATGCCCTGGAACGGGACACCACGGTACGATTTACTATTTATGCAGATGACATTACAATATGGACTGAAGCTAGCGACCACCTAGATGAACAATAAATGCAAACTGAACTACAAGCAGCAGTCCTAAGTCTGGAGACAACCCTAGATGCACTGGGGCTGAAATTATCGCCCGAGAAGACCGAACTCATCAGCATAGACGGAAAGCGCGTCACCAACCCGAGGAAGCAAATCACCCTTGTGCTCGGCTTGGCACCAATCACCTCAACGAATGGACATATTCGCATCCTTGGTGCCCAGATCGCTAGCTGTAATAGCACACACACAAGTGGATTCAAACGTTACGTAAGAACTGGACACCCCTCCTTCACGCCGTCCGCCGCATGTCCAACAAGTATGGCAGGGCGCGACAAAGCTCAGCCGCAGCCGCAACCCTTGCGCGTGCGGTTGCAGTAGGCAGAGTCCTCTATGGGGCGCCGGTATACGAACTTTCTCTGAAAGACTTACGCGACATAGAACAATTACATAGAGCTACCCTGCGTACAGTAACGGGGCTGCCCAAGCACACTAGGATGACCCTCCTCCAGCAGTTGGCACCAATACCTCCGATCCAGACCATCATTACCGAGGCCCGTATACGAATGCGGTCCCGCTTGGACAACTTCTACCAGGGAAAGCTGACAACCCCATGGGACCAAAGGCGACGGTGCGATACAATGCCGGACGTCAGTGGGATCATTTCACCCTGGGAAACTCCCCCGCATGGAAGCTTCACCAGCCGCCCTATGCTCAGATTGGCCGCAGATGCTAGTCGCAGCCGAAGCTGCCGGCACGCCAGCAGTGCAGACAACGTTATTAACGTCAATACGGACGCAACGGCAAAAAATTACAGAGTCAGCATGGCCTGGATCTGTGACACTGACCCTCGCATACAAGGACAGCACTCATGTGCTCCCCCACAGGGCACCGCACTCCATGCGGAACTCCCCGCCCTTTGGAGAGCACTGGAGGACGTACAGCACACAGCCTTAGGAGACGCGACTCTCCGACACCAATATCGCCTCTTAACCGACTCCTTCGCAGCGGTGCAGGAACTATCCTTCTCCACCACGGAAGACGTCACAGCGAATCAAATTAGAAAAAGACTGCAGATGCTTCAAGAATTTGCAATCAAGGTAAACATACTCTGCACCCCAGGACATACAGCGCATGACGGGGGTAATGCTGCGGCGCATGCAGCAGCCGTACAGGCACGCGGGATGGACCACACTTACGCCACCCCGCACCCCGACAATCCCACACTCCAGACCCCCTATCACCTGGATACGACCGAAACGCCCTTGAACAGGCATATAGCCTACATGCACTTCATTCGTACCTCCATCAAGACCCCTAGCAAACAGCGTATCATGGAGACTACAATCTAGACGCCTGTCATCAAAGGACTTTCTAGGCAGTAAGAAGTTTGTATAAACAAAGTCATCGCAAACACACCACACATAGTCAGTAAGTGACAGCCGCCACCTGTATCAGCCGCACCACCAAGATGCAGCCAATGTCTCCAATGGTGCCGCGCAGATTTGTGGTATCTCATAAAGTACTGTCCTGCCTTCGCACGGGGTCGAGGCCGCATCGACGACCTACAAGTGACCTCTCTTGCAGCCCTTACTGCTATAATACGAACAGATGATGATGCCCAAAAGGCTGTCGCGAGTAGACTGCCCTAGTATCTTGCCCAAAATGTTGAAATGACCAAACCCCCTCCAGTACCCCCCCCCCCCCCCCCGCCCCTCTTCTTCCCCACGGCGGCCTCGAGCCATCCTTGTCATTAAAGGACTTCAATCAATCAATCAATCATTCGCATCTGAGTCGAGGATTAAAGTTAAGGAGGAAGAAGTAGGAAAATCGTTTCATGACCCCTTCAAGCTGAAACCGCAGCCAAAGCTGCAATCGCTGGCCCGCGCTTCAAACTTTGAGACGTGCATTTCTCGCGCGAGAGCTCGTTCTGCGGAAGAACGTTTCGAAGCAGTGACCTTGTGCTCTCGTGCTTCTAGCATTGGCTGCAGAATTAGCTTAAAGCCAGGGTCAGACTGATCACACCCATCATGCAAAAGACAGTCTGCAAACACGAGTCACCCCGAAATTCCACTCCTCAGCCCTGCCTGTTTCGATCTGGATGAGCGCAGTACCGGCGTACGATCGTGCATCACTATCTGCGTGGTGCACGTTAAGGACCCCATGCAGGCTAGCGGTTGTACGCTCTGGCTAAATTCTCATCTACAGCTGGGAGACAAGTCAGTCGTTGAGGCAGACGAAGTTCTAGGCTGTATAAACAGACACACACCCCAATTTTTATTTTTCACCGCAATATCTGTGGTTCGAATGCCGCGTGCAACGTTTCTTCTTATACTCATTGCGATGCGGCATTCGAAGCACGGATCTTGCGGTGGCGCGCGCTCGAATCTTTTTGAAAAGTGCCTTTTGTATGGTGATCTTTGTGTGACCCCGGCTCACGGTGCAAGACACACTCCTTAGGTGAGGACACGGCGGGGCTGAACGCGCGGCGCGAAGAATCAGATAGTGTTCGTTCGACGGGCATCCGAAAGCCTGCATTATTCCGCGGCCACCGTGCCCGCGGCTGACAGTGTCGCCGGCGGCCAAACGGCGAAACTGCGTGAGAGCGAAAAAAATATCTCGTTGCCATGACACCCCGGTATACCGTGGTCTTTCTGCACGAGCGACAACTCGCTGGAGCTCTGCGCGTGTGGAGCATGAGGCAGCACGAGCCGTCTATGCCGTGCGGTCGACGAGTCACCTGCCGGCGCGGCTTGAATCCATAGTGATAGAGAGAAAGAGAGAGGGTGAAAAGCGAACTTTATCTGCACCGCGCGAGGAGCGCGCTGTCCTCACCTGGGCCCGTTTTCTCGAACGCGTACCGTGGTTTAAAGTTAACTATTGTCCCTAGAAGGGGGAATTCTAGGTCACGTGACTGGGAGAGCAGGGGCGCCGAGGGAGGAGTAGTGCCTACAAGCAAAATGGCCGCGACGTCGTTTAATAAGGGCTAATAGTTCTGCTTGGTTCTGCTGAACATTGATTTCGATCCGGCTGTTATATTAATGACGCACCGTCAACCTATTAGCACGTCAAGCAAAGCGGTAGTTCAGAGGGACTACTAAACTAACCGACGGCAGGATTCCGCGAACGCATCACTCTTCAGCAGTCCGGGATCCAAGACATATGACGGTACATAAGCCTCGCAAGTGTTCTTATGGAGAGTAGAAAAATGCTTTGCGAACGAGTATTGGTATATATTTATACTAACACGTTTAATTTGTTACACTGTGCACGCCAACTCGTGAGCAGCGATTACTTGGCGGAAAAAGGGGGTTATCCTCGATAAAGTCTTTGTTCCGGGTGAACAGCTGGGACATTGTGCTGTTTTTTTGTTCGCAGGGCGCCGACAGTATGCCGACAGTATCGAGGTTTCTACATATCCCCGGTGGCCAGCAATTCAACGGTGACGAGAAGCTTAGCTTCTCGTGACCGGTGGATCGGTTGGGCAAACGGAAGAGAAGGCAAACAGTTGAGATCAGCGGGAATTGCAGAAACGTGCGTCGCAAGGAACAAAAACGAGACTACAACATCGGCGTTGGCAGACTGGAAGGCACACGGGAAAGTTATGCGTTGTTTATGGCGAAACATATTGAAGGAAATGTTTCTTACATTTTCGAATATTCGTCGACAAACTCTAGCATAGTAGCTAAAATTTCTTCGTACCATCTGAAGCAAATAAATTGGTATTCAAATACAACATTACTATATTTTGAGTTAAAATACCATAACAGATCGATAACAACCAGCGGAAAAGGAGGATAAACAAAATGACTGGCTTGTTTCACCAATAGATGGCGCATGTTACTGCCCAATCAAAAATAATTATTGTTGTTCTATATCCAGCCGTTTATTACAGTACCTACGTACTTTTTCCTTCCAAGTCACCCTGGTTTACCAAAATGGGTTTACCATCGCTTCGAGAAAACCGGTTATCTTACACCGTGCCCCGGCTGAAGGGTAAACGTAGCATAGGCCTATTTCTCTGCACCTACGGCACCGGTGCAGAAAAGTGTAGACCGGTGAACTTCCGGTCGTATCTCAATGCACTTACCTCAAGTACACAGCCCTACACTTTTCTGCACCGGTGTAGGAGATGCAGTTAAATCGATCGAGCCTACTGCAGATGTACGGCAAGTTTGTTTATTCCGGTCAATCACGAAAATACAATTTATTGTGGGTAATAGCATATTTCTGTTCACATATGTCTGCTTTGAAAATATTTTACATTGAAATATGATAAAACAAAGGGCCATAATTTGCAAGCAGGTTTGTAGGTTTGAACTATCCTTTTACACGGTAAACAGGTCAGAAGTAAAAATAAAACAAGTCAATTTTAGAGTATTTTTACCATGTCCATACTGCATTCCCCGCTTCCCTCTGTACTTTTTCGAATCCTAAGAAATATTAGCCTAAAAAGAGATGTGAGGTCGTCACTTTAAAATATTTTTTTCGGTCTCAAAATGACCTATTTGCAATGATAAGCTCTGCAACTTAAGAAAAAAAAAGTTACAATTTTGGGAACCTAAGTTTGATAACTCTATTTTTTAGCTTACATACCCATCGTCTTATTCTAAGATTAGTAAGCGTAATGCTCATCGCGTGCGACACATAAAAGATCGGAATGCTAAATATTCAAATGGAACGTTTTACAACTGTATCTATGTGTCCTTGTGGAATGTCGTATGCCTTTGCAACTCGTATCGTTTTTTCTCACATAATATAATCCCGCCTTACGAGCTCCGCCATTTACGAGTAATTCACAGCCCAAGAGAAATTGAAGGCGAGCGGTTGGAATGGTGAACACTTGAACGCCTCCTTGAAGCCGCTAACCGCCGGCAGGGCCGAGTTGCACAGAGCAATGGACTGCAGGCGTTGCCGCGCTTCCTCGCCACAAGTAGTGAAGCACTTGACGAGAAAAAACAGCTGTTCCGGAGGCACACCTTCGAAGCTCAGTTTTCGTGTCATCCCGGATGTATTCCTATTGGTGAAGTCGGCTCTATAAGCCGCATAAGTCAGCGCTGCGGAGAGGCTGCGAAAGGTGACCTGTCGCTGCTCGATGGGGAGCAGAAAGGTAGCGTGCGATGTCAGGCGGCTCTTCATCTCGAAGATCTCTTCAAGAAACGGTCCAAGGGGAGATGAGGTTAGTTCTGCCAACTGCAGTTCCCTGAAACTTGTGTCATGAAAAAAGACTAAGTCTATGAGCATCAGGACGGCCAAGCTCACCCGGGTGCCTACCACGGCAGCGATAACCTGCGGCGGAGTGTCTTCCGGAAGCAACGGCGGGACTTGGAGGAAGGATGGAACAGTTGCTTCCCTCGCAACCAGCATGCGGTACATCTCATTCTGCGACATCCCCATTATGTAGATAATTCCGTGCTGGGGCTTGCGCAGGGACGCCTTGAAGAAGGACATGCTGGAGCTACTCACTTCTAGGAATGTGTTGAAAAAGTGGCCCGACCGGCTGACGGTCATGAAGCTGTACGCCTCGTCCACGAGAGCCCACGTAAGGGTCGAGTTGAGGGAGTTCATGTATACATGTTCTATTTCGTTCGAGATTAGCGATTTCGCCGTCTCGCTAAATTTTAGGCCGTACCTCTCAAGGCCTTGTTTGGCCAGCTTCATTGCACGAAATGCGGGGACCTTGTCGTGTACCAGGTCGTCCTGCGCCTTCCATGATGCCATAGGCATGACGAAGTTCACAGCCCAGTGACAGCGATCCACAACATAGTCGTACGTAAACCGTGGGTTTTTCAAAGCCTCCATTAATTGGGCCGTCAGGTGACGAGACACCAGAGGAGACAGGTCCCAGACTATGTAGGCCCCTAGCTACAGCTTGAAGCGCTCGCGCTCCTGCGGCGTTTGGAGGAATTCCTTGTCGAACTGTTCGAACAACGCAAGTTGTAAGTTCACGATCCTGTCGTCGCGCCAAAGCTGGGAGTTGTCGGGCAGCTGACCATTGACAGCGCGCCGCAGTTGCTCGTCGTTCATGCTCATGTACGTGGGCATCGCCAACACGTTATAAAATTTCGGTGTGAGCTTGATAAATTTCTGATGAACGGCCAGCACATCGTCGATCATGCTGCTGTAAGATTGTCCCGTGCCGCCGACCATTTCGGCACAGAGCCTCCAGAAGTTCTCCGCGGTGCCAATTGGCACAAGTGCCTCCGTAGTTCCGAAGAAAGGGCCCAAGCGTTCCGCAAGGTCCAAGAACAGAGTATTTTCTGCTGGAAATTCCGGGTTACGTCCCACGTAGAAGGCCCAGACAGCCGGCAGTCCGAACTCCAGGGACGCCTGCACCATGATTTCCAGGAGCTGTTGCCTTGACGCGGGAGACTTGTGAGGCCAGGGCAGGTTTAGCCTCTGCAGGTACGACATGAGCAGATCCACTGTCCGAGTATTGGACTGCTGGCTCAGACAGCGCAGTAGCAGCAGTGCAGCCTTGTGCTCGCTCGTTCGAGGCTGCTCCGGGATCCTTACCTGGAAGAGGCTTTGGATGCGTCGCTTGTTGAATGGCCCTTCGTACTTGATCTAAGGCACTATGTACTTTTTGTTTGGCTGTCGGTCCCATCCACTGCAGACGTGCTCGTAGAAATCCTCGCAGGGGTGGACGCTGTGGTCCCGGGAGGATTGGAGGTCGTTCTCGAGCGACGTGCAGTCCGAGTCCTGTTCGCAGGCACCGAGGGTTGTGAAGATGGCCACCGGCGGGATGACTAGGGTGACCGACATTACCAAGAGCCCGGCACCGACGAACAGGCCGTACCGCATCAAGGACCGGTAACCAGAGTCGTCTTCGGGATGTTCTATGTCTTGGTTCATTCCGGGGAAGGCTCGATTGGAAGAAATAGAGGACATCGAAGGCTTTTGGACCGCAGTCGTGTTTCGAATGCTCCGTGCGCCACGTTTGTCTGATTCTCGCACTGCTCGCGTTACGAGCCTCATTCGCTTCGTCGTCTTCTTTTCTGTGCAAAACCTCCTTAATGACGAACAGACCTTTCCGAAAAATTTCAGAGGGCATCGCGGCGTGGTAGTACGCCTTATGATACATCTTATGATATGATATGATAGCGGTACACCTTATGACGTACCGCAGGAAAGGCTACAAGCGCGACTCCCTGCCTTAGGGCACATCTCGGCGGCACAAGCTCTCGTGCAATAAGGGCAGCTGCCACGCTGTGAGCTCGTTACGAGTGCCTTCGTTGCGGTACAACATAAGGTGAAACGGAGTATAGTAGTAGTTTATTGTAATATGAAAAGGGTGTGGAAGCAAGGCGAAAGGTTAGTCTCCCAATGGTGGGGTCAGCTTTAACGCCTTGCCAGGGTGGCAGGCGGAACCAAGAATGGTTATGGGAGAGGTAGCACAACAAACTCTATGATATACTATAATGCACTATAATACACTATGAAACTCTATTTACAGTGTGATACAATATTAAACAAATTGCGTGGCTAATTTTGATCTTGGTCCTTTCCTCACGTATTATAGGCTGCTATATATCCTGTGGATTTTAGATAGTCAAGTAGTGCTCTTAAAGCTTTTGTTCTCGAATGCCGAGAACCCGCCGGGAACAGGAGTGACTTGGTGTTACCGTGATGATTGAAAACCTGAGACTGTGGTTTGACAAACAGAAAATCGTGAAGTCGAAAGACAAAGGTTTTGTTATGTATTGGTTACGGTTTGGTGTATTGCCATTCAGGTGTATTGTTTGTAGTTCAGTGATCAACCGTTGGGGTGGTGGCGACGTTCGGCGTCCAGGGGAGGTGTATATAAGACGTAGAGGCAATAAAGGTTTTAGCTGAGTTTGAAAAGTTGTCTGTCCCTTTTTCTTTCCCGTTTTTTTTTTGGGTTTTTTTGTGTTATCAGCTGGAATATTAAGCTGTTTGAGGGTGGTCACAAGTGTTTCTCGGTGGTTGCTCACTGTTTTGCAATGCCAGAGAATGTGTTCGATGTCCTCCGTGGCAACACAGGCACTGCAGGCTGGGGATGTCAGGCGTTTGATGAGATGCAGTCGAGATGCGGTTCGGGCGCAACCTACCCTTATCCGATGAAGTCGAGCTTGTTCGAGCCTGCTGAAGCTTTTCTTGGGGATTGTGAACGGCGGTGTTCCAGCCGCAGTTTAAAGGTCAGGGTGAAGTTTCTGAATGGCGTTTTGAATAAGGTTGTTTGACGAATTATAGGGATGTACGGAGATTGTTGGTGTGACATCCGCATGAGTAGCACGTGCGAGAGCATCCGCAGTCTCATTTCCTTGAATGCCAACGTGGGAAGGAATCCATTGACACTGGATGGATGCACCTTCCGCGGCTGCCTTCTGCACTAGGTGGGCTATAGTGCGAGCTAGCGGAGATGCTCCTTCCAGGTTCGCGAGTTGCCTCAGAGCTGCTTGGGAATCGGAGAAGATGATCAAGTGGTGTAGTTTCGCGTGCTTGAGAGTTTCTTGTACGGCGAGCCAGATGGCAGCAAGCTCGGCACTTGCGGTGTTCAGGCAGATGTCCAAGAGACCTTTCGTGCCAATTCTGAGTTAGGGAATGCAGTAGGCAGCTGTTGCCTAATTTCCACGTATGCTACAATCTGTATATATATGCGTCTTTCCTGCGTAGTTTGTAGTTATCAACTCTTCAGTAATAGACCGTGCTACGCAATCTGCGACCCTACCTCGCCGAGTCATATCAGGAATACTTGCCAGTATTTGCAGATTCTCTTCGTCACTGTGAGGCGGAAGTGTTTCGGGAACGTTAGAAGGATAGCCGATTGTTGAACCAAATGCTTCACCCATCCTTCCTAAAAAAGAATCATGCCTCGCTATCATGCCTTCGATGAGTTGGGTTGTATTATGTGCACTGTGGAGCCTAGTAAAATGTCGAAGCACTCGTTCTTCTGCTTGATGTCGTAGTGGGGAGTCGCCGGCTTCTACGAGTGTGGGCACATTTTGTGATGAGCAGGGCAGGCGGAGGCAGAACCTTAGAGCCGTTCGGTGGAAAGTTTCAAGAGTCGTCCATTGTGCTCTTGCTATGTCGAGCAGGGGAAGTGCGTAGACCACTCTGCTTACAATGAGACCCCGATAGAGCGTCAACAGTGATGACTGGAACGGACCCCAGTTTTGACTCGCGATGCGGCGAGCACCACATATTTTACGAGATTCTTTCATAACGTGCTTAACAGCAGGGCGCCAGCTCACTCTGTCGTCTACAGTGACTCCAAGGTATTTAACTTGTGTCCGCCCTCGAATCCGTTCTCCTTCCACGTGAAGTCTTGAGAATTCGGAACGTAATCGTCCTCGTGGTCTGTAGGTGAGTGCGGAGGTCTTAGGCAGTAGACAATGTGAGGCCAGCGTGAAAGAGGAATGCCGAGGTGGTGTTGAGGGCCTTTTGGAGTTGTGCTTCAACTGTTGTTGCGTTGAGGAGCGTTGGACCAGCACACCACAGAACGACGTCGTCAGCGAATATTGCACATTTGACTGGAAATATAATTTCCTTTGGTAAAGCACGGTGGAGTGCTGCCATGACAACGTTAAAGAGTAGCGGGCTGAGGACACTTCCCTGTGGCACTCCTTGTGTGCACTCGCGTGGCGTACTGAAATGCCTGTCCAGTCTAACTTGTAGCGTTCGTTTGTTTAGAAAAGAGCGTACAAAGGCCAGTGCCCGACCTCCTACCCCGGTTAACTGGAATCTCTCTATTTTTATGTCGTGAGGAAGAGCGTGGAAAGCACGATGTATCTTAAAGAACACGGCATGTAGAACATGTTTCTGTGCTATGGTCTTCAAGAGACGAGGCAAGATCTCCGATGGCATCTGCTGTGGATCGACCTCTTCTGAAGCCCGAAAGTTCGTGTGGCACCGCGTTTGTATGTTCAAGTTGCCAAGTGAGACGGCGGTGGATCATCCTTTCTACTAGCTTGCAGGTGCAGGACGTCAGCGATATTAGGTGACTTGAGGACAAGTCCAAGTATTTTACTAGGGGGAATACCGTATTTTCCGGACTATAGTCCGCACCCGGTGTATAGTC
The DNA here is from genome assembly GCF_016920785.2 of Ixodes scapularis. Lineage (NCBI taxonomy): Eukaryota > Metazoa > Arthropoda > Arachnida > Ixodida > Ixodidae > Ixodes > Ixodes scapularis. The sequence goes on along the minus strand of NW_024609880.1, from coordinate 126,465,284 downwards.
CGCAGAGGCAAATTTGGGGTCAAAAATGAAAGATTTTGCTTAGATAGTCCGCACCCGCTGCATAGTCCGCACCCAGTGCATAGTCCGCACCTGGTGCTTAGTCGACACGAAATTCTTCTCATACGCGGCACACCTTGACATATGTATGTTTTCTTAGCTCACAAAAAAAGCCTATAATATACATAAATTATCAATAGCATACTCTTTTATTCACAAAATCCGTCCCGTCTCGTCATAATCAACGATATTGAAAAACATAATTCCTGTATAGTCCGCACGCGTAGATAGTCCGCACAGCCAGAAATTTCAACTTTTAAATATGTATAGTCCGCGGACTATAGCCCGGAAAATACGGCACATTCCACTTCTCTCAAATACAATAGCCTCGGCGCGGACAGGTATTCTGGGCTTGGCGAGAGCCATCTATCGTCGCGGAGGTCTCGGCTATCGATTATATTGATGTTCTACATACCAAATTCACTGTTGTAGCAATGCGCGAGACACGTGCCGCGCGCCACTTCTAAGAATAACATGGTGTCTAAACTCTAGCTCAGTGGTGCGCTAAATACTTTGCTGCGCTGTGCCGCCATGATCTTCCCAAGGGTCGCACGTTCCACGTGCCTCGTGCATCGACGCACCTTGCGCTACTTTTGAAACATGAAGGGGCTTTTGGTGGAATCGGAGACGACACCGCCGCGGCCGCCGAGAACATCCACGTGCGCTTGCGCGTGGACTGACGCGGGCCTCCACTCCGTCAGTGCTGGATTCGGCGCAGTAGGCGTTTTGTCTAATGCAAATGAGCAGAGTGCAATGTATTCCCCCTAGTAAAGTATTTGACAAGTCATTCGCACACTTTCCTCCTTTCTTGACAGCTATCACGGTCGATTGCAACCAGGCATTGGGTAGTACTCCTCTCTGCCAAATGTTGTTAAAATTCGGCTTGTAATTTGGGTCGGTCTTCTTCGTCTATGTTTTTGGAGCGCAGCTCTTAGGCGCCCGTTTCCGGCTTGAGCGGCGTCGGCGTCGGCATCGGCGTCAGCATCGGCGTCGGCATCGGCGTAGGCGTCGCCGTCGGCGTAACCGCGAGAGGTAGAGAGCTCCCGTCCACGTCATTTCGATTCCGTACCTCTTTAAAGGGGCCACGAAACGAATTTTGGGCTTGGATAAATGATTTTAAATTGGGACTTTACTAATCGCATATCGTTTAGTTGGCCAAAAGAAAGAGGGTAGAAAGTCAAAAGCCAGCTTTTCGGTACGAATACCTGCGAACACGAGCGATACCACACACGATTTCTCGCATTGATGTACAGGCCTGGAAGGCGACCCCACCGCCATCTGTTGAATCAGAATCACACTAACTGCAGGTAGGTTTCCACTTTAAAGCTCCTTTATCTTGGGAAAATGTGGCGCCATTCATTGTTGTGGAAATGCTCGAGACACGTGCCTCGCGCCACTTCTAGGAAGAACATGACGTCTGAACTCTAGCTCAGTGCTGAGCTGTGCTGCCATGATCTTCCAAGGGCTGCACGTTGCACGTGCTTCTTGCATCGACGCACCTTGCGCTACTTTTAGAACACGAAGGGGCTTTAAAAATTATCACGCGTTGACGACACCAAGCGGCCACGCTCGCAACTGTAGTACCCTTGGCCGTGCAGGAGCCCATGACGTCACGAGCGCGATACGCATTGCTTTTATCACTGGTCGATTTTGAAGCGAGAGGTACAGAGCTCCCGGCCACGTCATTTCGATTCCGTACTCCTTTAAGCTGAAACCGCAGCCAAAGCTACAATCGCGTGCTGGCCAGCGCTCCAAGCTTTGAGACGTGCATTTCTCGCGCAAGAGCTCGTTCTGCGGAAGAACGTTTCAAAGCTGGGTCACACTGATCACACATCATGCAAAATACAGTCTCCAAACACGAGTCACCACAAGATTCCAATTCCCACCCCTGCCCGCGTTTCGATCTGGATGAGCGTCGCCGTACGAAAATATCAGATTCAGGCCGCAATGAAAAATGCCGGTTCCGCCTAGACCCGAAATTGGGGCACCAGTTTGTATCAAGCCTGGAACCGCGCACTTCCAGCCCCAATTTTAAACCCGGGCGGTGCACCGCCAGAATACCCGCTGCGCTCATCACTGGACTCTACAAAAGGATTTCTTGTTATGCCCTTAGCCGTTACAACCGAGGCATCGTCGTGATTTCAGACCCAGTCCGCCTGGGTCTGAAGTCGCGACGATCTCTCGGTTGTAACGGCTAAGGGCATCGCGCGAAAGACTTTTGTAGAGCCCAGTGGTGAGCTCAGCGGTAATTCCGGCGGCGCACACGGTCGTCCAGGCGTCGTCGCGTCCTCATTAAACACGGTGCACGGAACACACACACAGCACGCACAAGCACAGTATCCAGTGTTGGAGAGTGCATCAGGAAGTTCCGGCGGGCAAGCGGTATCCGAGTTGTCCAAGTATTGTCACCAAGCACACCAGCGCCAAGCGCATCCAGATGCCGAGCCAAAGTGCAATGGGTCGGCAGCTTCACACTATATAAAGATTCAAAGCCGAGGTCAGTGGGTATCCATCCAGGGAAACGATGGGCGCGTCAGTATCCGTGCACCCGCAGCGCGAACGTCGCCGCCGGGCGAGCGCCGACTGACAGTCAGATGAGAACGAAGAAGAAACTGAACCGACTAAACTCTCGGCGCTGCGCTGCCGCCGACTGCAACAGACAACATACAAAGCCAGGCGCGCGCGCAGAGAACGCCCGCTCGCAGAACCTGCGCGGCGGATGCGCCTGTCACTGATACGTGACCTGCGAAAGACCGCGGAAGTTCTCCTTCAACCCCCCCCCCCCCCCCCACCCCTTCCTCCCCTCCTCCAGTCACGCATGTGCGCGCCCGCTGGCTGGAAGCAGACCCTACTTGAACAAGGGGAGCGCATCGGCTGCACCGACCACCGTGCGATTCCAGTGCGTTGCGTCTCACTGGATCCGACTGGTTACACCCAGAATCGCGCGGATCGGAACTGTCCACAAGTTTAGAAGCCCGCGGATCCGAACTGGAACCGCTCCGATCTGACATTTTTGTACGGGTCGTACCGGCGTCTGCGTGGTGCACGTTAAGGACCCCATCCAGACTAGCGGTTGTACGCTCTGGCTAAATTTCTCATCTACAGCTGGGAGACAAGTCATCCGTTGAGGTCGACGAAGTTCTAGGCTGTATGAACGTACACACACCCCGATTTTTATTTTTCACCGCAATATCTCTGGTTCGAATGCCGCATGCAAAGTTTCTCCTTGAACTCATTGCCATGCGGCATTTGAAGCACGGATCTCGTAGTGACTCGATTTCAAATCTGTATGAAAACTGTCTTTTATATGGTGGTGTTTTTATCATGTAGAACTAGTATGGGCTTATTTCTCTGCACCTCCTGCACTGGTGCAGAAAAGTGTAGACCGGTGAACATCCGGTCGTATCTCAATCAATCAATCAATCAATCAATTTTATTTACATCATCATCAGATAGAGATGTAGGCGGCAGAGTCAAAAACTTGTGTACTTGAAGCGCATGCCTCAAGTACACTGTCTTACACTTTTCTGCACCGCTGTAGGAGGTGCAGTTAAATCGATTGAGCCTACTGCAGACGTACGGAGTGAGCTTCAAGTTTGTTCATTCCGGTCAATCACGGAAATACTATTTACAGTGGGTGATACCTTATATTTCTGTTCACATGTATATTTCGAAAATATTTAACATCGAAATATGATAACCCAAAGGGCCATGATTTGCAAGCAAGTTTGTAGGTTTGAATTATCGTTTTCCACGGTGAAAAGGTCAGAAGTATAAAACAAACAAGTCAATTTTAGAGGATTTTTACCACGTCCATACTGCATTTCCGACTTCCCTTTCTACTTTTTCGATTCCTAAGAAATATTAGCCTAGAAAGGGCTGTGAGGTCATCACTTTGAAACATTTTTGTCGGTCTCAAAATTACCTATTTGCAATAATAAGCTCTGCAACTTAAGAAAAAAAAGTTACATTTTTGGGAACCTAAGTTTGATAACTCTATTTCTTAGCTTATATATCCACCGTCTTATGCTTAGAGTAGTAAGCGCCATACTCATCGCGTGAGACACGTAAAAGATCGGAATGCTAAATACTCAAATGGAATATTTTACAACTGCATCTATCTGTCCTTGGGGAATGTCATATGCATTTGCAACTCGTATCGCTTTCTCTCACATAATATAATCCAGCCTTACGAGCTCCGCCATTTACGAGTAATTCACAGCCCAAGAGAAATTGAAGGCGAGCGGTTGAAATGGTGAACACTTGAACGCCTCCTTGAAGCCGCTAACCGCCGGCAAGGCCGAGTTGCACAGAGCAATGGACTGCATGCGTTGCCGTGCGTCCTCGCCACAAGTAGTGAAGCACTTGACGAGAAAAAACAGCTGTTCCGGAGGCACACCTTCGAAGCTCAGTTTCTGTGTCATCCCGGATGTATTCCTATTGGTGAAGTCGGCTCTATAAGCCGCATAAGTCAGCGCTGCGGAGAGGCTGCGAAAGGTGACTTGTCGCTGCTCGATGGGGAGCAGAAAGGTAGCGTGCGATGTCAGGCGGCTCTTCATCTCGAGGATCTCTTCCATGAACGGTCCAAGGGGAGATGAGGTTAGTTCTGCCAACTGCAGTTCCCTGAAACTTGTGTCATGAAAAAAGACTAAGTCTATGAGCATCAGGACGGCCAAGCCCACCCGGGTGCCTACCACGGCAGCGATAACCTGCGACGGAGTGTCTTCCGGAAGCAACGGCGGGACTTGGAGGAAGGATGGAACAGTCGCTTCCCTTGCAACCAGCATGCGGTAGATTTCATTCTGCGCGATCCCCATTATGTAGATGATTCCGTGATGGGGCTTGCGCAGGGACGCCTTGAAGAAGAACATGCTGGAGCTACTCACTTTTAGGAATGTGTTGAAAAAGTGGCCCGACCGGCTGACCGTCACGAAGCTGTACGCCTCGTCCACGAGAGCCCATGTAAGAGTCGAGTTGAGGGCGTTCACGAATACATGGTCAATTTCGTTCGAGATTAGCGATTTCGCCTTCTCGCTAAATTTTAGGCCGTACCTCTCAAGGCCCTGTTTGGTAAGCTTCATAGCACGAAATGCGGGGGCGTTATCGTATACCAGGCCGTCCTGCGCCTTCCACGATGCCATAGGCATGACCAAGTTCACAGCCCAGAGACAGCGATCCACAACATAGTCGTACGTAAACCGTGGGTTTTTCAAAGCCTCCATTAATTGGGGCGTCAGGTGACGAGACACCAGAGGAGACAGGTCCCAGACTATGTAGGCCCCTAGGTACAGCTTGAAGCGCTCGCGCTCCTGCGGCGTTTGGAGGAATTCCTTGTCGAACTGTTCGAACAACGCAAGTTGTAAGTTCACGATCTTGTCGTCGCGCCACAACTGGGAGTTGTCGGGCAGCTGACCGTTGACAGCGCGACGCAGTTGCTCGTCGTTCATGCTCATGTACGTGGGTATCCCCAACTCGTTATAAAATTTCGGTATGAGCTCGATAAATTTCTGATGAACGGCCAGCACATCGTCGATCATGCTGCTGTAAGACTGTCCCGTGCCACCGACCTTTCGGCACAATGCCTCAAGAAGTTCTCCGCGGTGCCAATTGCCACAAGTGCCTCCGTAGTTCCGTAGAAAGGGCCCAAGCGGTCTGCGAGGTCCAAGAACAGAGTATTTTCTGCTGGAAATTCCGGGTTACGTCCCACCTGGAAGGCCCAGACAGCCGGAAGTCCAAACTCCAGGGACGCCTGCACCATGATTTCTAGGAGCTGTTGTCTCGACGTGGGAGACTTGTGAGGCCAGGGCAGGTTTAGCCGTCGCAGGTACGACGTGAGCAAATCCACTGACCGAGTACTGGACTGTTGGCTGAGACAGCGCAGTAGCAGCAGCGCAGCCTTGTGCTCGCTCGTTCGAGGCTGCTCCGGTATCCTTACCTGGAAGAGGTTTTGGATGCGTCGCTTGTTGAAGGGCATTTCGTACTTGATGTAAGGCACTATGTACTCTTTGTTTGGCTGTCGGTCCCATCCTCCGCAAACGTGCTCGTAAAAATCCTCGCAGGGGTGGACGCTGTGGGCCCGGGAGGATCGGAGGTCGTTCTCGAGCGACGTGCAGTCCGAGTCCCGTTCGCAGGCACCGAGGGTTGTGAAGATGGCCACCGACGGGATGACTGGGGTGACCGACATTACCAAGAGCCCGGCGCCGACGAACAGGCTGTATCGGATCAAGGACTGGCAACCAGAGTCGTCTTGGCGATTTTCTGTGTCTTCGTTCATTCCGGGGAAGGCTCAATTGGAAGAAATAGAGGACTTCGAAGGCTCTTGGACCGCAGTCGTGTTTCGAATGCTCCGTGCGCCACGTTCGTTTCATTCTCGCACTGCTCGCGTTACGAGCCTCCTTCGCTTCGTTGTCTTCTTTTTTGTGCAAAACCTCCTTAATGACGAACAGGCCTTTCCGAAAAATCCCAGAGGACATCGCGGCGCGGTAGCAGTAGTAGGAGTTTATTGTAAGATGGAAAGGGGGTAGAAGCAAGGCGAAAGGTTAGTCTCCCAATGCTGGGGTCAGCTTTCACACCTTGCCAGGGGGGCAGGGGGAACCAAGAATGGTTGTGGGAGAGGTGGCGCAACAAACTCTATGATATACTATAATACACTATGATGCACTATTTACTATGTGATACAATATTAAACAAATTGTGTGGCTAATTTTGATCTTGGTCCATTCCTCACGTATTATAGGCTGCTATAGCCTGCGGATTTTAGGTAGTCAAGCATGCGCTCTTAAATCTTTTGTTTTCGAATGCCGCCCACCTGCCGGGAACAGGAGTGACTTGGTGTTGCCAGCTGGAATATTAAGCTGTTTGAGGGTGGTCACAAGTATCTTTCGGTGGTTGCTCACCGCTCTGCAATGCCAGAGAACGTGTTCGATGTCCTCCGTGGCACCACAGGCACTGCACTGACTGCAGGCTGGGGATGTCAGGCGTTTGATGAGATGCAGTCGAGAAGCGGTTCGGGCGCAGCCTACCCTTATCCGATGAAGTCGAGCTTGTTCGAGCCTGCTGAAGCTTTTCGTGGAGATTGTGTACGGCGGTGTTCCAGCCACAGTTTCAGGGTCAGGGTGAAGTTTGCGGGCTTCTTCTAACTCCGATTCCCACAGACCCTGTCTCCGGATGAATATGACACTGCAATACTTCGCACTCGGCAAAAGGGTTTATTCACTCACTCATTGCCTTGGGGGGTTACGGGATCGGGGGACGGTCATCAGCGAGGCCGGGGGAGAGTCCGCTGCCCGAGCAGCTTCTCCGAGTCCCAGCGGTGGTCGTCCACACCGCGTCATGGGGACGTCGTCGTCCAGGGTCGCTGTCCGGTCCGTTTGTCGAGTCCGGCACTCGAGTGCCCGCACTCCCCCGCGCCAGCGTCCGGCGCCGTCCGAGCTCGCCTCCATGACCGGTCCCTTGTCTCGTCGGCAGCCCAAGCTTTCTTCCTTTGTCTCCGTTCCCCTCTTAAGACCTTCCCAAGTCCTTGTCCTGCCGACCGTCCAATCGGGAACCTTGCTGCGAGCCGACCCTCCGACGTCAGCGCTGGGTGAGGGGGCGCTTGCCCCGTTCCTCCCGGAGAGCTCGGACGTTCCGCGACAGGACGGCGACAGAAAACGGGAAGGTCACGGGGAACGAAGGAGCGCCCGACGGTACGGCGGCGGGGACCGGGAAGGTCACGGAGCGCGGGGGAGCCAGGGAGAGGGTCCCCACACCTCCCCTCCCTCAAGGCTCGGACCCCGGGGGGCTTGAGGATGCGTGGTCCCCAGGACCCTTGGCAGGGAGCTCGTTCAGCTGAGTGTCACCGATGACGACGAGCACCCTCGATGATGATGATGGCATCAAACCAAGCAGGTCAGCGGTGAACGTCCATTCACTGGGAAGCTCGTCACCGACGGAGCACGGTCCACGAACTGGTCCGGAGCACCACAGCTCACAACACGGACGGGCACTCAGGCACACACAACACGCCGGCTCTTAAAGTTCGCTTCCGTCCCTAATGTAGCAGACAGCGAATCGCGCAAAAACGAATACCGGCACGCTATATCAGACAGCGCGACGAAACCAAAATCTTTCGATCGTTGGACATGCCACGAGATAAAAACAAAACTCTTCATTTCAATACCAACAGGCAGGCAATCATCAAGAACGTCAAGCTACAGGTTCAAGAGGTACATAAGAGGAAATCTATTCCTGAACTAAAAAGCGTGAGCACTCATGGTGTACTCAAATCGTACATACACCCACTATACAACATTTGCTCCTATCAAACTCAACCGCATTCTTTTAAAACAGTAAGCAATCCACCAGAGCGTCAGAACCGCACACCTCTGACAACAATATTAATCTCCAACACATTCGCGAAGAACGTACAAAACCTCAAGAACTAACAATAACCTCCCGTAAAACAGAAACGGCCACAAATCCTGTCCCGTTCGCGAGGTGCGACTCGCAAAAAGCACGCTGGCAACAACCCATGACGGGCCCTCATGCACTCGGCGTTCACGCTACCCGAGCTACAAACACGCTACAGCCAAGCTGCGCAGCACGCCTTCATCAGAAGGCGTAATCACCTTCCTGAGAGGCCGCTGTTCCGTGGTACCGGGCACTTACACCAGTACAAAGGGAACAGTACCTGGATCGTGCGAACAGCAGATCTCATTGGACAGCCTATTTATACGGCTATGTCCGCAACGTCTGGGCATGTACCAGACGTTACCGCTTCACCGCTCGGAGGTAACCACCCAACAGGAGCGACGAGCGCGTAACGGCGGTCGGCACCGAACCCCGCACGGGCTCGATAACCGCGACAAGCGCATCGACGCACGTTAGAGTTCTCCCTCGGCCAAAACCCCACACCGCATAACTAAAAAGTCTTCCAGCTGATGTCAAGGCCGGCCGGGATCGAGCAATAAAGGTACGCCGTCAACGCGTCTCGCGACTCTTCGACGTTCTCGAATCGAGCAACGTGTCCACATACAAACGCAGTAGGTTACGCACAAAGCTCGCCCCCAGCCAAGTCAACCCGCCGCATGACTGAAAAGTCTTCTTGCGACTGTGAGGACAGGCAGGGTTCGAACAATGTATGTATCCCACACACGCACCTCTCAACTTCCGCGCAACGAGCGCGATACCAAAATGCCAAATAATCTAACCGGCCGGTCTTGGAAATGGACGAGCTAATAAACTATATTTGCTCTGCATAAACAGTTTCCGCAGCGTCGAAGTGTCTACAGCATTTACCGCCGCATTCCAACACCCGCTACCCATTCATGCAAAGGCTGCAGTTAGTACAGCGACGGGCTGACCCAACGCACAACAGTTATAGGCCGCCGACGGCCATGCCGCTGCCATAATTTCTAGGCTTCCCGGGCACGTACCCGCCGACGTAAACCGTACGTTTTCCCGGGCCAACCGCGCATCTGTACAGGATAAAACTATGAACAACTCGTCACATCACTGCAAGACCGCCACTCCCCTCGTGCAGGTTTTCACTGCACGAGCCCAGCTCTTTTCCCACCAGCTGTCTTTTCTGCCCTAAATTTGTAATTTCACTCTAGTCCAGGTCTTTGCACGACCAATTACGCTCTCTACGCCCTCGCGTCCCAACGCGAACCCAACCGCGGCCGAGAGCCGTATCCAGCGGCAGCGCAAAGCGCGCGCTGGCCGCCGCTCCTCCGGAGACGGAGAAAACGAAATAAAGAGTAACTCCCGCCTCGAGGCTCAACCATCGATATGGCGGTGTGAGGATCCGGAACCAACTGTGCGCACAATCAAACGGGATCAACCTCACGACTCTACAACTAGAAACGCACGGGTCATGCCCATCGCGTCAGACTTGACTCCACGGAGCATTACACACGCACAGCCACTGCTAAAGTGAAAACGGAAACTCTGTGGTTTTCGGGATTCCGATGTCCACGCACCGGACATCGCGTACCCGGCACGATTTAGTGGGCTCAGCCCCTAAATGCAGCCTCTGGCAAGAAGGTACTCGCTCAAAGCGATCTTGGTCGGAACCACAAGAGCGCATCCGTACCTTAAAACGCTGTCAACTAACGACGCTCAAAACCGCGCCGACAGCTCAAGCAAGGCCAACTGGGAGCTAGCATGCGGTCAAACCGAGACGCTAGTCTCCTCCCGGACAAAATGCAATGCGGGAATAATTTCCAAACACAGTCCATGCAACCGCCATCCGCAATGGGTGCGTTCTCCATCCGGAGCGATGCCTCTCTAACGCGTCCGATCAGTAACAAGCGGTCCAAAACAATACATCGATACGCGAGCAAAGGCGGTTAGGCGCGTCACATCCCCCGAAGCGTGAGCCGGCATCTTTCCCAGCGGACGCGGACGGCCGGAGGCGTAGGTGGGGTGACGCCCGACGCTACATGCCTCGAGGGGTGCGGTAATTTCCACGCACACAGCGCGCTTGCGTAGCAGGATCAACCTGCCAGCATCGAACGGTGCGCTGAACAGCAAACACTCAAAGCGCTTCTCGTAACGGGGGATAGGCGAATTACTGACAGGCTGGGGAAAAGGGTTAATCCCTTAAAACAGCGGTCAAAATCCGCGCCTCCTAGTCAGACAGGCGATAATGTCAGGGCCTCCGTGCGGCGCTCCCGCAACGAAACTTCGTGCGGCGCTCCCGCGACAAAGATGACCCCCAAAAAGAGCGCGAAACAGTGCCCTAACTCAACCGGAAACAGGTTAGAAATCGGAATGCCTGCCTGATCAAGAATCAGGCCCCACGTTGCGGCGCCAGTTTATGCGGGCTTCTTCTAACTCCGATTCCCACAGACCCTGTCTCCGGATGAATATGACACTGCAATATTTCGCTCTCGGCAAAAGGGTTTATTCACTCACTCATTGCCTTGGGGGGTTTCGGGATCGGGGGACGGTCATCAGCGAGGCCGGGGGAGAGTCCGCTGCCCGAGCAGCTTCTCCGAGTCCCAGCGGTGGTCGTCCACACCGCGTCATGGGGACGTCGTCGTCCAGGGTCGCTGTCCGGTCCGTTTGTCGAGTCCGGCACTCGAGTGCCCGCACTCCCCCGCGCCAGCGTCCGGCGCCGTCCGAGCTCGCCTCCATGACCGGTCCCTTGTCTCGTCGGCAGCCCAAGCTTTCTTCCTTTGTCTCCGTTCCCCTCTTAAGACCTTCCCAAGTCCTTGTCCCGCCGACCGTCCAATCGGGAACCTTGCTGCGAGCCGACCCTCCGACGTCAGCGCTGGGTGAGGGGGCGCTTGCCCCGTTCCTCCCGGAGAGCTCGGACGTTCCGCGACAGGACGGCGACAGAAAACGGGAAGGTCACGGGGAACGAAGGAGCGCCCGACGGTACGGCGGCGGGGACCGGGAAGGTCACGGAGCGCGGGGGAGCCAGGGAGAGGGTCCCCACAAGTTTCTGAATGGCTTTTTTAATAAGGCTGTTTGACGAATTATAGGGATGTGCGGAGATTGTTGGTGTGATATCCGCATGGGCAGCACGTGCGAGAGCATCCGCAGTCTCATTTCCTTGAATGCCAACGTGGGAAGGAATCCATTGACACTGGATGGATGCACCTTCCGCGGCTGCCTTCTGCACTAGGTGGGCTATAGTGCGAGCTAGCGGAGATGCTCCTTCCAGGTTCGCGAGTTGTCTCAGAGCTGCTTTGGAATCGGAGAAGATGATAAAGGGGTGTAGTTTCGCGTGCTTGAGAGTTTCTTGTACGGCGAGCCAGATGGCAGCAAGCTCGACACTTGCGGCGTTCAGGCAGATATCCAAGCGACCTTTCGTGTAAACTCCGAATCCATGTCAGAAAGAGAATGTGTGGTATGGAACGTGGTTATATACGCATTTGAGCATTTGACCGCAGCGTGACATGGATGAGAACGAACGAAAGGCTCGGCATGCTGCGGCTCACTGTCTACGCAGACAAGTACCACCAGAGCTTCGTCTTAATCAACATTTCACCACGTGCAGATGCGTTTTTTTTTTATACTCTGTTTCGTGCTAAATGCCAGCGTAGCTGAGGCTACAAGAGCGAGCTGCGAGCTTTTAGCTCGCAGCTCGCTCTTGGGGGGTCTCGACCTTGGGGGGTCACGCGACCCCCCAGAAACATTTTTCCGCTAGATTTAGCGGGGAATTTTTTCCGCTATATCTAGCGGGGAAATTTTTCCGCTAGATTTAGCGCGGAATTTTATACGTTAGATTTAGCGGGGAATTTTTTCCGCTAGATTTAGCGGGGAAATTTTTCCGCTAGATTTAGCGCGGAAATTTTACCGCTAGATTTAGCGGGGAATTTTTCCCGCTAAATTTAGCGGCACAATGTTTCCGCTACATTTAGCGGGAAATGTTTTCCGCTAGATTTAGCGGGGAAATTTTTCCGCTAGATTTAGCGGGGAAAATTTTCCGCTAAGTTTAGCTGGAAAAATTTTTCCGCTAAATCTAGCGGGAAAATCTTCCCGCTAGATTTAGCGGGGAAAGTTTTCCGCTATATCTAGCGGGGAAATTTTTCCGCTAGATTTAGCGGGACAATGTTTCCGCTACATTTAGCAGGAAATGTTTTCCGCTAGATTTGGCGGAGAAAGTTTTCCGCTAGATTTAGCGGGAAAAATTTTCCGCTAGGTTTAGCTGGGAATTTTTTCCGCTAAATCTAGCGGGAAAATTTTTCCGCTTGATTTAGCGGGGATATTTTTCCGCTATATCTCGCGGGGAAATTTTTCCGCTAGATTTAGCGCGGAATTTTTTCCGCTAGATTTTGCGGGGAATTTTTTCCGCTAAATTTAGCGCGGAATTTTTTCCGCTAGATTTAGCGGGAAAATTTTTCCGCTAGATTTAGCGGGGAAATTTTTCCGCTAGATTTAGCGGGAAATCTTTCCACTAGATTTAGCGGGAAAAATTCTCCGCTAGATTTAGCGGGGAATTTTTCCGTTAAATCTAGCGGGAAAAATATTCCGCTAGATTTAGCGGGAAAATTTAGCGGGAAAAAAAAGTAAAAGAAAGCGCAGCTCTTAGGGGCCCGTTTCCAGCTTGAGCGGCGTCGGCGTCGCCGTCGGCGTCGGCGTAACCGCGCGGTGCATTGTGGGTAAATTTCCCCGCTAAATCTAGCCGTAAATTTCTCCGTTAAATCTAGCGGAAAAACTTCCCCACTAAATCTAGAGAAAAATATTCCCCGCTAAATCTTGCGGAAAAATTTCCCCGCTAAATCTAGCGGAATATTTTCCCGGCTAGATTTAGCGGAAAAAATTCCCCGCTAAATCTAGCGGAAAAATTTTCCCGCTACATCTAGCGGGAAAATTTCCCGCTAAATCTAGCGGGAAAATTTCCCCGCTAGATTTAGCGGAAAAATTTTCCCGCTAAATCTAGAGGGAAAATTTTTCCGCTAGATTTAGCGGGGAATTTTTTCCGCTAAATCTAGTGGGAAAATTTTCCCTCTAGATTTAGCGGGGAAATTTTTCCGCTAAATCTAGCGGGGAAATTTTCCCGCTAGATTTAGCAGGAAATTTTCCCGCTAGATTTACCGGGAAAATTTTTCCGCTAGATTTAGCGGGGAATTTTTTCCGCTAAATCTAGCGGGGAAGAATTTCCGCTCGATTTAGCGGGGAATTTTTTCCGCTAAATCTAGCAGGGAAAATCTTCCGCTAGATTTAGCGGGGAAATTTTTCCGCTAGATTTAGCGGAGAATTTTTTCCGCTAAATCTAGCGGGGAAATTTTTCCGCTAGATTTAGCGGGGAAATTTGTCTGCTAGATATAGCGGGGAATATTTTTCTCTAGATTTAGTGGGGAAGTTTTTCCGCTAGATTTAACGGAGAAATTTACCACTAGATTTAGCGGGGAAATTTACCCACAATGCACCGCGCGGTTACGCCGACGCCGGCGGCGACGCCGACGCCGACGCCGCTCAAGTCCGAAACGGGCCCCTAAGAGCTGCGCTCTAAAAGTGAAAGCTGTTTACAACTCCCTGTAACGCCGAATTAGAGCGCAGCTCTTGAGGAGGAGGAGGGAAGGGTACTGGGGGGGGGGGTCAGTGACTTTGGGGGGGTCATGTGACCTAGGGGGTCACGTGACGATGACAATGTCGATGACGTCATCAGTAACAATGACGATGCGGATACCGATGACGTCATCAGTGACGTCACTGATGACGTCATCAGTGATGATGACGATGACGATGCGGATGCCGCTGACGTCATCAGTGATGATGAGGATGACGATGTGTATGCCGGTGACGTCATCAGTGACGTCACTGATGACGTCATCAGTGATGATGGCGTCATCGCATCGTCATCGTCATCAGTGATGATGACGATGACGATGCGGATGCCGGTGACGTCATCAATGACGTCACATGACGTCATTGGGGGTTACGTGACTGGGGAAGTCACGTGACTCTGGGTGTCACGTGACCTTGGGGGTCACGTGACCCTGGGGAGAGGTCACGGAACCTTGGGGTGACTTGAGGGTCACGTTACCTTGGGGTGACGTTGGGATGACCTTGGGGGGTCACGTGACCTTGGGGTGACCTTGGTTACGCCGTACGCCGACGGCGACGCCGCTCAAGCCGGGAACGGGCCCCTAAGAGCTGCGCTCTAAAAAGAAAACTAGGGCACGTATTGAAAAACAGTTTTCTGTTCCATAATCCACGGGTGGTAGGGATTAACTCCCACACCTATCGACCTGAAGTCCGAGAACTGTTGCACAGCCCCTTTAAACTCTGTGCAAAAGCTGTCCACAGTGGGGGCGTAGCCAGGGGGGTGGCTTATAGGGCTTCAGCCCCCCCCCCCACTCCCCCCGACTCCCCGATATTCAGCCGACCCTATATTATACACATGCATTTTGACCCCCCCCCTCCCCCTTTCCGCACCCCAGGTCAGAGACGACATCCCAGCCGCCTCAGCCCCCCCCTCCCCCCCCCCCCCCCGAAAACAATTCCTGGCTACGCCACTGATCCACAGACTTTACCCCTGTTACACGGCTGCTGTTGCGCGGCAGCTATTTCGGACAGCTATTTCAGAAGAAGTGAAGAGCGCGCGCGCACTACTTTGATGGGTGCTCAGGATGCTCAAGCGCACGTTCACCCATAGCTTTGACTGCATAGCCGCAGAATGTTGTCCGCAAAATATTGTGCGCTAACTGTGGCTTAGCGTAACTGCAGTTAAGTGTGCCCGTGTAACAAGGGTATAACTAGGGTTTTAGAATCTTTGCCCGGCCAGTCACTTCACTTCTCACTGAACTCGTATTAAGATTAATTCTAATAATGTATTGCAGCGAGTTAATTTTAACCTAGGAATTTTTTTATTATGACTCCGCACTAGTCCTACTTTGGGTTTACCAAACTGAATATCTCAACCTGAGTGTCATTTTTTGTGTTTTCCAGTCTCGTGGTTTTGGTCAAAATAAACACCCAGCTACCTAAATGAGACACCTGACGGCCCAAAAAATAGTTAATTTCTTGTGATCTTTTAGGTATTTAATTCCTCAAGCTAGAATTTAGAAACCCAAGTCCATCACATCATCACGTTTTCCTGGAAATCCACAAAGAGCCAAACACATGGACGACAAAAGGGCCGGCAAGTCATATAAATCTGATCACACTTAAATATCTGTAATTGGCCTCCGATATCCTCGCGGGGTGCTAACTGCGCACAGACGATTTTATATTTTTCAACGCGCCGTTTTTTTTCTTTTTTTTTTGTTGTGCATGTGTCTCGCCATTTTGGCTCAGGAAAATTTTCGCGTTTTGTTCTGACCACATCTGCTGGAGACGTGAGCTCGGAACGTAAACAACTGACCCCATTGCGCGAGAACTGGAGCAGCCGTGCACGTTCCAAAGAAAGCTCGCGCAGAAAAAAACAAGCGAAGGAACAGAGATGTCAAATTCAGGATATAGAAAAATACTCCACTGTATCGAAGCGCCACCACACAGGACTTTCGCGTTGATGTACTGGCCTGTATGGTGATCCCACCGCCATCTGTTGGTTCAGAACCACACTAACTAAGAAGGGGGGAGGGTATCGCATTAAAGCCCCTTCATCCTGAAAAAAGTTTCGCTATTCATTGTTGTGGAAATGCTCGAGACACGCGCCTCGCCCCACTAATAGGAAGAACATGGCGTCTGAACTCCAGCTCAGGGCTACGGTGTGCTGCTATGCAAGTATTCTAGTACACTGTAGTGCTGCCATGATCTTTCCAGGGCTGCACATTGCACGTGCTTCTTGCATTGACGTACCTTCCGATACTTTTAAAACATGAAGGGGCTTTAAAAATTCTCAGGCGTTGACGACACCAAGCGGCAACGTTCGCAACTACAGTACCCTTGGCCGCGCAGGAGCCCATGACGTCACGAGCGCAATATACGCATTGCTCTCATCACTGGCCGATTTTGAAGCGAGAGGTAGAGACCTCCCGGACCACGTCATTTCGCTGGGATAAATGATTTTAAATTGGGACTTTACTAATCGCATATCGTTTCGTTGGCCAAAAGGAAAAGGGCAGAAAGTCAACAGCCAGCTTTTCGGTAAGAACATTTGAAAACATAGCGGACTATTTTGTACCTTCTCTCCTTCGAAAGGTCTCCGCCTTTTCACTATGATACATCCACGGTTCGCAAAGCGCGTCAGCGGTGCCAAACTGACGTCAGCCGAGCCCAGCTCACGCATTGGACACGAGAACTGCGTCGCTCGGACGTATGCGCTAGTCAACAATCAATCCGTCGACGAATATTTGGATTCGTGTTTGTGACCAATGAGTGCCCTGACGGAACTTACCGTCGCTGGCGAATGACAAGTTCTATGGTGTGCATAAAAAGCACGGTGGAAGCTAGGAGTCATCGCACCGGTGCCGAAGAATGTCGCGACGACGTGATTTCATCATTCGCATTTGAGTTAAGGATTAAAGTTAAGGAGGACGAAGTAGGAAAATCGTTTCATGACCCTTTAAAGCTGAAGCTGCAGCCAAAGCTACAATCGCGTGCTGGCCCGCGCTTCAAGCTGTGAGACGTGCATTTCTCGCGCGAGAGCTCGTTCTGCGGAAGGACGTTTCAAAGCAGCGACCTTGTGCTCTCGTGCTTCTAGCATTGGCTGTAGAATTAGCTTAAAGCCAGGGTCAGACTGATCACACATCATGCAAAAGACAGTCTGCACACACAAGTCACCGCAAAAGGGGGGATCGGTAGGGGGATCGGTGGCCGAGTGGTCTAGCGCACACCAGCTCGGAGCACGTGGAGCGAAAGCTCGCGCTGCAGAACCCAGGGATCCTGGGCTCGAGCCCCACCCCTGCCCGTTTCGATCTGGATGAGCATCGTACCGGCGTGCGGTCGTGTATCACTACTGCGTGACGCACGTTAAAGACCCCAGGCTAGCGGCTGTACCGCACTGGCTAAATTTCTCATCTACAGCTGGGAGACTCGTCGCCCCTCTGAGGCAGACCAAGTTCTAGGCTGTATAAACACACACACAACCCAATTATTATTAGGGGGGATCGGTGGCCGAGTGGTCTAGCGCACACCAGCTCGGAGCACGTGGAGCGAAAGCTCGCGCTGCAGAACCCAGGGATCCTGGGCTCAATCCTCGCCCCCTGCCCGTTTCGATCTGGATGAGCATCGTACCGGCGTGCGGTCGTGTATCACTACTGCGTGGTGCACGTTAAAGACCCCAGGCTAGCGGTTGTACTGCACTGGCTAAATTGCTTATCTACAGCTGGGAGACTCGTCGCCCCTGTGAGGCAGACCAAGTTCTAGGCTGTATAAACACACACACAACCCAATTATTTATTCACCGCAAAATTCCACTCCCCAGCTCTGCCCGTTTCGATCTGCATGAGCGCAGTGGCGGCGTACGATCGTGTATCACTATCTGCGTGGTGCACGTTCAGGACTCCATGCTGGCTAGCGGTTGTACGCTCTGGCTAAATTCTCATCTACAGCTGGGAGACAAGTCAACTGTTGAGGCAGACGAAGTTCTAGGCTGTATAAACATACACACACCCCATTTTTTTATTTTTCACCGCAATACCTGTGTTTCTAATGCCGCGTGCAAAGTTTCTCCTTAAACTCATTGCCACGCGGCATTCGAAGCACGGATCTTGCGGTGACGCGCGCTCGAATCTGTTTGAAAAGTGCCTTTTGTGTGGTGGTGTTTGTGGACCCCTGCCCTTGGTTAGTTAACCAAGGGTGAAACCCCACCCTTGGTTAGTGTGATTCTGAACCAATAGATGGTGGTGGGATCGCCTTCCAGGCCTGTACATCAATGCAAGAAATCGTGCGTGGTGGCGCTTCGATACAGTGGGCTATTTTTCTATGTCCTGAATTTGACATCCCTGGTCCCTGGCTTGTTCTCTTCTGCGCGAGCTTTTTTTGGGGACGCGCACTGCTGCGCCAGTTCTCGTACAAGGGTGCCAGTTGCCTACGCTCCGAGCTCACGGCTCCAGCAAATGTGGGCAGAACAAAATGCGAAAATTGTCCTGAGCCAAATGGCGAGACACATGCATAACAAGGCCACCAACGTGTTGAAAAATATAAAATTGCTTGTGCGCCGTTATCGGAGATTTCAGAGGCCAATTACACATATTTCAATGTGATCAGATTTATATTGTCACGAATGAAGGTGACGAGAGGACAAACAGTGAACTGAAAAATAAAAATAATATAAACAAAAAAGTATAGAAAGAGCGTCGAGGCAGCAGAAACCAGGCGGCGAGTCGGCAGCGTAATAGAGAGCGAGGGCGAGACTGACTCGACAATGGCGAGGGCACCTGCTTATCTACAGTGCGTTACTATCTCGAAAGTTCGGCAATGAAGGTTCGAGTGTCACATGCTCGGGGCGAGGATGAACTGGCACTTTCAAGAACAAGAAAGCAGGACGAAAGTTAAAGGAGTACTCCACCGATTTTTTGAGCTACCTCAACTAACTATATTTTCTGACTCCCCGGCCTTTAGCCTTTCGGTATGCTATTTAGCATCGCGTAATTCATAATAGGTATTGTGAAATCGACAAATGAAAATGGTGCAAAAACCAAAATTTAAATATTCGCGCACTTTTCAGTGCCGTGACGTCAGTGGCAGGCAGGCTTGCCAGTCGAGCAAGTAGTCTAAAAATAGAATATGCCAATCATTTGTTCCGTGCTGGAGCGCGGATACGGGAGCGAGCTTCCAAAGCACTCATTTGACACCAAGAAACTGCTTCAAATCCGTTGGGAACAACTTCTGTAGTCCAAAAAGGTAACCCCTGCCTTCCACTGACGTCACTTCGTTGTTGTTGCCAGTAGAGACTTTCAGTTTGAAAAACACGGTGAAGACCAAAACTGTAAATTTAATAACTTCGCGAAAAAACAATATTTTGACCTAATATTTGGGATACTATTTTAGCAATGTTTGTTGGTTAGTTTAGCAAAATTTCAAGCAAATCGGAGACAATGAAAAAGCCGGTGGAGTACCCCTTTAAGTCTGGTGCAGGAATGAACGCCAATCTTCTAGAAGTCCGTGACCGATCGTTGCTTTCCCGGCTCTGCGGGCGGCAATAAGACGGGCCGGCCCTTTTGTCGTGCATGTTTTTGGCTCTTTGTGGTTTTCCAGGAAAACGTGATGACGTGATAGACATGAGTTTCCAAAATTCTAGCTTGAGGAATTAACTACCTAAAATATCAAAACCAATGAACTATCGGTCAGGTGTCTCATTTAGGTAGCTGGGTGTTTAGTTTGACCAAAACCACGAGGCTGGAAAACACAAGAAATGATACTCAGGTTTAGATGTTGAGTTTGGTAAACCCAAAGTAGGACTGGTGCGGGAGTCATAATAAAAACAATTCCGAGGTTAACAATTCATTCAAAGCAATAAATTATAAGAATTAATTTTAATACGAATCCAGTGATAAATGCAGGACTGGCCAGGCAAAGATTCTGGGTCTGTGGATAGCGTTTGCACAGAGTTTAAGCAATGTACAGTGAGTCACAAAAAAAAAATTACAGGATATTTTTTTTTTACCGCAAGAATAAATTAGGCATCGCCAGATGCTCATTTTCCGCCCAGAGGTAGCGCTAGAGGCCACAACCAGATGTCAAAGTTTGAGCACGATTCGATACCTTATTAAAAAAAATAAGTGATTTTCTGAAGAGTTCAATGGAAAAATGGCGGCCGACGTAGTTTTCGAATACATGAGGCTCTATGGCACCAGAAACCGAAAACGGGCGAAAACGGGCTCCATTTTCCCATTGAAAATTTTCAGAAAATCACTTATAACTTTTAAACTAGGTGTCCGTTCGGAATAAAACTTTGGCATCTGGTTGCGACGTAGCACTACCTTTGGGCGGAGAATGAGCGTTAGGCAATGCGTAGTTTATTTTGCGGTAAAAACAAAACTGTAAATGTTTTTGTGACATCCTGCACCAGTCTTAATTTGGGGATTTATGCGCGCAAGTAGTGATGTGCTTAAATGAAAAAGATTCAAACGGGTAGAGTTTAACGTTGCATAAAATGCAGTGTAAGCACGCACATGATACGCTGATTAAGACTGAAACAGCGCTACAATTTACACTAGTGTTGAGCGTATCGAAAGTTAAGCGTGCATCAAAAGCTAAAGCTTCCACGCATATAATGCTCAGGCAGTAATGTTTGAATGTTCATAGTACTTTATTACCCTAAGATTTGGTGTAAATTGTCTCCTGTTTGCTTACAACAAAAAGAAGGAAACATTCTAACTCTGGATTGATAGAAAAACTCCACCCGCTGACAGCTACCAATCATCTCGGCGCTAATTTATGAGTATTCACTGCATACTAACAGTCGTGTGCTTAGAACGAATTTTTCCCACGTGATTTCATTCAATCGCAATTGTTCTTGACAAACAACAATGTTTACTCAGGCCAGCGGTCACCATGTGAAGCTTATAGAATATTTTGTATTGATTGTGGCACGCGTGTCTAGTTGCATAGGTTTTTCTTACAATCCGCGAAATAGAATGCTCCTGGGTTTCCTTGGTATCTAAGGCATGTATTACACAAAAAAGCACGAAATCAATCGCAGTGGGAAACAAAAACAATGATAAACAAGCGTCCGTGTAATCACGCGAAAACTGAGGGCACTGCACATATGCAGAAGGTAGCTTTGTTTCACTAAATACATTACCAGTAGAGTATTTGATTTTATCGTGCGAGCGAAGCGGAACATACAGGTGCGAGCATACTACCCTGAACTACACTTCCAGTGAACAAGCGCACCATCCAAAGCATCGAGCTTGCTTTTATAGCCTTTGGTGCGCTCAAACCTCTGAAAACACAATTATAATCAATTCTATTATTTCAATTATTTTTATTAAGTGCGCCTATGTGTATGTTTTTTTTTCTTTTGCGTTCACGTGCCATTTTCTTAGTTATATAATATTTTCCAGATGTCCGACAACTACAGTCTGTTTCATAAGAACCGCATAATCAAAGATATAGAAAAGAAAGAACGCGAACACGCGAACACACATTAAAGTGCAATGTAACGGAGCATTCAGAATTAGTTGTTAGTTTTTTAGAGAGCAGGAGTTTCGTAGGGCGACATTGCTACCCGTTGAAGATTTTAAAAAGTGCTGTATACAACTGTTAGCTCGGTGTCTTTAACGTGCATTACGCAGTATATGTGGTACACGATCGCACGACGGTAGGATGCAGATAGGCGACTGAACCCAGGGTCCCTGCTAAAGCCCCTTGATAAAAGCGTTTTTTTACAAGTACCGCCAACCATTGTTGTGGAAACGCGCAAGACACGTGCCACGAGTGGGTGCTCCACCGCCAATCTCTTTCAGGGGCCAGTCATTTTAGTGCTGCGCCGCCATTTGCCTCCAAGGGCTGCTCGAGAGACGGGCCTCGTGTACTGGCACATTTGAGGTTACGTGAAAGACCAGCGCAAACGGCATCGAGGGGATCTAGTCCCTACAGGTTCTGTAGCGTGAGCTCCGTGCCCTGAACGGCCGGAGCTCGCGCTCGAGCATTTCTCCACGTGCTCTGGTCTGCGGTGCCACAACACACTCGGTTAACGATCCCCCACCGCACTTGGTTTAGCTAAAGCCCCTTCATGTTTCAAAAGTAGCGCAAGCTTCGTCGATGCACGAAACACGTGCAACGTGCAGCTCTCGGGAAGATCATGGCGGCACAGCGCAACACAGAGCTAGATTTCAGACGCCATGAATTTCCCAGAAGTGGCGCGCGGCACGTGCCTCGAGCAGGCCTCGAGTATTTCTACAACAATGAATGGCGCCACTTTTCCCAGGATAGAGGGGCTTTAGGTTTAGCATGTGAGGTAAACCAAATGAGCTACGCTTAGAGTATCGGCACTTTTCCCCCGATATTGTTGTGGGCGCCGCCATCTTGACGCAACTGCCGATCGTCATGATTCAAAAGTGCGACTTCCTCAGCATTCGGTGTCAGGTAACTCACGTAATATTGCTTTGCTTTTTCTCTAACTGTTTAAACATTTGTGGAGGACGTAAAAGCGTTTCCTGTGATTTCAGACAAAGCTTCAGATAACTGACAACCATCTTTTTAACCACCAAGATGTGTATGAAGCGTAGCTTATTTAGTGGCTCTAGTTTAGCCCGACCGCCTAGGCACAGAAAGAGAACGAACAGTTTAACCTCCCCTTACAAAAATATGTATGGACACTTCTAGGACGTTCTATAGACCAGAGTCCATAGGCAGAACAAAAGGCATCTATAGGCAGACCACGACCTCTGTTGCCTCCGTGAAGTCGTCCTATGGCTGCCCTATAGAATATTGGCCATCGGACGTTCTATGGACGTCCTATTCTATGGATGATGTGTGGTCGTCCTATACCCTCTCTATGGCAAGACGCCATATGGAGTCCATAGGGACTCTATAGGGTGTCTACACAGGGTCTTTACGGTGTCTATAGGGTGCCTGCAGAAAACCCATACGAAGTCTACAAGGAGTCCCTAGGGAGTCCACAGGAAAGCCATACAAGGTCTACACAGGGTCCTCATGGGGTCTGCAGAAAAGTCATACAGGGTCTACAGGGAGTCCCTACAGGGTCCGCAGAGAAGCCACTGAGTCTGCAGGGGGTCTGCTACGGGGTCCGCACCGACCAACGTTTCTAGAGCAAGTCAGTTGGGAAACTGCTAATGAGCTTGCTCTGAAAAAGCGGCACCGATCTGTACTCGAAAACCAAACTAATCGCGATCGCAACGCCACCATTCCACCCGCAGCGGCCACTCGGATAACTGCACGACTGCGTGTGCTGGTTTGGGACTATCGATATTCGACAGCATGTGACTGTTCTGCTTTGGCTTTAATCGGCCACTTTGGCCCCGAAACACGGTAGAAGGGGTTTCAGGGATGCCAACCCCCGTCTCCCAGGCGGACGCGCCGCGAATTGCCACCGAAGTTAGGACGCACCCAAGTCGGGACGCGCTACCTGAAGTCGCCGGTGAGGCATGGCTGTAAAAAAAAAAAAAGATATTAATTGTGCCGCAAAACCCTGTAAGCTAAACGTGTATGCAAACATCACGCTCTTGTCATTTTGGACTGATCTCCAATAAAGGATTCTACAAAAAGAGCTTTGTCCCATTTGTTTTTACGCAAAAACGTGCTCTGTAGAAGTCATTTTAAAGAGTGTAGGGTCCTTAGGGGTCTGCAAAGAAGCCATACAAGGTTTATAGGGAGTACGTAAGGGGTTCACAGGGAAGCCCTACAGGGTCCACAGGGAAGCCATACAGAGTCTACACGGGCTCCTTATGGAGTCTGCAGAGAAGCCATACAGGGTCTGCACGGAGTCCCTACGGGGTCCATAGAGAAGCCACTTTAAGCGATGGTGGTACCGCGGTGTGAGAATCGCACTCCCTAGCTCCTGGATGATTGGCCTCATAATAAAATGTCTTGCCTACACTTTCCTGACGTGAAAAAAAACAAACAACAACAACATAAAGCAAGTCTCTGACACTGCGCGTATTGAGCAAAACTACAATTACTTACGCGTCGCGCGCAGGCCCAGCCTAGTATACCGATTTTTAACGACGATCATCCAGGTGACCGCACTTTTGATAGGCACCAGTGCGCCCCCTCTGGGTTGTGAAAGTTGCGAATACCTACGGGGGCCGCAGCGACCCACATATACCTACCTCCCACTGAGAAAGTAAAAACATTATTCCGGCACATACTACACACTTCCATCTCCACAATGAGTATACCTTGAGGTTGGATATGCCTCCAGACATCAATGTAACATTTTGATACCTGGAACTTAATTAACAACTCCTTAACTCGGACACCTCGCTACACCTAAAGAAAACGTCTACCCGGCATCACTTTATTAATGCACCAATATATAGCACACACCATAGAGAGGCAATAGGATGACCATAGACTCACCGGGACAATAGAACGGAAATAGGACGGAATGAAAAACTTTTTCTTTCGCGAATATCTCTATATCGTTGTTGTGTCCCTTCTGTGGCAAACCAGTGGTACATAGACGGTCTAAGAACTGTCTACAGGAATCCATAGGGTGGGCAAAGAGGTAATAGAACGGCAAAAGTATGGACATAGGACGTACATACATATTTTTGTAGGGGTCGCGCTCTTGGTGATGCTTCAGTGGCTTCATCAGACCATAGCGTTGGCTGCGCTTGGAACTAAGGTAAAGCAAAGCAGATTTTCAGATCTTAGTTTTTCCCAAGCCAAACCAACAAAAATCACTTAACACGCCCTAATAAAAAAAAAAAGCTTGTTTTTTTGACTAACTGGAGGTCTTTTGACGTGCAACCGAAATCTCAGATTGGCCTCCGTCGGATTGCGGGCACGTCGGCCGATATTTAAATCCGACAAATATGAATTCATGGGCCAGCACGTTGGCTCAGAGACACCGAGACGATTTAATGTTTTGTGTTTTGTTTTAATATCTTTGCTACTTAAGAGCCACCAAGGTGGTTTTTGAAACATAATATAGTCGAACCATTCCGACAAGCATAGTTTGATTGCGAAAATGATTTTTGCAAGTGATAAAAACATTAAAATGTTTTCGCATGCGTGGCGGAATCTGAGATGGCAGAATGCATTACATGGCGCCCATTTCATTTGGATCGCGTCCAGCATGTGAACCGACGCACCGTAGAACGCGCGCAAAAGTAGCTGTGGTGCACCCGCAGCCTCGCGCTTGTTGTTCTGACATCTCTGGCTCGCTCACTGCGAGCATCCAGGCATCTGACACCCTGACATCTGGCGCTTTTTCTGTCTTTCACGTGGCGTTCCAAGCGGCACACGACGGAAAATGCACATCAAGCTCTCCTTGAACACGTGTCGCCATCTATATTTTATAATAAGAAACCACAATTTTCCGTAACTGAATGGGAAAAGTTTGAGGTCTTATAACATTATTAACGTGTAATATATCAGTATGGAAGTTCTGGAAATTGTAATATCGAAGGATGCTTCATAATTTAATGTCTCGTTATTTTGATCAGTTCACGTGGTTCCGTTTTTATAGCGCCATAAAATAATATCATTTTAAACTTTATTTTTTATTTTAAAATATACATTATCTGTACCGTTCGTTGCTTACTTTTTTACTTTATTACATTCAACCGAACGCTCACGTAAAATATCGTGGACAATGGGACGTTATAACTCGAGAAATAAAATTTTCAATATTAAAGACTGTGGTCTATTAAAAGCTAAATAAATAACTAACCACTAAAAATAATCGTAATATCGAGACATTAAAATATTGTTGACAAACAGCTCTTTAATTTGACATAAATTTTATAAATGTAAGACACATAGATAGAAAGTTATAAGCCATCAAAAAAGCATGAAAGCGTCATGCACGGTGGGGTTGCACCTTAAAGGGGCACTCAAGTGGATTCTGAGATCGTCTATTTATTGTCATAACTCAATCTGCGGGCTCTAAGCATCCTAGAAATCTCAAAATTACATTCAAGGGCGGCCGATTTCCCTATTAAAAATCCAATCAAAGATCGGTGTTCTGCGCCTAGGCGCACGCCGTCAGGGGCGCTGTCGGACGGGAAGGCAACAGGGAAGGGCGTGCGCCATCCAATCACGAGTGACGGCTTCCCGGCGGATTGATCCTTCGAACCGGCGGAGTGATCTTCCGAATGTGCGCGTATTTGATGGATTCTCGTTGGGACTCATTTTGTTTACTTCGGGTCTTGCGTCGTGCTGAGATGGACCTGCCAAATCTAACACCGTTGGAGGTGGAAATTCTTCGGCGGACGGCAGATATCAGCTGAATCTCCTACGACGCCACTCCTACGCGCGACGCCGATGCCTCGAACGCGACGGACTCGGACGACAGTTCGCGATGCTCAATGTCGACACCGGAGGAAGACGACGAAACCGACGACGCAACCCAGCGGCTTGGGAACACCAACTGGTAGGTGATGAGCTGTTTATTATACCTCTCATATGTATAGCTGATGCTGGTTTTCTGTTTTAAGGTGCCAATGCAGTTGCTGCGTGCCGATGGAAAGCGTCGCAGAGTGTGTCTGCTGCCGTGACTACCCGGCCGCCGTTCGCAAGCAGCAGGGCCGGCAGAGCTGCGTGACAAGCCACCCGGATTTCGAGGGGCTGTGCCTCGATCCGGGTGCGCTACAGCTGGCCTGTAGCACACCCGGGAGTGATGTGCGTGGGCACATCACTCCCGCGTAACAAGGCGAGGAGAAAACGTAGTTCGCTCTTTTTCAAACAATAATAGCTGTATTACGTCACCTACAGCCAAAGATTTGACGTTGTTGTCAAAATATAATGTGCATGTGCCTAAAAAGAGCAATAATAATAACTTTAGCAATCTTTTCGCAGTTCGCTATTTCTATTGGTCGAATTCTATGGAGGTGGTGGAGACACGGGATGGACCCCGCAAGAGGATATAGTGCCTGTGTATTTCTATTGCTGTGAGTTTACCAGGGCGCCTTGCCATTTAGAACTGGTGATTTTTATTGACTGAAGCCCAACAAACAATATGCTTCCAAAAACAAGCTTCTCCAAAAAGCACTTGAGTGCCCCTTTAAGGGTAAACGTAGTATGGGCTTATTTCTCTACGCCTCTTGCACTGGTGCAGAAAAGTGTATACCGGTGAACGTCCGGTCGTATCTCAATGCCACGTACCTCAACTAGAGTACACAGCCCTACACTTTTCTGCGTCGGTGTAGGAGGTGCAGTTAAATCGATCGAGTCTACTGCAGACGTGCGGCGCGAGCTTCAAGTTTGTTTATTCCGGTCAACCACGGAAATATTTGTTGTGGGTAATAGCATATTTCTGTTCACATGTCTATTTAAAAAATATTTCACATTGAAATATGATAAAACAAAGTGCCATAATTTGCAAGCAAGTTTGTAGGTTTTAACTATCCTTTTGCACGGTAAACAGGTCAGAAGTAAAAGCAAAACAAGTCAATTTTACAGCATTTTTACCATGTCCATACTGCATTCCAAACTTCCCTCTCTACTTTTTCGATTCCTAAGAAATATTAGCCTAAAAAGGGATGTGAGGTCATCACTTTAAAATATTTATGTTGGTCTCAAAAGGACCTATTTGCAATGATAAGCTCTGCAACGTAAGAAAAAAAAAGTTACAATTTTGGGAACCTAAGTTTGATAACTCTATTTTTTAGCTTCCATACCCATCGTCTTATTGTAAGATTAGTAAGCGTAATGCTCATCGCGTGAGACACATAAAAGATCGGAATGCTAAATAATCAAATGGAATGTTTTACAACTGCATCTATGTGTCCTTGTGGAATTTCGTATGTCTTTGCAACTCGTATCGTTTTGTCTCACATAATATAATCCCGCCTTACGAGCTCCGCCATTTACGAGTAATTCACAGCCCAAGAGAAATTGAAGGCGAGCGGTTGGAATGGTGAACACTTGAACGCCTCCTTGAAGCCGCTAACCGCCGGCAGGGCCGAGTTGCACAGAGCAATGGACTGCAAGCGTTGCCGTGCTTCCTCGCCACAAGTAATGAAGCACTTGACGAGAAAAAACAGCTGTTCCGGAGGCACACCTTCGAAGCTCAGTTTCCGTGTCATCCCGGATGTATTCCTATTGGTGAAGTCGGCTCTATAAGCCGCATAAGTCAGCGCTGCGGAGAGGCTGCGAAAGGTGACTTGTCGCTGCTCGATGGGGAGCAGAAAGGTAGCGTGCGATGTCAGGCGGCTCTTCATCTCGAGGATCTCTTCCATGAACGGTCCAAGGGGAGATGAGGTTAGTTCTGCCAACGGCAGTTCCCTGAAACTTTTGTCGTGGAAAAAGACTAAGTCTATGAGCATCAGGACGGCCGAGATAACCCGGGTGCCTACCACGGCAGCGATAACCTGCGACGGAGTGTCTTCCGGAAGCAACGGCGGGACTTGGAGGAAGGATGGAACAGTGGCTTCCCTCGCAACCAGCATGCGGTACATTTCATTCTGCGACATCCCCATTATGTAGATGATTCCGTGCTGGGGCTTGCGCAGGGACGCCTTGAAGAAGGACATGCTGGAGCTACTCACTTCTAGGAATGTGTTGAAAAAGTGGCCCGACCGGCTGACGGTCATGAAGCTGTACGCCTCGTCCACGAGAGCCCACGTAAGGGTCGAGTTGAGGGAGTTCATGTATACATGTTCTATTTCGTTCGAGATTAGCGATTTCGCCGTCTCGCTAAATTTCAGGCCGTACCTCTCAAGGCCTTGTTTGGCGAGCTTCGTTGCACGAAATGCGGGGACCTTGTCGTGTACCAGGTCGTCCTGCGCCTTCCATGATGCCATAGGCATGACCAAGTTCACAGCCCAGAGACAGCGATCCACAACATAGTCGTACGTAAACCGTGGGTTTTTCAAAGCCTCCATTAACTGGGACGTCAGGTGACGAGACACCAGAGGAGACAGGTCCCAGACTATGTAGGCCCCTAGGTACAGCTTGAAGCGCTCGCGCTCCTGCGGCATTTGGAGGAATTCCTTGTCGAACTGTTCGAACAACGCAAGTTGTAAGTTCACGATCCTGTCGTCGCGCCAAAGCTGGGAGTTGTCGGGCAGCTGACCATTGACAGCGCGCCGCAGTTGCTCGTCGTTCATGCTCATGTACGTGGGCATCCCCAACACGTTATAAAATTTCGGTGTGAGCTTGATAAATTTCTGATGAACGGCCAGCACATCGTCGATCATGCTGCTGTAAGACTGTCCCGTGCCGCCGACCATTTCGGCACAGAGCCTCAAGAAGTTCTCCGCGGTGCCAATTGCCACAAGTGCCTCCGTAGTTCCGAAGAAAGGGCCCAAGCGTTCCGCAAGGTCCAAGAACAGAGTATTTTCTGCTGGAAATTCCGGGTTACGTCCCACGTAGAGGGCCCAGACTGCCGGCAGTCCAAACTCCAGGGACGCCTGCACCATGATTTCCAGGAGCTGTTGCCTCGACGCGGGAGACTTGTGAGGCCAGGGCAGGTTTAGCCTCCGCAGGTACGACGTGAGCAGATCCACTGTCCGAGTATTGGACTGCTGGCTCAGACAGCGCAGAAGCAGCAGTGCAGCCTTGTGCTCGCTCGTTCGAGGCTGCTCCGGGATCCTTACGTGGAAGAGGTTTTGGATGCGTCGCTTGTTGAATGGCCCTTCGTACTTGATGTAAGGCACTATGTACTTTTTGTTTGGCTGTCGGTCCCATCCACTGCAGACGTGCTCGTAGAAATCCTCGCAGGGGTGGACGCTGTGGTCCCGGGAGGATTGGAGGTCGTTCTCGAGCGACGTGCAGTCCGAGTCCTGTTCGCAGGCACCGAGGGTTGCGAAGATGGCCACCGACGGGATGACTAGGGTGACCGACATTACCAAGAGCCCGGCGCCGACGAACAGGCCGTACCGCATCAAGGACCGGTAACCAGAGTCGTCTTCGGGATGTTCTGTGTCTTCGTTCATTTCGGGGAAGGCTCGATTGGAAGAAATAGAGGACTTCGAAGGCTCTTGGACCGCAATCGTGTTTCGAATGCTCCGTGCGCCACGTTCGTCTCATTCTCGCACTGCTCGCGTTACGAGCCTCCTTCGCTTCGTCGTCTTTTTTGTGCAAAACCTCTTTAATGATGAACATACCTTTCCGAAAAATCCCAGAGGGCATCGCGGCGCGGGGAATCGTGGGGCTGTTCTGACCACGACTGGTTCCGACGTACGCTCGGACTGAGATTTCAACGTGGGCGGCCGACCCTTGATGTATTTGCGCTTGTGAATTTTATCAAGGCCTTAACTCCGACGCTTTTGTCCTGCAAGCGGAGCGATTCATTTTCTTTTAGCATTGTGAGTTGAGAAGACATAAAAGCAAAAACAAACACGAGCAAGATCATCGCGTACTTTGCTTTCCTTCTGCCTTTGCATTCTAAAATCACAGAATGATAAACCAACAGGAACTTCGTGTTCCGTTCCTAGATATATCTTGTGCCGTATTCACCATCTCAAAATTTACAAGTTCTCAGCCCAGCGTGCATCTCCTCAGTCCAGTATGTGCATGTTCGTCACTTCGCAAAGCGATCAAATCACGCGCCTTATGCACGAACACAGAAAATGGAACCGGCTAGAAGGGGGCAACATAAATCTGGAATTACTCAAGCATAAAAAAAAAAGAAACGCATCTCCACGTGGTGATTGATGTTAATTGGGGCGAAGCTCTGGTGGCGCCTGTCTGCGTAGACGCTGAGCCGCAGCATGCCGAGCCTTTCGTTCGTTTTCATCTTGTGCCGGAGGTCCTTAGACGTCTTGAGTCATTGTTTGCTGGCATTCAAAGCCCACTGCTAACCGTCTTTTTTGCCTTAGCGTACACAGTTTGACACAGTACACCCAGCCGGCAAAGCTGATTCACAGTCCATTGCAGCATGAGCCTGGCGGTGGTTGACTTGAAATAGTAGGATGACTCACGCAGTGAAGTTCAACCCATATTCGAATGCGTCTGCAGCTGCGCCTGTAATATTGCACGGCTCAATCGTACGTCATCAGCCGACGTGAAAGTGACCCGCTGTTCTGGTGATCCGAAGCCCAGGACTGAGGTCAGACGTGGCCTCGCTGTGCCGACCCAGACTTCGTACACCTGCGACTCGTCTCGAGCGCGCTGTTTGTCGGAGAGCTCGTTCGTACCTATGCCGGCAATATCATGTCGCAATCCACGAGGTCTCTATCTGGAGTATGCAAGACGAAACTTGAGGATTGCAATCCATGCGTCGGTGGCGGAGGTTCGGTAGGAAGGACCTTCACAACAGGGATGCCACCGTGTCGTTTTATCAACCGTAACAGAAGACATGTGTTCCAGGATGCTTCATGTGATCCACTATACTCAAAAAGTCCAAATGACACTGCCTGCATGATCTTCAACGAGGTAACCTACAACGAAAGTACGTATTGTTCTTTCATACAACAGCATGGTAAAGTTTCATGTTCAAAGCCACGCCTACAGGCAAAGAATACTAGTTCATTCCACCGTGACGTCATGTGATAAATGTTGACAGGGACATCTTTATTGGACAGGGGCATGATGACATTTTGATGGAATTTAGGATGACATAAAATTTATATAGAGGTCGAAGTCTTTTCGCATCCCTCGTCAGACAGACAGGATGTCAGGGAAGAGACCGCGGTCAGTCTTTGATAGAACGTTTTCTTTTTGAGCTCACTGAAGACAACTCGTCGTCCGAAATCACTAGCTTCAAGGCAAAGTACCAAGCCTGCGGGAAAGCAATTTCAGAATCGAAAATTTCCACTTCCAACTTCAAGCTTCATCTAATTTGGCGTCTCAAACAAATTTGAAAAAATGTATTGCAGTATCAGTATTTCGGTATTTGTATTTCTGCCCTCCCTAAAATGTATTCCTGTATTTGTATTTCCAAATACTTTTTGCCTCTATTTAAAATGTATTTCCGATACGTATCACGATACACCTTTACAGATGTATTTCAGTATCAGTATTTTAGCTACTATTTTAATGTATCCCAGTATTTGTATTTCCAAATACACTTATGAGTATTACTGCCCAAACCTGGTTGGAGTGCATCAGGAAGTTCCGGCGGGCAAGCGGTATCCGATTTGTCCAAGTATTGTCACCAAGCACACCAGCGCCAAGCGCATCCAGATGCCGAGCCAAAGTGCAATGGGTCGGCAGCTTCACACTATATAAAGATTCAAAGCCGAGGTCAGTGGGTATCCATCCAGGGAAACGATGGGCGCGTCAGTATCCGTGCGCCCGCAGCGCGAACGTCGCCGCCGGGCGAGCGCCGACTGACAGTCAGATGAGAACGAAGAAGAAACTGAACTAACTAAACTCTCCGCGCTGCGCTGCCGCCGACTGCAACAGACAACAGACAAAGCCAGGCGCGCGCGCAGAGAACGCCCGCTCGCAGAACCTGCGCAGCGGATGCGCCTGTCACTGACACGTGACCTGCGAGAGACCGTTGAAGTTCTCCATCAACCCTCCACCCCTCCCTCCGCTCCTCCAGACACGCATGTGCGCGTCCGCTGGCTGGAAGCAGACCCTACTTGAACAAGGGGAGCGCATCGGCTCCACCGACCACCGTACCATTCCAGTGCGTTGCGTCTCACTGGATCCGACTGGTTACGCCCAGAATCGCGCGGATCGGAACTGTCCACAAGTTTAGAAGCCCGCGAATCTGAACTGGAACCGCTCCGATCTGACATCTTTGTACGGGTCGTACCGGCGTCTGCGTGGTGCACGTTAAGGACCCCATCCAGGCTAGCGGTTGTACGCTCTGGCTAAATTTCTCATCTACAGCTGGGAGACAAGTCATCCGTTGAGGCAGACGAATTTCTAGGCTGTATGAACGTACACACACCCCGATTTTTATTTTTCACCGCAATATCTCGTGTTCGAATGCTGCATGCAAAGTTTCTCCTTGAATTGATTGCCACGCGTCATTCGAAGCACGGATCTCGTGGTGACTCAATTTCAAATCTGTATGAAAACTGTCTTTTGTATGGTGGTGTTTGTATGATGTAGAATTAGTATGGGGCTTATTTCTCTGCACCTCCTGCAGTGGTGCAGAAAAGATTAGACCGGTGAACATCCGGTCGTACCTCAATCAATCAATCAATCAATCAATTTTATTTACGTCATCATCAGATAGAGTAGTGGGCGGCAGAGTCAAAAACTTGTGTACTTGAAGCGCATGCCTCAAGTACACTGTCCTACACTTTTCTGCACCGCTCTAGGAGGTGCAGTTAAATCGATTGAGCCTAGAGGGCCACCCACACTAGCGAGAAAACGCGCCCGGCGCGCCGATAAATCGGTTAAGCGGCAAGATAAAGGGCGTGTCTCTGCACGCGCTCGTGGCGCTGACTGTGCTTCGGCGACATTTTGTTACTTGCCGCGATCGGCGTGCCACGCGCGTTTTCTCGCTAGTGTGGGCGGCCCTTACTGCAGACGTACGGAGTGAGCTTCAAGTTTGTTCATTCCGGTCAATCACGGAAATACTATTTACAGTGGGTGATACCTTATATTTCTATTCACATGTATATTTGGAAAATATTTAACATCGAAATATGATAACCCAAAGGGCCATGATTTGCAAGCAAGTTTGTAGGTTTGACTTATCGTTTTCCACGGTGAAAAGGTCAGAAGTATAAAACAAACAAGTCAATTTTAGAGGATTTTTACCACGTCCATACTGCATTTCCGACTTCCCTTTCTACTTTTTCGATTCCTAAGAAATATTAGCCTAAAAAGGTTTGTGAGGTCATCACTTTAAAACATTTTTGTCGGTCTCAAAATTACCTATTTGCAATGATAAGCTCTGCAACTTCAGAAAAAAAAGTTACATTTTTGGGAACCTAAGTTTGATAACTCTATTTCTTAGCTTACATATCCATCGTCTTATTCTAAGATTAGTAAGCGTAATGCTCATCGCGTGAGACACGTAAAAGATCGGAATGCTAAATATTCAAATGGAATATTTTACAACTTCATCTATGTGTCCTTAAAGAATGTCATATGCCTCTCGCATAACATAATCCAGCCTGACGAGCTCCGCCATTTACGAGTAATTCATAGCCCAAGAGAAATTGAAGGCGAGCGGTTGGAATGGTGAACACTTGAACGCCTCCTTGAAGCCGCTAACCGCCGGCAGGGCCGAGTTGCACAGAGCAATGGACTGCATGCGTTGCCGCGCTTCCTCGCCACAAGTAGTGAAGCACTTGACGAGAAAAAACAGCTGTTCCGGAGGCACACCTTCGAAGCTCAGTTTCCGTGTCATCCCGGATGTATTCCTATTAGAGAAGTCGGCTCTATAAGCCGCATAAGTCAGCGCTGCGGAGAGGCTGCGAAAGGTGACTTGTCGCTGCTCGATGGGGAGCAGAAAGGTAGCGTGCGATGTCAGGCGGCTCTTCATCTCGAGGATCTCTTCCATGAACGGTCCAAGGGGAGATGAGGTTAGTTCTTCCAACTGCAGTTCCCTGAAACTTGTGTCATGAAAAAAGACTAAGTCTATGAGCATCAGGACGGCCAAGCTCACCCGGGTGCCTACCACGGCAGCGATAACCTGCGACGGAGTGTTTTCCAGAAGCAACGGCGGGGCTAGGAAGAAGGATGGCACAGTTCCTTCCCTCGCAACCAGCATGCGGTAGATTTCATTCTGCGCGATCCCCATTATGTACATGATTCCGTGCTGGGGCTTGCGCAGGGACGCCTTGAAGAAGGACATGCTGGAGCTACTCACTTCTAGGAATGTGTTGAAAAAGTGGCCCGACCGGCTGACGGTCATGAAGCTGTACGCCTCGTCCACGAGAGCCCACGTAAGGGTCGAGTTGAGGGAGTTCATGTATAGATGTTCTATTTCGTTCGAGATTAGCGATTTCGCCGTCTCGGTAAATTTTAGGCCGTACCTCTCAAGGCCTTGTTTGGCGAGCTTCGTTGCACGAAATGCGGGGACCTTGTCGTGTACCAGGTCGTCCTGCGCCTTCCATGATGCCATAGGCATGACCAAGTTCACAGCCCAGAGACAGCGATCCACAACATAGTCGTACGTAAACCGTGGGTTTTTCAAAGCCTCCATTAATTGGGCCGTCAGGTGACGAGACACCAGAGGAGACAGGTCCCAGACTATGTAGGCCCCTAGGTACAGCTTGAAGCGCTCGCGCTCCTGCGGCGTTTGGAGGAATTCCTTGTCGAACTGTTCGAACAACGCAAGTTGTAAGTTCACGATCCTGTCGTCGCGCCAAAGCTGGGAGTTGTCGGGCAGCTGACCATTGACAGCGCGCCGCAGTTGCTCGTCGTTCATGCTCATGTACGTGGGCATCCCCAACACGTTATAAAATTTCGGTGTGAGCTTGATAAATTTCTGATGAACGGCCAGCACATCGTCGATCATGCTGCTGTAAGATTGTCCCGTGCCGCCGACCATTTCGGCACAGAGCCTCAAGAAGTTCTCCGCGGTGCCAATTGCCACAAGTGCCTCCGTAGTTCCGAAGAAAGGGCCCAAGCGTTCCGCAAGGTCCAAGAACAGAGTATTTTCTGCTGGAAATACCGGGTTACGTCCCACGTAGAAGGCCCAGACAGCTGGCAGTCCGAACTCCAGGGACGCCTGCACCATGATTTCCAGGAGCTGTTGCCTCGACGCGGGAGACTTGTGAGGCCAGGGCAGGTTTAGCTTCTGCAGGTACGACGTGAGCAGATCCACTGTCCGAGTATTGGACTGCTGGCTCAGACAGCGCAGTAGCAGCAGTGCAGCCTTGTGCTCGCTCGTTCGAGGCTGCTCCGGGATCCTTACCTGGAAGAGGCTTTGGATGCGTCGCTTGTTGAATGGCCCTTCGTACTTGATGTAAGGCACTATGTACTTTTTGTTTGGCTGTCGGTCCCATCCACTGCAGACGTGCTCGTAGAAATCCTCGCAGGGGTGGACGCTGTGGTCCCGGGAGGATTGGAGGTCGTTCTCGAGCGACGTGCAGTCCGAGTCCTGTTCGCAGGCACCGAGGGTTGTGAAGATGGCCACCGGCGGGATGACTAGGGTGACCGACATTACCAAGAGCCCGGCACCGACGAACAGGCCGTACCGCATCAAGGACCGGTAACCAGAGTCGTCTTCGGGATGTTCTGTGTCTTGGTTCATTCCGGGGAAGGCTCGATTGGAAGAAATAGAGGACACCGAAGGCTTTTGGACCGCAGTCGTGTTTCGAATGCTCCGTGCGCCACGTTCGTCTGATTCTCGCACTGCTCGCGTTACGAGCCTCATTCGCTTCGTCGTCTTCTTTTCTGTGCAAAACCTCCTTAATGACGAACAGACCTTTCCGAAAAATTTCAGAGGGCATCGCGGCGTGGTAGTACGCCTTATGATACACCTTATGATATGATATGATAGCGGTACACCTTATGACGTACCGCAGGAAAGGCTACAAGCGCGACTCCTTGCCTTAGGGCACATCTCGGCGGCACAAGCTCTCGTGCAATAAGGGCAGCTGCCACGCTGTGAGCTCGTTACGAGTGCCTTCGTTGCGGTACAACATAAGGTGAAACGGAGTATAGTAGTAGTTTATTGTAATATGAAAAGGGTGTGGAAGCAAGGCGAAAGGTTAGTCTCCCAATGGTGAGGTCAGCTTTCTCGCCTTGCTAGGGGGGTAGAGGGAACCAGGAGTTGTTGTGGGAGAGATGGCACAACACACACTAAGATACACTATGATACACTATAATACACTATGAAACTCTATTTACAGTGTGATACAATATTAAACAAATTGCGTGGCTAATTTTGATCTTGGTCCTTTCCTCACGTATTATAGGCTGCTATAGCCTGTGGATTTTAGATAGTCAAGTAGTGCTCTTAATGCTTTTGTTCTCGAATGCCGAGAACCCGCCGGGAACAGGAGTGACTTGGTGTTACCGTGATGATTGAAAACCTGAGACTGTGGTTTGACAAACAGAAAATCGTGAAGTCGAAAGACAAAGGTTTTGTTATGTATTGGTTACGGTTTGTTGTATTGCCATTCAGGTGTATTGTTTGTAGTTCAGTGATCAACCGTTGGGGTGGTGGCGACGTTCGGCGTCCAGGGGAGGTGTATATAAGACGTAGAGGCAATAAAGTTTTTAGCTGAGTTTGAAAAGTTGTCTGTCCCTTTTTCTTTCCCGTTGTTTTTTTTTGTGTTATCAGCTGGAATATTAAGCTGTTTGAGGGTGGTCACAAGTGTTTCTCGGTGGTTGCTCACTGTTTTGCAATGCCAGAGAATGTGTTCGATGTCCTCCGTGGCAACACAGGCACTGCAGGCTGGGGTTGTCAGGCGTTTGATGAGATGCAGTCGAGATGCGGTTCGGGCGCAACCTACCCTTATCCGATGAAGTCGAGCTTGTTCGAGCCTGCTGAAGCTTTTCTTGAGGATTGTGAACGGCGGTGTTCCAGCCGCAGTTTCAAGGTCAGGGTGAAGTTTCTGAATGGCGTTTTGAATAAGGTTGTTTGACGAATTATAGGGATGTACGGAGATTGTTGGTGTGACATCCGCATGAGTAGCACGTGCGAGAGCATCCGCAGTCTCATTTCCTTGAATGCCAACGTGGGAAGGAATCCATTGACACTGGATGGATGCACCTTCCGCTGCTGCCTTCTGCACTAGGTCGGCTATAGTGCGAGCTAGCGGAGATGCTCCTTCCAGGTTCGCGAGTTGCCTCAGAGCTGCTTGGGAATCGGAGAAGATGATAAAGTGGTGTAGTTTCGCGTGCTTGAGAGTTTCTTGTACGGCGAGCCAGATGGCAGCAAGCTCGGCACTTGCGGTGTTCAGGCAGATGTCCAAGAGACCTTTCGTGCCAATTCTGAGTTGGGGAATGCAGTAGGCAGCTGTTGCGTAATTTCCACGTATTCTACAATCTGTATATATATGCGTCTTTCCTGCGTAGTTTGTAGTTATCAACTCTTCAGTAATAGACCGTGCTACGCAATCTGCGACCCTACCTCGCCGAGTCAGATCAGGAATACTTGCCAGTATTTGCAGATTCTCTTCGTCACTGTGAGGCGGAAGTGTTTCGGGAACGTTAGAAGGATAGCCGATTGTTGAACCAAATGCTTCACCCATCCTTCCTAAAAAAGAATCATGCCTCGCTATCATGCCTTCGATGAGTTGGGTTGTATTATGTGCACTGTTGAGCCTAGTAAAATGTCGAAGCACTCGTTCTTCTGCTTGATGTCGTAGTGGGGAGTCGCCGGCTTCTACGTGTGTGGGCACATTTTGTGATGAGCAGGGCAGGCGGAGGCAGAACCTTAGAGCCGTTCGGTGGAAAGTTTCAAGAGTCGTCCATTGTGCTCTTGCTATGTCGAGCAGGGGAAGTGCGTAGACCACTCTGCTTACAATGAGATCCCTATAGAGCGTCAACAGTGACGACTGGAACGGACCCCAGTTTTGACTCGCGATGCGGCGAGCACCACATATTTTACGAGATTCTTTCATAACGTGCTTAACAGCAGGGCGCCAGCTCACTCTGTCGTCTACAGTGACTCCAAGGTATTTAACTTGTGTACGCCCTTGAATCCGTTCTCCTTCCACGTGGTCTTGAGAATTCGGAACGTAGTCGTCCTCGTGGTCTGTAGGTGAGTGCGGAGGTCTTAGGCAGTAGACAATGTGAGGCCAGCGTGAAAGAGGAATGCCGAGGTGGTGTTGAGGGCCTTTTGGAGTTGTGCTTCAACTGTTGTTGCGTTGAGGAGCGTTGGACCAGCACACCACAGAACGACGTCGTCAGCGTATATTGCACATTTGACTGGAAATATAATTTCCTTTGGTAAAGCACGGTGGAGTGCTGCCATGACAACGATAAAGAGTAGCGGGCTGAGGACACTTCCCTGTGGCACTCCTTCTGTGCACTCGCGTGGCGTACTGAAATGCCTGGCCAGTCTAACTTGTAGCGTTCCCCATTTTCTTCTTAGCCCGAGACTGAGGCAGGAAAAGAGGAAAGTTTCAAAGTAGAAGAAAAATGAACAGTCGAGGACACGTCTCTAAATAGAGACGTGTCCTCGACTGTTTATTTTTCTTCTACTTTGAAACTTTCCTCTTTTCCTGCCTCAGTCTCGGGCTAAGAACAAAATGGTTAACATCCACCAGCTCGCCAGCGCAATCACTACATTATCATTGTAGCGTTCGTTTGTTTAGAAAAGAGCGTACAAAGGCCAGTGCCCGATCTCCTACCCCGGTTAACTGGAATCTCTCTATTTTTATGTCGCGAGGAAGAGCGTGGAAAGCACGATGTATGTTCAAGAACACGGCATGTAGATCATGTTTCTGTGCTTTGGCCTCTTCAAGAGACGAGGCAAGATCTCCGATGGCATCTGCTGTGGATCGACCTCTTCTGAAGCCCGAAAGTTCGTGTGGCACCGCGTTTGTATGTTCGAGTTGCCAAGTGAGACGGCGGTGGATCATCCTTTCCACTAGCTTGCAGGTGCAGGATGTCAGCGATATTAGGCGACTTGAGGACAAGTCCAAATACTTTACTAGGGGGAATGCCGTATTTTCCGGACTATAGTCCGCACCCGGTGTATAGTCCGCAGAGGCAAATTTGGTTTCAAAAATGAAAGTTTTTGCTCAGATAGTCCGCACCCGCTGCATAGTCCGCACCCAGTGCATAGTCCGCACCTGGTGCTTAGTTGACACGAAATTCTTCTCATACGCTGCACACCTTGACATATGTATGTTTTCTTAGCTCACAAAAAAGCCTATTATACATAAATTATCAATAAGATACTCTTTTATTCACAAAATCCGTCCCGTCTCGTCATAATCAACGATATTGAAAAACATAATTCCTGTAGTCCGCACGCGTAGATAGTCCGCACAGCCAGAAATTTCAACTTTTAAACATGTATAGTCCGCGGACTATAGCCCGGAAAATGCGGTACATTCCACTCCTCTCTAATACAATAGACGCTTTCAGCGCGCGCCAGATTGAGCCGCCATAGCCGACCTTCTCTTGTCTTACCGAGATGCCGAGCCACTAAAGCGGGCGTTGACGAGCCTCCACAAGGGCCTATGGTGGCGAGAAGGACGCGGTAGAATCTAAAATGGCAATAATCTGTCCTGCCGTGGCGATGATGAAGTAGAGCGAACGGAATAAGAGGGAACAAAAACTGAAGGTCGGTTATGGCGGCGCCCATGCACCGCTGCTTGAAAGCGTTTATAGCCTCGACGCGGACAGGTATTCTGGGCTTGGCGAGAGCCATCTATCGTCGCGGAGGTCTCGGCTATCGATGATATTGATGTTCTACATACCAAATTCATTGTTGTGGAAATGCGCGAGACACGTGCCGCTCCACTTCTAAGAATAACGTGGCGTCTAAACTCTAGCTCAGTGGTGCGCTAAATACTTTGCTGCGCTGTGCCGCCATGATGTTCCCAAGGGCCGCACGTTCCACGTGCCTCGTGCATCGACGCATCTTGCGCTACTTTTGAAACATGAAGGGGCTTTAGGTGGAACCGAAGTCGACACCGCCGCGGCCGCCGAGAACATCCACGTGCGCTTGCGCGTGGACTGAGGCGGACCTCCACTCCGTCAGTGCTGTATTCGGCGCTGTAGGCGTTCTGTCTAATGCAAATGAGCAGAGTGCAATGTATTCCCCCTAGTAAAGTATTTGACAAGTCATTCGCACACTTTCCTCCTTTCTTGACAGCTATCACGATCGATTGCAACCAGGCATCGGGTAGTACTCCTCTCTGCCAAATGTTGTTAAAATTCGGCTTGTAATTTGGGTCGGTCTTCTTCGTCCATGTTTTTGGAGCGCAGCTCTTAGGCGCCCGTTTCCGGCTTGAGCGGCGTCGGCGTCGGCATCGGCGTCAGCATCGGCGTCGGCATCGGCGTAGGCGTCGCCGTCGGCGTAACCGCGAGAGGTAGAAAGCTCCCGTCCACGTCATTTCGATTCCGTACCTCTTTAAAGGGGCCATGAAACGAATTTTGTGCTGGGATAAATGATTTTAAATTGAGACTTTACTAATCACATATCGTTTAGTTGGCCAAAAGAAAAAGGGTAGAAAGTCAAAAGCCAGCTTTTCGGTACGAATACCTGCGAACACGAGCGATACCACACACGATTTCTCGCATTGATGTACAGGCCTGGAAGGCGACCCCACCGCCATCTGTTGGATCAGAATCACACTAACTACAGGTAGGGTTCCACTTTAAAGCTCCTTTATCTTGGGAAAAGTGGCGCCATTCATTGTTGTGGAAATGCTCGAGACACGTGCCTCGCGCCACTTCTAGGAAGAACATGACGTCTGAACTCTAGCTCAGTGCTGAGCTGTGCTGCCATGATCTTCCAAGGGCGGCACGTTGCACGTGCTTCTTGCA
Organism: Ixodes scapularis; assembly: GCF_016920785.2. Taxonomy (NCBI): domain Eukaryota; kingdom Metazoa; phylum Arthropoda; class Arachnida; order Ixodida; family Ixodidae; genus Ixodes; species Ixodes scapularis. Next base: position 126,423,956 of record NW_024609880.1, on the reverse strand, counting down.
TCGACGCACCTTGCGCTACTTTTAAAACATGAAGTGGCTTTAAAGGAGCAATGCAACAATTTTTGTACTTTGCACAAATACCGCGTAAAACGGATCCCTGACGTTAATGACCTATGAAACACGCGTTCGTTTTTCACCTCACGCAGTAGAAGTCCCAGAAAAAAATTTAAGAAAAACGAGCAGCATTCACCCCCTCAACTCGCAGCCAGAACAAGCGGCCACGTGATCTGGAGCCGATTATATGCCGCCAATGTTGATCATAGCCACGCGCTGGGGTTGGCAAAGCGCAGGACACGCGCTGAGTTCCAGACATTGTTATGGCTCGGCTATTGTCGTCGTTGCAGCGATTGGACACGGGTTACAACCCGAATGCTTCTCGAGATAGCAATTGTCACGAGCCCAAGTCGAGTGCCCACGCAATGCTTGGGTCCAATCTATGAGCCGCATTCAAATATCGTCACTTGGGTGTACTGCGATCCCCGAGTTACGTCATCAAATTTTGCAAAGGAGAGATTGAATGAAAATGATCGCTTTTGTCCTTGAAATTACACCGCAACAAAGGCGTTTCTTGGCCAGTGGCGTTGCGTGTGAGTATCCTTGAGTCCCAGGTGTGCCAGTAAGCTCGTGTAGAGAGAAAAACATTCCAATTGAATATCGTTGCACAGCTCCTTTAAAAATTATCACGCGTTGACGACACCAAGCGGCCACGCTCGCAACTGTAGTACCCTTGGCCGTGCAGGAGCCCATGACGTCACGAGCGCGATACGCATTGCTTTTATCACTGGTCGATTTTGAAGCGAGAGGTAGAGAGCTCCCGGACCACGTCATTTCGATTCCGTACTCCTTTAAGCTGAAACCGCAGCCAAAGCTACAATCGCGTGCTGGCCAGCGCTCCAAGCTTTGAGACGTGCATTTCTCGCGCAAGAGCTCGTTCTGCGGAAGAACGTTTCAAAGCTAGGTCACACTGATCACACATGATGCAAAATACAGTCTCCAAACACGAGTCACCACAAAATTCCTATCCCCTCCCCTGCCCGCGTTTCGATCTGGATGAGCGTCGCCGTACGAAAACGTCAGATTCAGGCCGCAATGAAAAATTCCGGTTCCGCCTAGACCCGAAATTGGGGCACCAGTTTGTATCAAGCCTGGAACCGCGCACTTCCATAACCCAATTTTAAACCCAGGTGGTGCACCGCCAGAATACCCGCTGCGCTCATCACTGGACTCTACAAAAGGATTTCTTGTTATGCCCTTAGCCGTTACAACCGAGAGAACGTCGTGATTTTAGACTCAGGCGGACTAGGTCTGAAATCGCGACGATCTCTCGGTTGTATCGGCTAAGGGCATCGCACGAAAGACTTCTGTAGAGCCCAGTGGTGAGCTCAGTGGTAATTCCGGCGGCGCACACGGTCGTCCAGGCGTCGTCGCGTCCTCGTTAAACACGGTGCAAGGAACACACACGCAGCACGCACAAGCACAGTATCCAGTGTTGGAGAGTGCATCAGGAAGTTCCGGCGGGCAAGCGGTATCCGAGTTGTCCAAGTATTGTCACCAAGCACACCAGCGCCAAGCGCATCCAGATGCCGAGCCAAAGTGCAATGGGTCGGCAGCTTCACACTATATAAAGATTGAAAGCCGAGGTCAGTGGGTATCCATCCAGGGAAACGATGGGCGCGTCAGTATCCGTGCGCCCGCAGCGCGAACGTCGCCGCCGGGCGAGCGCCGACTGACAGTCAGATGGGAACGAAGAAGAAACTGAACTGACTAAACTCTCGGCGCTGCGCTGCCGCCGACTGCAACAGACAACCAGTGTTGCCAGACGGAGAAGAAAAAAGTCAGCAGATTCATCCCCAAAAAGTCAGTGGATTTGCTCAAAAATCAGTAGATTCTACGAAATCGGTGTTTTGCCATGTGTTCCTATTTCCATAAAACCACACTTCGAAGAAATAGTATCGAGTAACAAATAAAATTGTAAAAAACACAAATAAAAATTAAAAGAAAACAAGACCAGTATGGATAATGGAAGTCCTCTGCAAGCTGCCACCTTACCTTACTGGGCTGTGGAAGGTTTCTGACGCAACTCTGTCGGCGCGGAGCACTGTTGAGGCTACGCGTCGTCTGCTACGGGCTTATTTCTTTTTCGCCTGACTCAAAGTTTGCGTTCAAACGTGGAGGAACTTAATTCGTTAGCTTCTTAAGCCACCGAGGATTAACATTAATTATATCATTTTCTTGCCAGAGCCTGCCAAATAAAAGTAAAGAACCAAGATTTGGATGTCGATCCCATGCATTCCGCCGGGCGAATTAATGAAAATGGCGGCCCTCTCCGCTCAGCTGGGAGCATATGGCTGGGAAACAGCCGAGAGTTCACGCGCATGCGCTCACGCCTCTCGCTCTGCGCCGCGGGCTGATTGGCTCACTTGGGAGGAGGGCGTTACAGCGGCGAGATCATAGACTGGCCAAACTCTCACCATATATGGCTCTGGCCCGGATGTCGCCGTCGAACCGTCCAACGGGTCCAACGTAAAGTTGAACCGTCGAACCTGCTTAGGGTGAATGAATAGATGAATATACGGCTGTCACTCGAAAAGGACGGGCTTCTGGGCCATCTAGCCAGTGCTTCGTTTTTAATTCTGGGAGAATATGAGTTTCCTTTGATGGCCGGGCGACCCTAGGAACTGAAGGGGCGAAACAATAAATTTCAATATGTTTACAAAAAAAGTCAGTAGATTTTCTTTTTTTTCAGTGAATCAGTAGACCCGGAACGAAATCAGTAGATCTACTGATAAATCAGTAGACCTGGCAACACTGCAGACAACAGACAAAGCCAGGCGCGCGCGCAGAGAACGCCCGCTCGCAGAACCTGCGCAGCGGATGCGCCTGTCACTGACACGTGACCTGCGAGAGACCGCGGAAGTTCTCCGTCAACACCCCCCCCCCCCCCCCTCCCTCCCCTCCTCCAGTCACGCATGAGCGCGCCCGCTGGCTGGGAGCAGACCCTACTTGAACAAGGGGAGCGCATCGGCTCCACCGACCACCGTGCGATTCCAGTGCGTTGCGTCTCACTGGATCCGAATGGTTACACCTAGAGCCACTAAATGAGCTGCGCTTAGAGTATCGGCACTCCGTTCCCCGATATTGTTGTGGGCGCCGCCATTTTGGGGCTTGTGCAGAGCAGACGCAACTGCCGATCGTCTTAATTCAGAAGTGCGACTTCCTCAGCATTATATTCGGTGTTAGGAAGCTCTTGTAATATTGATTTGCTCTGTCGCGAACTGTTTAAACATTTGTGGAGGACGGAAAAGCGTTTCCTGTGATTTCAGATAGAGCTCCAGATAAATGGCAACCATGATTTTAAGCCACAATATGGCCAAGTGTCGTTACTCTGAAGCGTAGCTTATTTAGTGGCACTAGTTACACCCAGAATCGCGCGGATCGGAACTGTCCACAAGTTTAGAAGCCCGCGGATCCGAACTGGAACCGCTCCGATCTGACAGGTTTGTACGGGTCGTACCGGCGTCTGCGTGGTGCACGTTAAGGACCCCATCCAGGCTAGCGGTTGTACGCTCTGGCTAAATTTCTCATCTACAGCTGGGAGACAAGTCATCCGTTGAGGCCGACGAAGTTCTAGGCTGTATGAACGTACACACACCCCGATTTTTATTTTTCACCGCAATATCTCGGGTTCGAATGCCGCGTGCAAAGTTTCTCCTTGAACTCATTGCCATGCGGCATTTGAAGCACGGATCTCGTGGTGACTCGATTTCAAATCTGTATGAAAACTGTCTTTTGTATGGTGGTGTTTTTATGATGTAGAACTAGTATGGGCTTATTTCTCTGCACCTCCTGCACTAGTGCAGAAAAGTGTAGACCGGTGAACATCCGGTCGTATCTCAATCAATCAATCAATTTTATTTACATCATCATCAGATAGTGATGTGGGCGGCAGAGTCAAAAACTTGTGTACTTGAAGCGCATGCCTCAAGTACACTTTCCTACACTTTTCTGCACCGCTCTAGGAGGTGCTGTTAAATCGATTGAGCCTACTGCAGACGTACGGAGTGAGCTTCAAGTTTGTTCATTCCGGTCAATCACGGAAATACTATTTACAGTGGGTGATACCTTATATTTCTATTCACATGTATATTTGGAAAATATTTAACATCGAAATATGATAACCCAAAGGGCCATGATTTGCAAGCAAGTTTGTAGGTTTGAATTATCGTTTTCCACGGTGAAAAGGTCAGAAGTATAAAACAAACAAGTCAATTTTAGAGGATTTTTACCACGTCCATACTGCATTTCCGACTTCCCTTTCTACTTTTTCGATTCCTAAGAAATATTAGCCTAAAAAGGTTTGTGAGGTCATCACTTTAAAACATTTTTGTCGGTCTCAAAATTACCTATTTGCAATGATAAGCTCTGCAACTTAAGAAAAAAAAGTTACATTTTTGGGAACCTAAGTTTGATAACTCTATTTCTTAGCTTACATATCCATCGTCTTATTCTAAGATTAGTAAGCGTAATGCTCATCGCGTGAGACACGTAAAAGATCGGAATGCTAAATATTCAAATGGAATATTTTACAACTTCATCTATGTGTCCTTAAGGAATGTCATATGCCTCTCGCATAATATAATCCAGCCTGACGAGCTCCGCCGATTACGAGTAATTCACAGCCCAAGAGAAATTGAAGGCGAGCGGTTGGAATGGTGAACACTTGAACGCCTCTTTGAAGCCGCTAACCGCCGGCAGGGCCGAGTTGCACAGAGCAATGGACTGCAAGCGTTGCCGCGCTTCCTCGCCACAAGTAGTGAAGCACTTGACGAGAAAAAACAGCTGTTCCGGAGGCACACCTTCGAAGCTCAGTTTCCGTGTCATCCCGGATGTATTCCTATTGGTGAAGTCGGCTCTATAAGCCGCATAAGTCAGCGCTGCGGAGAGGCTGCGAAAGGTGACTTGTCGCTGCTCGATGGGGAGCAGAAAGGTAGCGTGCGATGTCAGGCGGCTCTTCATCTCGAGGATCTCTTCCATGAACGGTCCAAGGGGAGATGAGGTTAGTTCTGCCAACGGCAGTTCCCTGAAACTTTTGTCGTGGAAAAAGACTAAGTCTATGAGCATCAGGACGGCCAAGCTCACCCGGGTGCCTACCACGGCAGCGATAACCTGCGACGGAGTGTCTTCCGGAAGCAACGGCGGGACTTGGAGGAAGGATGGAACAGTGGCTTCCCTCGCAACCAGCATGCGGTACATTTCATTCTGCGACATCCCCATTATGTAGATAATTCCGTGCTGGGGCTTGCGCAGGGACGCCTTGAAGAAGGACATGCTGGAGCTACTTACTTCTAGGAATGTGTTGATAAAGTGGCCCGACCGGCTGACGGTCATGAAGCTGTACGCCTCATCCACGAGAGCCCACGTAAGGGTCGAGTTGAGGGAGTTCATGTATACATGTTCTATTTCGTTCGAGATTAGCGATTTCGCCGTCTCGCTAAATTTTAGGCCGTACCTCTCAAGGCCTTGTTTGGCGAGCTTCGTTGCACGAAATGCGGGGACCTTGTCGTGTACCAGGTCGTCCTGCGCCTTCCATGATGCCATAGGCATTACCAAGTTCACAGCCCAGAGACACCGATCCACAACATAGTCGTACGTAAACCGTGGGTTTTTCAAAGCCTCCATTAATTGGGACGTCAGGTGACGAGACACCAGAGGAGACAGGTCCCAGACTATGTAGGCCCCTAGGTACAGCTTGAAGCGCTCGCGCTCCTGCGGCGTTTGGAGGAATTCCTTGTCGAACTGTTCGAACAACGCAAGTTGTAAGTTCACGATCTTGTCGTCGCGCCAAAGTTGGGAGTTGTCGGGCAGCTGACCGTTGACAGCGCGCCGCAGTTGCTCGTCGTTCATGCTCATGTACGTGGGTATCCCTAACACATTATAAAATTTCGGTGTGAGCTGGATAAATGTCTGATGAACGGCCAGCACATCGTCGATCATGCTGCTGTAAGATTGTCCCGTGCCACCGACCATTTCGGCACAGAGACGCAAGAAGTTCTCCGCGGTGCCAATTGCCACAAGTGCCTCCGTAGTTCCAAAGAAAGGGCCCAAGCGTTCCGCAAGGTCCAAGAACAGAGTATTTTCTGCTGGAAATTGCGGGTTACGTCCCACGTAGAAGGCCCAGACTGCCGGCAGTCCAAACTCCAGGGACGCCTGCACCATAATTTCCAGGAGCTGTTGCCTCGACGCGGGAGACTTGTGAGGCCAGGGCAGGTTTAGCCTCCGCAGGTACGACGTGAGCAGATCCACTGTCCGAGTATTGGACTGCTGGCTTAGACAGCGCAGTAGCAGCAGTGCAGCCTTGTGCTCGCTCGTTCGAGGCTGCTCCGGGATCCTTACCTGGAAAAGGCTTTGGATGCGTCGCTTGTTGAATGGCCCTTCGTACTTGATGTAAGGCACTATGTACTTTTTGTTTGGCTGTCGGTCCCATCCACTGCAGACGTGCTCGTAAAAATCCTCGCAGGGGTGGACGCTGTGGTCCCGGGAGGATTGGAGGTCGTTCTCGAGCGACGTGCAGTCCGAGTCCTGTTCGCAGGCACCGAGGGTTGTGAAGATGGCCACCGACGGGATGACTAGGGTGACCGACATTACCAAGAGCCCGGCGCCGACGAACAGGCCGTACCGCATCAAGGACCGGTAACCAGAGTCGTCTTCGGGATGTTCTGTGTCTTCGTTCATTCCGGGGAAGGCTCGATTGGATGAAGTAGAGGACTTCGAAGGCTCTTGGACCGCAGTCGTGTTTCGAATGCTCCGTGCGTCACGTTCGTCTCATTCTCGCACTGCTCGCGTTACGAGCCTCATTCGCTTCGTCGTCTGCTTTTTTGTGCAAAACCTCCTTAAAGACGACCAAACTTTTCCGAAAAATCCCAGAGGGCATCGCGGCGCGGGGAATCGTGGGGCTGTTCTGACCACGACTGGTTCCGACGTACGCTCGGACTGAGATTTCAACGTGGGGGCCGACCCCTTGATGTATTTGCGCTTGTGAATTTTATCAGGGCCTTAACTCCGACGCTTTTGTCCTGCAAGGGGAGCGATTCATTTTCTTTTAGCATTGTGAGTTGAGAGGACATGAAAACAAAAACAAACACAAGCAAGATCATCGCGTACTTTGTTTTGCTTTCCTTCTGCCTTTGCATTCTAAAATCACAAAATGATAAACCAACAGGAACTTCGTGTTCCGTTCCTAGATATTATATCTTGTGCCGTATTCACCATTTCAAAATTTACAAGTTCTCAGCCCAGCGTGCATCTCCTCAGTCCAGTATGTGCATGTTCGTCGCTTCGCCAAGTAATCAAATCACGCGCCATACGCACGAACACAGAAAATGGAGCCGGCCGAAGGGTGCAACATAATTCTAAAATTACTCAAGCATTAAAAAAAAAAAAAAAAAAAAAAAACAGCATTTCCACGTGGTGAATGATGTTGATTGGGGCGAAGCTCTGGTGGCGCTTGTCTGCGTAGACGCTGAGCCACAGCATGCCGAGCCTTTCGTTCTTTTTCATCCATGTCACGCTGCGGTCAAATGCTCAAATGCGTATATAACCACGTTCCATACCACACATTTTCTTTCTGACATGGATGAAAACGAACGAAAGGCTCGGCATGCTGCGACTCACCGTCTGTAGGGTGCCTACATGTCTGTCTGTCTCAGGGTGAAGACATCCATTGTTGCCCTGAATGTGCCAGCTCGTGACGCTCTCGAGCGCTCGGTGCGTGACTTGGGCGGTAAAATGGCGTCTATGCATTAGCTGAAGCTACGCGCTCGAGCTGAGTGACACCGGATTGCGCGCACTTCAAAATGCATAAAAAAAATATTGGGCGGAAAAATGGCTGAGATGTCACCACTCAAGCTAAAGCGCGCGTGTGTATGAAGGCACTCTAACCGTCTGCGCAGAGAAGCGCCACCATGAGCTTCGCCTCAATCAACATCATTCACTACGTGGAGATGCGTTTTTTTCTTTTTTTGCTTTACACGAGCACGGGAGCACGTGCTCACGTGATCGGGAGCACGTGAACGCGGGAGCTCACGAGCAGGAGCACGTGCACCCGACAACAGACGGACATACGGACATGGCTATAGCCTCTAAGGAGCTTCGCGCCTGAAAGATTGCCCGGGAACGTAAGTACATGGGCTGCATGCACTCGCCCTGAATGACGGTTCGAAGTAAAAAAGTCTATATAGACGATTGCAAGCAAGGCAGCTGGAAGCCGCCATGTCTTGGCTCGTGCCAAAAAGAACGGGCAATTTCAAGCTTGGAAAAGCTATGATCACGCGCGCGCTCCACGCGCGCGCTCCACGCGCTTTCACGCATGGGGCACCAGTCGGGGCGCCGTACTTGCAATCGTCTATAGGAAGTATTCACTGGACGCCATATTTGAGGGTGCTGTTCAAAGCGCATGCTCAGAACGAGCTCACACCAATACGCTGCTAGGACCGGCATTTTCGATGGTGCGGAATGCACGTTGCAAATTAACTGTGGAAGCCCGCCATCAGCACGCGCTCAGCAACCACGCACACAGATACGGCCGCCAGTGAATACTCCCTATAAGGCGAAGGGGAACGCGCATGCAAATAGCCATTTGTTTTTTTTTTATTTTATTTTACTTTCGAACAGTTACTAGACTCCATTTCTTGGTTATACTCCGTTCACCCTTAAGCTCCCACTATTAGCGGCGAGATGTTTCGGTGGCGCCCTAGTTCGGTTACCTTTTGTGACGTCATTACCTTGTGAACAAGTTCGATCGTGTTTGTAATGGGCATGGTGGAAGCCTGAAATCATAGCGCTCTCAAAGCAACACCGCCAACACCGTCAAAATTGAAGTTCTTACATTCCTCTTATTTCCGTCAATGAGAAATCTTTTGCTGACGTCATTGTCAGCATTTCGATCGCTCACGTCACCAATACTCTGTTTCACCTTATGATGTACCGCAGAAACGGTTACAAGCGAGGGTTCGTAGCTCTAGGCAGATCTCGGCGTCACATGCTCTTGTGCATGAAGGGCAGCTGCCAACGCTCTGAGCTGGGGAGCCTACATGTTTCCGCGGAGCGGCGGAAACATGTAGGCACCCTACTCTGAGCTCGCGTTTCTTGCCAGCGCTGGGGTATAACCAAAATACACTCTTTAGGTGAGGACACGGCGGGGCTGAACGCGCGGCGCAAGGAATCAGATAGTGTTCGTTCGACGGGCATCCGAAAGCCTGCATTATTCCGCGGCCACCGTGCCCGCGGCTGACAGTGTCGCCGGCGACCAAACTGCGAAACTGTGTGAGAGCGAAAAAATTGCACCATCTTCCCGAGGGGAACCATGGGGTGATGCGGAGCATCGCGGATCGTTATTAGCAGCCTCTCGTTGTTGACGTTTACACGCGGCTTCCCGTTCTCGAAGGTCGGGTTCCGCCGCTCGCTTCGTACGTTTACGTTGAACTTCACGGTCCCGAACCTCAGGTTCTGCTGCTTGACGTTCTCGAACCGCCGCTGCTTCACGTTGTCGTAGTTCAGCATCCGCCGCTCGACGTTGACGAATGGACGCCGCTTCTCGTTGCCGTAGTTCAGGGTCTGCCGCTCGCTTCAAGCGTTTGCGCTCAGCGTCGCTTGCCCTTCGCTGCGCAGCTTTGTCTTCAGTGGACGTAGCGTTGCTGTTAGTTTGTGGGGTGGTGCTGACGCTTGCTTGCGCCAACCCACTAACTGACGGGACTGTTGCTTCCATCACACTTCATCGGAATAACGGAGTGGAGTCAACAGCGCTGAACTAAACGCGCGCTACCGCTGCTTATATTCACACTTGAAGGAGAGGAGACTAGAGGAGGAGAGTTACGCATGCGCGCGCGGTGTGAGTAGAAGCGAACGCACGCGAAGTGCCCGCAGCTGGTAGAGAGAGAGAGCGGAGAGAGTAACGCGCAGCTGTTGGAGAGAGGGAAGGAGGATGATTGCGCATGCGTAGTGTGAGTGCGGACTACGACGCCGCGGGACATAGACCCGAGCAACCGCTCATTCACACTGGAAGCGGATCCGCGTTCGCAAAGCGGTTGCGAACGCGGTTGTATAAAGATCCAGTACAATTGCACGCGCACTTGATGTCACCGAGTGCGCGTGCAATTGTACTGAATCTTTATACAACCGCGTTCGCAACCGCTTTGCGAACGCGGATCCGCTTCCAGTGTGAATGAGCGGCAAGAGATCCCCCGGATCTAAAAAATTATCTTGTTGCCATGACACACCGGCACACTGTGGTCTTTCTACACGTGCGACAACCTCGCTGGAGCTCTGCGCGTGTGGAGCATGAGGCGGCACGAGCCGTCTTTGCCGTGCCCACGGGTCGACGAGTCACCTGCCGGCGCCGCTTGAAACCATAGTCAAAGAGAGTGAAGAGCGAACTTTATCGGGCACGTCACGAAGAGCGCGCTGTCCTCACCTGAAGAGTATTATCTTACACCGTGGGTATAACATGAGGCGAAACGGAGTATTGGCGACGTGAGCGATTGAAAGCGTCGCTGTGGTCGGCCCACCACAATTGGCCGAACGCTGACTATGACGTCAATAAAGGATATCCCATCTACGGAAATAAGAGGAATGTAAGAACTTCAACTTTGACGGTGTTGACAGTGTTGCTTTGAGAGCGCTATAATTTCAGGCTTCCACCATACCCATTACAAACACCATCGAACTCGTTGTTCACAAGGTAGTGACGTCACGCAAGGTAACCGAACGAGGGCGCTACCGAAACATCTCGCCGCTAATAGGAGCTCCGCCTTCATAGCGAGATTTCTGTCCTTGCTATACTCTGTTTCACTTTATGATGTACCGCAGGAAAGGCTACAAGCGCGAGCTCCTTGTTCTGGGGCACATCTCGCCGGCACAAGCTCTCGTGACTTAAGAGCGGCTACCAACGCTATGAGCTCGCGCTTCTAGCCTTCGCTGCGGTACAACATCGAGTGAAACGAAGTATAACACGAGTGTGAACGCGCAGGCACGCGCAACCAAAGCACTGCGGAAACCAGCGAGCTCGCGCTGATGGCGAAGGTTCATTTTATTTCTTAGGCATCAGCAGCTGAGAAACATCAGTCTTTTGTTTGTAAAAGCGAGAAAAGTAATTTTAAAACGAATAAAACGGTTTCCCACTCGCACCTGGTAAATGGGGGCCGAAGTAAGTTTTGTTGGGGGATCGTGACGTGTTGCTCCACCCGCAGTGGCGCCACCCTTGGCAGTGCACCGTAGTCCTATGAACGAAATGACGCAAGAGCGCTGCTTCTCGCGGCGCGTGATTGCTTAGATAGCACATAGTGGTTTCTGCGTTGACTCCTCACGTTTACGCGCAGGATGCCACGCTATTGCGCGAAAGAGGGCTGCGGCAACGGCGTGCTGAACCGCGAGACGCCGACCCACGGGTTTCAGAACGATGAGAAATTCCGAAGCGTGTGGATCCATCTCGCCCGTCCGTCGTCTCTTGGGCGCCGGTAAAAACCGATCGCCTGTACGGTGACCTTTTTGGCAATGAGGGCTATGAAAGTCGACCCGCTGTCCTCAGGATTCTGTGTCTTCCTACCAAGAATATTCGGTTGCTACCAGGAATTGTGCCAGCTATTTGTTTCTACAAAAAAGAAGCAGAAGAGCTTAGCGAACTGCGTGATTCGCGATGCAAATTGATAACTGAGAACGCTGTTAATAAAACACCTAACAGCGCAAGCCTCCAAATTGGCCAATCAGGATTGAATGCGACGCATTTCTTGATGACTTCGACCCCCTTCAGATTTTGTCGGGCGGACGGTTGGTCTGTCGGATGGTTCGCACGGTTCTAGCCAGAATCGCCTGTCCGTCACCATGTGCCAGATTGACTTCTCTTCCTCGCTTACATCTTACAAGTCCCTTTGGTAGTCGAAATCCTCGTCTTCTCGAGTTCATGGATCATGGCGGAACGTACCTTGGACTGCAAGGGCAACTGTGCAGTCCTCCGCCACTCCAAAATGCGAGACTGGAACCAGTGTTGCGGAATGGGCACCCCCATTCCATTCCAATTCGATTCGGGGAATTAGTGGTTTCGATAATTGAATTCCTTTCAACTCCTAGGAATGGGGACACTGGGCCCAGTCCCACTTTTGGAATGGCTGAATCGCTCCACTCCATTCCTCTAATTCCTAAACGTAAAAATTGGCGCTTGACAGCTACATTGTGCTGCCGTCATGAGCAGCATAAAGCTGATATTATCAAACGCATAGAGCCATAGACAATTAAAAAAAAAAAAAAAATAAGAAAGCTAAACGCTTAAAAAAATTGCACTGAATTTACTAAGCGGAGCGCTGCTGGCACAAGGTGTTTGTTTACATTGTACTGCAAGCACCGAAAAGCCCCTTGTTTAAGGCATTGGTCTCGCGACCACGTGTCTCGCAACAAGCAGCAAAACTTAAATCCACTCAATTTTTTTTTGCGAACTTTTGCATTTTACTTTTGGGACCATCGCTGCCAGCGTGTTTTTAGCTAAGGCTACAAAAATATCCACTTCGTGCGTGGCGCAGAAATAAGCTATATTATTATATTCTTCAAATATAGCAGCACGGCTAGTAGGCTGCTGGAAGCGACTCCATGCGCAGCGTCAAGAACATATTCTCTGACAAAGTGCAACCTCTACGGCGCAGCACGAGGGACCGTCTAGACCATGCATGTCACGATACCTGTTTTCAAACGCATAAGTTCACGCTTGCTTTACAAATCTCGATATTTCTTATATTCAATTCGAGTCTTTATGCGGTTTCCAGGTGATCAGCAAAACCTCTGCTGGGCTCAAATATACGTTTGTTCATTGCGGTTAGTTCATTATACGGACGATATCAGTTTATTACCTGTCATTTGTTGATCATCTTGCTCATTATTCGGGCATGAGCCAACACTCCTTACCGCGTGCGCGTCCGAGGTATTTACTTGCCGACGTTTCGCGGTGACCGAAGTGCCTGGCTTTAACGCGAATGAGATTGTATGTACCGGGTAATGCCGTAAGGACCAACACATTTGGTAAGCCTTGCAAAATTCAAATTTCAATCGAACGTATACCTCAAACCGGGCACGCGAACGCAGTTTCACAAAATAATTTATGTCTCTTTCTTCTTCTTTTTTTTTTTTTTTTGAGAGCTCAACTCAGAGGTGGTGAAATATTAAAACTAGTGCCAAAACAGCAGCCTCAGTAGCAACTAGCACCCAGCTCTCTTTCTCAGTGGCCTTCACAGCAACGGTCGCGCGTCGTCTGGCGCAGGACTGTCTTTCTGCAGGTCTAGTCAGTTCGGTGACGCAATGAGAGCGGTGACGATAGTCGACTTCACCTTACGATGGACCCCAACAGACAGCACGAGAGCCATCGAAACCAATCCAGTGCCCTCTGAGGGTCGCGTGACCATGGGGCGCAGCAACGCGCCGTGCGTGGGTGCTGGATTGCCTGGGCTGACTTGTAGCCATGGGCGTACCAACCCGGGGGGGGGGGGGGGGGGGGGGGGGGGAGGGGCAAGGGGGGCGCTTGCCCCCCTCCCCCCAGTCCTCAGAGTGGGGGGGGGGGGGCGAGCAATGTGTTTTGCCCCCTCCCCCCCCCCCCCCCAACCCACCCTGGAACAGCCGCCACTGGGCAGGGCAAACACTGTCTGTCGGCGCCCAAGAGATACCACGGGCACCACCCCCCGACCCGGGGGTCCGTGCTCGCTTGCGCCACCAAATATTGGCATGCGAAAAGGCGCCGCAGGCTGCTGGACGCGCCGCACTGTCGAACGCCAGCTCCTCCGCTAGCGGCGTTCACCCCTAATGGGAAACTACAGGGGGGATCGGTGGTCGAGTGGTCTAGCGCACACTAAGGTCACTGGATCGGGGGAAAGTAGCGCCATTGCCTTCCCTACCTGCTAGCCGGACACAAATTGGCTAATCTGTCAACGTTGCCATAAAAATCGCCCTCTCGGTCCATTCAAATCTTTGAAGCTTCCTGAGGGTCCTTCTAACAGTCGTGCCAAAATCACCATGGAGTACCATCGTATTGGAGGCGTTCCTCGCCAATATAAGCTTTTTTTGGCACTGTGTATGCGATCAACTTATCAATCATGCCCGTCTCCACGGATCTTTTACAGCTATGTTTTTCTTCTTGCGTATTTTAAAACAGTAAACTTATTTTTCAGTGCCTTCAAGCACCGACACAGCATGTGGTGGTACGAAGATGTGCGGATGTTTCGTCGGTGTGTAGATAGCAAAATCTCGGTATACAAGAAACGTCTCCGTAAAGCTACCCGACACCAGCCAATTTATATCGGCTCACCAAGGACGGAGGGGTCAAGGAGAAATTGCTCATTTCACGGACCAAAATGGCGACCATTCGGGGAGCTTGGTGCGACTTTCCCAGTATCCATTGACTTTAGCGCACACCAGCTCGGAGCATGTGGAGCCAAAGCTCGCGCTGCAGAACCCAGAGATCCAGGGTTCGATCCCTGCCCGTTTTAAGGCTGGATGAGCATCGTACCGGCGTGCGGTCGTGTATCACTACTGCGTAATCCACGTTAGAGACCCCAGGCTAGCGGTTGTACTGCACTGGCTAAATTGCTCATCTACAGCTGGGAGACAAGTCGCCCGTTGAGGCAGACTGAGTTCTAGGCTGTAGAAACATACACACAGCCCAATCTTTTTTTCTCTGAAACTACAGCCAAAGCTACAAGTGTAAGCTAACCCGTGCTCCTAGCTTTCAGACGAGTATTTCTAGCGCGAGTGCCCGCTTTGTGGAAGAACAGCTATATTGTGCTCTCGTGCTTTGGCACTGCGAGTGTTTTCTTTCAATCTTTCGTTGGGACAACTTGATTATGTAGATTGGGGGAAGGGGGAGGGGGGGGGGTCTCAGTACACCAGTACCCCCCAGTGACAATATTTGAATGCGGCTCATGAACTGGACCCGAGCATTGCGTGAGCACTAGATTTTGGCTCGAGATAATCAATAGACCGATCTCACCAGCTAGTTTGAGTACGCTACCGCTGCCGATATGCATCGTGGGAGTTGTAGTCTTTCTGCACGCGCGACAACCCTGCTGGAGGTCTGCTCGAGCAGACCACGAGGCACCATGAGCTGTCGCGTGAACTGGCGTCTGCCTCCTAGGAACTACAGTTATGGCGGCGTCACGCATGCCTGGAACGCTTGGTGAGATCGGTGAGATTGGTGAGATCGGACAAAGCCACCTCTGTCCAATCGCTGCAATGATGGCAATAGCCGAACCATAGCAATATCTGGAACTCAGGACATGTCATCTGCTTTGCCAACCCCGGCGCGTGGCTATGATCAAAATTACTGGCATGTAATCGGCGCCAGGTCCCGTGGCCGCTTGTTCTGGCTGCGAGTTGAAGGGGTGAACGCTGCTCGTTTTTCATTAATTTTGTCTGCAACATCTACACACCATTCCAATATTTACTAGTGTTCAGCCCTGCGTGCGAGCTGCTTAACCCAGCACGCGCCTGTTCGTCGCTTCGCAAAGCGAGCAAATCACGCGCCATAAGCACGAGTACTGAAAGAACCGATCAGGAGTCATTTTTTTTTTAAGTTTATTTCGGGTGGTGAAAAACGAATACGTGTTTCATAGGTCATTAACGTCAGGGATTCGTTCTAAGCGGTATTAGGGCCAACTAAAAACGTCGTTGCATCGCCCCTTTAAAGTCGAGCATCAATTCATTGTGTCCTAAAAAACAACAACAAAAAAAAAGCGGATTAAAGTGTTTCATTAAATTAGTTAACTAATTAATCTATTTCGCTTTCTTTCTAGTGGCAGCCATGGCCACTGAGCAGACGACATGCGAAATTGTTCGAACGTCTGGCAACACTCTGTGCGCTGCCATCTTTGTTAGGTCGAGATTCCTCTACTGTTTGTCAATTTCGTAGCGTTGTCGGTAACAATCGAGGCCTGCTCCTAACCGTCATCGATCCTCCATCAGACCTGCGAGCTAAGGGTTAGTATTGTTTTACGCTCTTCCTTGCGCATGTACGTGTTCGTCGCCCCACCGGTCGCTGGTGTTTATCGGTGTAACCGACATGGTCGCAATTTGACTAAGTGCCGGCGAAGGCACGGGTGCGGGAGCCTGGTTTTCGAAAGCTCTGCGCGAGTACTTGTGCCAGCGAAGGATTCTTCAGTACTACGCTGTCGCGTCCTGGACTTTGCTAGCACCGAAGTCGAATGGTGAGACGGAGCATGTTCTTCGGCGTCCCACTAGATGGCGCTGAGCATTTCGCATATGCGTGCACCAAAAATAATACGAAAAAAAGAAAACTCAAACCAAAAGTTTAGAAACAACAGTTCCCAACGTTTCGGGGTCGACTTGACTCCTTCTTCAGGGCTGACTGGCGCCAGCACCAGAACGATGTGCGCAATTTCGATCGCGAGCGTAGCGCCGTCGCGGAACATTGCGAGGTGTTTGATCATCGGATCGACTTCGGAAAAGCACACGTGATAGACACGGAGCCACATATTCGAAGACGCCTGTTCTTGGAGTCGTGGCACATCCAGAATACACCGGGGAACATTAACAGGTCCCTCGGGGCCTTACCATCTATTTACGTCCATGGCCTGCGTCACGTTCAGAAAACATCACCTCGGTAGAAGAAGAAGGAGAGGTCGAAGCTCGCGCTGTCCCATTCCATTTTTAGTCACCCCTGAAGAAGGAGTCAAGTCGACCCCGAAACGTTGGGAACTGTTGTTTCTAAACTTTTGGTTTGAGTTTTCTTTTTTTCGAATTGTTCCCCAAACCAGACAGATTTCTGTCGAAGATGTTTACTTTCAAACCAAAAATAATAAGAGAAAAGCACTCTCCGACAGGTCGTTCCCGGCTATCTCCATCGGCAATGGAGAAGGTGGTGGAGGAGTTTGAAAACAGCACCAAGAGAAAGAGCGCGGATGGATACGCAGAATATGTGACAGAATTAAAGCGCCTCATCCGACAACATTCTACAAAGGAACGAGGTGGGCGACGACTAAGAAAGCGTTGGTGGGACGCGGAAGTTCAAGCCGCCATCAGATTAAGACAGGAGCTAAACAGGGAGCATCGCATGGTTCTCCATGGCGGCCCGGCAGACGCTGTTGCAATAAGGTGGCAAAAGTACAGGTTGCTGAAGCAGGCCATAAAACAGCTTGTGCAGGACAAAATGGCCCAGGCTGATGTAGCTACAATGAGAGACATCAGTTCAAGTGGTCGAGACGCACCCAGAAAGTTCTGGCGATATATGGGAACTCTCAATGGAAGAGACCAGTGCCCAGCAATCCTGGACGAAGACACAGGGCTGCCCACAGAGAGACTTGGGCAATGCCTTACAGACCATCTCGTTGAAATTTTCTCGCCTCCAGGAGAGACACCACTACAAAATATCTGCCCCAAGCAAGGCGCAGACTGTGCACCGGATTGCAATAATAGAGAGTTTTAGAATAGGGGGCCCCAACGCTTTGGGTAACCCAAAGCTTTGGGGTACCCAACGCAACGACACCTCACGCAGCGTGCTTATAGAATAGGGTTTGTGACGACGCAACGCGGCACGCTCGCCTTTTTCGCATGCAGCGCCATTGTGGACAACGAACAAACTTCTTAACAGTGAAAAATTATTAAAACGCAAAACATTTCCGCCGAAACGACACTTTATTGTGGCTTGCGGTTCAAATAATAGGGAGGGTAACACCAGTTTGAACGGCACAGCAAGGCCCATCTGCCGACCGTCTCTGAATCAGAAGACTTACTTCTCTGGTCAACAAGAGAGTGCACGCCCTCAAATACCAGGCTATCATGTGAGCCAATGGAACTATCTGAGAACTGGACGGGCCATTCCCCGGTCACAGGCACGACGCTGGTAGGTGTAGCTTGCTATTAGCTCATCCTATAGCTGAAGCAGCATGACAGTTATAGAGAGTTTTACAATCGGGGGTCCCAAAGCTTTGGGGCCCCAAAGAAATAGGGGCTCAGCACTGCGCATGCGTAGAACCCAAACTCCGTTTGGGGTTTTGGGTTGGCTCGCGCCCCCAACGTGAAATTCGAGAAATAACGTGGGGCCCCCAATAGACCCTTTCCGAAATTCAGTGCCATCTGGTGGCTGAAATGGCGGTTTAACTTTTGCCATACGAATGGCGGCAATGAACCCGTAGCCTGCAGTATTTTATCGGGCACCGTCACTTTTGCATGCCAACGGCAGACGAGAATAAACTCTTCACTATACAGGTTTTTCTGGATCATCTCTTCCAGTGTCGATTCCCACAAAGATGCAACCAGTGAGAACGAAGCGCCAGCCCAGACAGACGCCTTGATAAAGCTCTATAAGTCAAGGGGTTTCGAAGTCGATTTTGTGCCACTAACAGGTCCACTGGGCCCGAATTAAAGAAATGAACGCTTACGCAGCGCTTGCATTCAATTCCGGCTTCACTACGTGCCTCGAATCCTCAGCTTAGGAGTATCTTCAACATGTTCCTTCATCAGTAAATAGAAAGCCGCCATTGTTATGGCACATATGCCATTTTTCAGATGATGATGATAGAGATCAAAGTGGCCAGACTGAATTTCGGAAAGGGTCTATTGCTTCGGGCCGGGTTGTATATCGGCAAACATGGCGGCGCCCTTTTCGCTCGCTTCGGTGCAAATTCGTCATGGTCGCTGCAGTATTAGCCAATTTCATTGCCAATGAATAGTGCAACCGGCTTTCGCTTTACTTAATCTCGCTCAAGTCACAAAGAATGAGCGGTGGGCTCGCCCCATTTTAAAGATCGTACCTGATTCTGGCCGTTCCTAAGCCTAAACATACGTCGTAACTGTTGACATGGTGACGTATTGCTACTCCGCGGCTAAAGGCTCGTTCACACAGACCCGCTTCTTTCTTTTTATTTTTTTTTTCACGTTAAGTTACGAAACGTAACCGGGAAATCTGTCCTTCGTGTTAAACTGTGCCAGCAGCAGGTCGACCCGGTCGCGGATGGCCCGCGTGGGGACATTTCTTCCGATTGCTTCGGGGACCCTTTCGGCCATTCAAGTCCATCTCCTGGAATGGAATGAGTTTGTGGCATACACTTCGCGTAGCACATAAATGTCATCGTCGATCGAGAAGCGAACGCGCGCGGGAGCCTTCTCTTCCGGGAGTCAAAGAAAGAATAAAAACACTTAAGGACAAGGACAGACAGCACAGTTCTTTCAACTAGCAACACACATTTACTGGTGTCTCCTTCAATAGTGCTATCTTCTTCCTAACGTTTGAGACTAAAGAGGAAGATGCGGAATTAATATATTTATATACACCCGGAAAAAAAACACAAATTTACACCCAATACACTAAAGATAAAGAATTCAGAAAGAAAGAAAACAGAAAAAGAAAAACACTATTGACACATTGAGATAGAGCGCCCTTTGGCTAATCCAGCTCTGGTTTCAGGTAGTTGATCTCATTTGTGGACAAGGCGAGAGAAGGGGCAGCGATGTTGTGATCGTCATGGGCTATCTTGTATGCCTCAATGATCTCTCTCCCGAGCTTGTTCTTATGTCTCCCAATCGTGCAGGTGTCCTGGAACCGGGCTTCACAGTTCGTACAGAGGCGTTGATGAACCACTATTGGGTGAAAAGTGTCGTCCGAAGCACGAGAGACCTCGAGGACGTGCTCTCGTAGGCGCGTGTTAAGGCAACGACCTGTCTGTCCAATGTATCGGTCGCCACAGGAGAGAGGGATGGAGTATACCACCCCCTCTTCACAGGGAACGGTCTGATGAGCGTGTTTGATGGAACATCTTTTGATGGATTCGTTATTGTTCACGCGCCTGCACAGTTGTTTCAGGCGCAACTTGCACGAGAAGACAACCGAAACGTTGAAGCGCGCTGCAATTGCCTTCAGTCTGTGCGCCGAGTTGTGCACATAGGGAATGCAGATAACGCGTGAAGGCTTACTACGTGGAGCACGGGGCCTTTGGGTGGTTAGAATTAACTGAACAAGAATGGTGCTCAGTAGACCTTGCGGATAACCTGCTCTGAGGAGACGTTCTTGTTGTTTTGCAATGCTGAAGCTTGCAAAGTGAGAACATGATTTGGTGCGAGAAGATAAGAGGAGAGACCGGATGATTCCATGTTTTACCAGTTTAGAATGGGAACTGCAGAATGGAAGTATAGTTCTGTTGCCACAACTGGGCTTCAAACTACAGACTCATGCAAATTTCAAGGAAGGAGGTGTCACGACAGTTACGCCTTATGGAAACGATCCTCCCACAACAGATGACCATCATCTTTGGCCCAGGTTATGGAACCCACCCATCTTTCCGGTTCCTCCAAAAGGCTGCGTCCAATCTTCTCGAATCTTCATGGAAGAAGGTTGTCACCGGTGTGACCACTTTTCACCATAACACCCCCCAAACGAAATTGGAGCCTCCGGTCGTTCTATGTGATCATCAACTAAGTTCTGGCACCTTGGATCTCCTTTCCAAGGGTCCCAAGTTTTCCCCGAACCTTCCGACTACAAGGGTCGACCAACTAACTTCAGTCCATTCTGTTGCGACTCACATTCTAGAACAAGACCGGCAAGCTTTTCTTGATGCTGGAGTCCGATCCGCCTGCGCCCATGCTCCTCCACCTACGGGCAAAGTTCCGATCCGGGCTACAGTCGAAGAATTGCAAAGAAGTCACCTGAAACTACTGGAATCAGATAAAACAGGTGTTTTTGTCATCTTAGATGAAGGTTCGTATGGGCAGAAGGTGAGCCAGGCATTGAAAAAGAATTTTGATACTCTGAAGACCAGGCCTTCAGGGTCTCTCCGTTCAAAGGCAAAGCAACTTTGCTGCTCCCTTAATCTCTCGGCTCTTAAAGCTGCCATTGGGGCTCCTTCCAAGCAATACCTAACTGTGTTTTTCACGGCAAAAACCCATAAAGAAGGAGTTCCCTCAAGAAGCATCATTTCAGAAAAGGGATGTTGGCAGAAGCCTCTTGGTCTTTTTCTGCAAAAGCATCTGTCATCGATCAGTCTCAACCACCCTTTCAGAATTGCCAACTCCACAGAACTTGTATCTCGACTTCATGACCTCCATTCTACTCCCGAGGCCTTTACCATGTTTTCGTTAGACATTGAGGAACTATATTACCGATTAGATCCCGCATTTCTTATGGATTCTGTGTCAAGTGCCATCCACGAACATGGCCCATGCGACTTTCAGAACTCATCTGGGGTATCTGAACGGGGTTTCCTAGACCTTTTGGCCCTATATCTACAATCAATACTCGTCGAACATGGAAAGGAAATTCTCAGGCAAAAGAAAGGTGTCTGCATAGGCTCCTGCCTTGCCCCAGTCCTCAGCGAAATATTTCTAACGTATGTGGATAGGGAGATTGAAGCACGCCTTGAAGAGTTGTCACTTGTCTTCCATGTTTTTCGTTACGTGGATGATTATTTAGTCATTCACCCGATCTCAGTTTCTTCTGATTCTGTAGTTCAAGCCTTCACTTCTTCATCCTCAGGCCTGAATTTCACAAGGGAAAACAGCTCAGGCGATGGTCTCCAGTATCTCGATCTTCGTCTGCATCTTCTTCCGACCGGCATTTGTTGGGCCTTCCAACAACGGTCTCGGAAACCTATTCTTCCATTCTGCAGTTCCCATTCTAAACTGGTAAAACATGGAATCATCCGGTCTCTCCTCTCATTTTCTCGCACCAAATCATGTTCTCACTTTGCAAGCTTCAGCATTGCAAAACAACAAGAACGTCTCCTCAGAGCAGGTTATCCGCAAGGTCTACTGAGCACCATTCTTGTTCAGTTAATTCTAACCACCCAAAGGCCCCGTGCTCCACGTAGTAAGCCTTCACGCGTTATCTGCATTTCCTATGTGCACAACTCGGCGCACAGACTGAAGGCAATTGCAGCGCGCTTCAACGTTTCGGTTGTCTTCTCGTGCAAGTTGCGCCTGAAACAACTGTGCAGGCGCGTGAACAATAACGAATCCATCAAAAGATGTTCCATCAAACACGCTTATCAGACCATTCCCTGTGAAGAGGGGGTGGTATACTCCATCCCTCTCTCCTGTGGCGACCGATACATTGGACAGACAGGTCGTTGCCTTAACACGCGCCTACGAGAGCACGTCCTCGAGGTCTCTCGTGCTTCGGACGACACTTTTCACCCAATAGTGGTTCATCAACGCCTCTGTACGAACTGTGAAGCCCGGTTCCAGGACACCTGCACGATTGGGAGACATAAGAACAAGCTCGGGAGAGAGATCATTGAGGCATACAAGATAGCCCATGACGATCACAACATCGCTGCCCCTTCTCTCGCCTTGTCCACAAATGAGATCAACTACCTGAAACCAGAGCTGGATTAGCCAAAGGGCGCTCTATCTCAATGTGTCAATAGTGTTTTTCTTTTTCTTTTTTCTTTCTTTCTGAATTCTTTATCTTTAGTGTATTGGGTGTAAATTTGTGTTTTTTTTCCGGGTGTATATAAATATATTAATTCCGCATCTTCCTCTTTAGTCTCAAACGTTAGGAAGAAGATAGCACTATTGAAGGAGACACCAGTAAATGTGTGTTGCTAGTTGAAAGAACTGTGCTGTCTGTCCTTGTCCTTAAGTGTTTTTATTCTTTCTTTGACTCCCGTATTTTCACCAACACGCTCTTTCATCTTTGTAGCCTTCTCTTCCTCCATTTTCTTATGGTCTTGGATCGGCCTCGACTCGTTCGGCCATCCCATTTCGGGTGTAGCCGAAACAATCCAATCCGTAGCGCTCTAGGTTGGCGCTTGTTCTCGTAGTAACATAGAGAGTTGAGCTTGCTTGAACATAGAAGACATTCCTAAAACAGCGCACAAGTACAGGAGGAAGATAACAAAACACAGGAAGGGGCGCTGACTCCCAACTTATGTATTGTGAAAGAAAGAGAAAGAGGAAGCTTCAGATATGAAGCCCACGTTGTTGTTTTTCTTTCTTCTTTTTTCTCATCTTTTTTTTCTTCGTGACCTTATAATGTCAGTTTTCTCCTTTTCTACTGCAACTTAGTAGTTTATATGTTTTTATTCTTTCTTCTTTATACCTTGTTTGTCCGCGTGGGCTTCATGTCTAAAGCTTCCTCTTTCTCTTTCTTTCATAATATATAAGTTGGGAGTCAGCGCTCTTTCCTGTGTTCTATTTTCTTCCTTCTTTGCTTGCGCGCTGTTTTAGGTATGGCTCGTTCTCGATATTTTTGGGTGTGCGCTTTGACCATATGCAGCCGAAGATTTTGGCCTTCAACTATGCCGAGACTGAGACGAACGCGAGCGCGCATACTCTGCGGGCAGTTGCACTATTTAGATCTGAGCTGGAGCGACTTTGAAGCCTTGAAATACTTGTTTTCAAGATGCAGGTATCGTGCCGAGTAGCAATACGTTGCCATGTCAACGGTTACCGCGTATGTTTAGGCTTAGAAACGGCCATAATCGGGGACGATCTTTAAAATGGGGTGAGCCCACCACTCATTCTTTGTGATTTGAGGCAGATCAAGCAAAGCGAAAGCCGGTAGCACTATTCACTGGCATTTAAATGGGCTAATACTGCAGCGACCATGACGAATTTGCTCCGAAGCGAGCAGAAAGGGCGCCGCCATGTTTGCCGACGCAAACCGACCCCAAGCGCCAACCCAAAGCCCCAAACAGATTTTGGGTTCTGCGCATGCGCAGTGGTGAGCCCTATTTCTTTGGGGCCCCCAAGCTTTGGGGGCCCCTATTCTAAAACTCTCTAATGTAACAATTGGTAGGGTGTCAGTTATACGCGCACTAGCGCATATTAAGAACAACACCGCCCAGGGATTAGATAACATTCCGGCAAGGGTACTCAAAGCACTGTGCAAGGATTCCAGGGACCAACTCGCAGCACTTTTTAATGATATTGCAGCTGGGAAAGAAGAGATTCCTCGAGACTGGAGATGCGGCAGGGCTGTCCTGATTCCTAAAAAAGGATGTGACCGTCAGTACCTTCGACAGTACAGACCCCTGACCGTGACAAGTGCGGTGTATAGGGTATTCGCCCACATCATGAAAAAGCGCATGACCGCATGGGCAGAAGAGGAGGGTATACTGACAGAAATCCAAGCAGGCTTCCGACGGGGACGCCGATTAGAGGACCATCTTTTTACCTTAACACAATGTATTGAGGTTGCACGGAAAGAGGAGAGGAGCCTAATACGTTGTTTTCTTGACATCGCAAACGCCTATGATAGTGTTTCCCATGCCCAGCTTATTGTTAGCCTAAAACAGCTTGACATGCCGCCGGAGTGGACAACACTCATCTCCCGCTTATACCATGGCAACACGGTTATGACCCACCTTGATGATGCTCACTCTGATGAGGTGCTGGTGACGAGGGGCTTACGCCAAGGGTGCCCACTTTCTCCCCTATTGTGTATGTTATATGTATCCACCCTAGAGAAGTAACTTATACAATCAGGACTGGGCTTTTCACTAGCACATTTGGAGCATGGTGATCGAGTTGACTGGGTTCTACCGGGATTGACGTACGCGGACGATGTGGTACTGACCGCAGAATCAGTGTTGGAAATGCAAAAACTTCTTGACATATGCTCAAAGGAGGCTATGGGACTTCGTTTAAATTTTAATACCAGGGGTGCTATGTTGCGCTTTTTGGACTCCCAGGAGACTTGGAAGAGGGAAGTGACGTCAACGACTAGAACAAACGCAGATTGGATGTTGACAGAAGAAAACGAAATCAACACCCAATCTGCGCTTGCTGTGTCGTTGACGTCACTTCCCTCTCCCTAGTCTCCTGGGAGTCCAAAAAGCGCAACATAGCACCCTAGCAAGTCAGCGGCGGTAGTGTTTTCGGGCTCCCTCGAGACAACTCTCGATAGCCTTCGTCTCGGAGGGTCCGATGTACCAATTCTTAATTCTTACAAGTACTTGGGCATCACAATGTCGAACGACACAGACTACCTTCAAGGCCATCACACCCATCTCCGCCAAGCAGCCCTACGAGGAGCCAGCATTCTCCGTAAGCGAAGCCTCTGGAGTTGCAACAGGTTCATCGTTTCGCGGGAATTGTGGAAAGCAGTAATGGTACCCGGACTAACATTTGCAAATGCAGTGGTATGTGTCCCAGGAGATGTCCGCGCCAATATGGAGCGTAGGCAGAGAGACGTAGGACGCCAGGCACTGGGCTGCCATGGAGCGGTCGCCAACGAGGCAGTGCAGGGTGACCTGGGCTGGTCCTCCTTTGAGGCTCGGGAGGCTTCAAGCAAGATTGCGTATGACGGACGCCTTCGACTTATGGATAGATGCCGTTGGGCGAAGAGACTGTTTATATACACCAACTTGACTGGGCTGCGGACCCGCTGGCAGAAGCGCCTCTATCAGCTTCAACACAAGTACGGCTTCTTCTCGGAGCCTGTTGATGCGTCGACAGAGACTGAGTGGACGTCGGAAGTTAGGAAGAGAGTTCGAGACTGCGAGACCCAACAATGGCTCCAAGAAGCCCAAACGAAATCGACGCTGGAGGTGTACCTCGCCAACAAAATAACCATCGCCTCGGAAGTCCGGCTGTATGACAACAGCCTGGGTAGCCGCTTCTTGTTCGAGGCACGTGCCGGGGCACTGCGGACGCTGTGTTATAGGCGTCGTTTCGACACCACTGTCACGTCAACAATATGTAGGGTGTGTGGGGTAAATGACGAAACGGTGGAGCATATTGTGCTAGACTGCGCGAGACTCAAGCCGTCCCGGTCGCAGGACAATGGCCCAAGGCGTCCGAGACCCTTAGCGCTCGCTGAAGCGTTGGGCTTCACTGACATAGAAATCGGACAATCCACAGAAGTCTGCCCAGCTACGGGGCTGAAGGTAGCCTCCAACGACACAAAAAGGCTTGTTGCAGACACAAAAAGGAGACTGGAGGACTGGTGGCAGAAGATCCACCTCAGGGAGCATTAAGACACCTACGCTCCCAGGCTTGGGCACAAACCTTGTTTGAGTCCTCCCGATTCAAAGGGAAATAGCCGCAGCATCATCATCATCATCATGCAAAATGGCTAGTCGGTTGCAAGCTAAGAAAAAACCGGAAATGCCTCTCAGAGGAAAATGTAATCCTACGCCGAGAAACGCTAGCCAATCGTTTTCATGACGTTACGATTCCGTGGACCAATCGCGATCCTTTTGAAAAAAAAAAAAAAGCTCAACATGGCTGTTGGCCTTAGCAACGCGACGCTAGTTTCTCGTGACAATTATTCTGCTTTTTTGCACAGTGTTTTACGTGCCCGAGGTTACGCCACGAAATCTTAATGGTATCGGCCTGCGTTTGCAGCAGTTTTTACGCGACAACGTGAGAATCCAGCGACGCTATCGCCAACGAAAATTTCGAAGCGGGCGCGAGGCTTAGCACTGCTGAGAGGTATGTTAGACGGTATGTCAGACAGTATCTTGGACAGAAAATGAATTGGGAAGACGGTACATTGGACATGACTTTCTTTCTTTACTAAACAGCTATTTCGTTGACAAAAACGTATTCTAACTTATTTAAATGTCCTGAATGAATTAAATAAATATTGTAGTAGTTTAAGACACGTTTCCTGGAGGAAGAAAAAGCAACGTTGCTAGCGAACTACTTTCTCGACGGCGGAGGCACTTCAGATGGGCGCAATGCGCTTGTGGGTGGAGCTAAAAGATTGTTCTCAGGTTGCATCCGACTATAGGTGGCATAAGCTACCGCCCGATCCAAAGGGCTCAGCCGCATTCATCCATCCATCCATCCATGGTTGTCGGAACTCAGGACGTGATAAAGATAAAAATTCAAGCTAAATATTCAAGGATGAGAGGTTGAGCGAGTCGATAAATACGAGTATCTAGGAGTATAGATTAACGAGGGTATAGAATACCTCAGTTAACATGCAAAATGTGTATCTGTTAAGGGCAACAGAAATGCAGCTGTAATGAAAAATAACGCACTGTGTAACTATAACAGGTATGAGGTATAGTGAGAAAGACCTAAAAAGGAGTTATGGTTTCGAGCCTGACTTTTGCAAATGCAGTTTTGTGCATAAATCTAGATATAAAAAAAAAAAAAGAAACAACGTGGAGTAGGTAGATTGGTTCTGGGAGCACATGGTAAAACACCGAACCAAGATGTACCAGGGCGATATGGGGGTGGTCCTCATTTGAGGGTATGGAAGCTAGTAGTTGGTAGAATTTGAGAATAGGGTAAGAGAAATAGATGCAGAACGATGGGCACGAAGAGTTCTTGGCTATTTACACATGAGAAACGTCTATACAAAATGAAAAAAGCGGACTAGAAAACTTAGGTCTAAATATAAGCGGATGAAAGAAAAAACAGTTAAGAAGAGAGTTAAAGAAGCTGAGAGAGAAATATGGGAAGCAGGCATGCAGACTAAATCGGGCTTAGAAATGTACAGGCCAATTAAGAAGGACATTACTAAGGAACCAATCTTCGACAATTCCGAGGGGAGCTTCTTGTTGTTCGAAGCGAGGACGGGACTGTTGCGGACTAAGACATATAAAGCTAAATATCAGGAAGTAGATATGGTGCGCCTAGCTTGTGGGGAGGAAGAGGAGATTGCTGAGCACATGATACTTTATTGTAAGGGGTTTCACCCTGCAGTAGCAGAAGAGGCGGCTCACTTAACAAACGCACTGGAATTTAGGGATAGTGAGGGAAAACCATACATGGAGAAGGTGGAGATAACCAGGAAGAAATGATCTGACTGGTGGCATAGGTCGAGGAAATGATGAATGTTTTCTTATTCCCTTCCGGGCGACCCGTAGGACGGAAGGTGTGGGCACCCGTTTAATGCATAGAGGCGCCTCCGTCGTACAGATCGAATATATTATATAAGGAGTATTCACTGGCGGGCCATATCTGTGTGCGCGAATGCAGAGCGCGTGCTGACGGCGAGTTTCCACAGTTCTTTTGCAACGTGCATTCCGCACCATCAAGAATGCCGGTCTTAGCAGCCTATTGATGTGAGCTCGTTCTGAGCATGCGCTCTAAACAGCACCCACAAATATGGCGTCCAGTGAATACTCCCTATACGATCCATAGAGAATGAACCTTGTGCTTTCCGTAAGCTCACCGCATTGCCATCTTTAGATCTCATTTGCATATAGACCTTTTTCGCATAACCTCAAACCAGCCAGTAACTGACGTACCCTCGACCTGGTACATTTTTGGATTGCCCGCTGACACAGGGTATGCAACCGCCAAGGGTATAGGCGAAAAGGCTTAAAAACGGACGTCGTGCATGAGTTAGTTCCGAGTGCTCCTTTTTACCGTGCTGCAATTTCCGAAAATCTATGGTTGTCTGGCTACCACTGCGTGGTGGATGGATAAATAATTTTAAAAAGCATAAGAACAATAGCAGCAAGTGTGCCGTGAGCACAATAAGCTGCAGCACGAGTGTGGCTGCAATGTTATCGAGCTTCGCATTTTCCCCAAGAATCCTTATTTATGAAGTCAGTCGATTGCGAGCTTGAATCGCGAGAAATTCGTATCAGAATCAACGTCACGTTTAAGCTCACGACCACTTCGTCTACGACAAGAGGACCGATTTTAATTCCCGGTGCAGGTGGTTCAATTAGGTTATCACTGCAAGCCCCATGGTATGTGAAAGGTATGTAAAAGTCTACATGCCACCACTCGAGATGGAGCTATCAAATATCTTGAGCTTACCTGCATAGACTACATTCAACTGCTCATTTATATTTCGCTGTGGAAACTCAATCAGAACACCCCACCGTCTTTGTC
Source organism: Ixodes scapularis (assembly GCF_016920785.2). NCBI lineage: Eukaryota > Metazoa > Arthropoda > Arachnida > Ixodida > Ixodidae > Ixodes > Ixodes scapularis. The sequence continues at coordinate 126,395,177 of NW_024609880.1, read as the reverse complement.
CTCGTTCTCTCGAGGAGGCAAGGTGATGGCCTGGGAGCAGCCAGCTGGATTCAACCGGACAAGCTCGAACCAAGTTATTGCAGCCCACCATAGCCAAGTCTAGCCAAGTTCCCCCCATACCCACACCGTTGCCTACCTAGATAGCTGTGCTGCCAGAACTAGCCGGTATTTCTTTTTCTAAGCCGCTAGATGGCGTCGTCGGCGCCGCAATTCTCAAGATGGCGGCGCCGTTAAAGAAAAGGTCTATACGACTACTCGGGCCCACACCTGATGTTATAAGATTTAAAACACCAACGTAATGGCAGTTTTCAATAGAACGATAGCGAGCATACCGTCCTTACCCTGTCGCACAATGTGGGCTCAACAGACATAAATCAATATCTCTTCATACAGCAGTTTTTCTTTTCCTGACGGTTCTCATTGCAGCATTATAAGAAAACACTCGTATTTAAAGGTATTGTGTGACAGCTAGTTGCCCGAGCTCATATATTTATCTTTGCCAGTTGCTCGTGCTGAGCAAGAGCTCGTGCAGCCGGGATGTCATTTTTAGCAAAGGGCTTACGCTTGTAACCAAAGTAGTGGCACGTTCCGATTGATTTACACGAGAAAGTGCTCAGAAGCAAATATTTAGACGAAGCAGTACTCAGTCCAGAAAAAAACAGAATAGTGCAAAATGTGTGAACACGCTACGCTTAAAATATATATAAGAAAAGTACATAAAAGACGGGGACGGAAAAGACGTTTGTTTTGTCCGTCCTCGCCTATTATGTTCATCTCTTATTGATATTTTACCCCTACCAGCACGCTCTCCATTCCAAAAACGCTATACACCTTTACAAGAAACACTCGGCGCCAGGGGCAACAAACCGTTTTCGAGCCCAGTCACCGAGTTTGAGGCTAGACTGTCACCGGCGTCCCTGCTAACCCTAACCGAGTGTACTGTGATTTTGACAGGCTCAGCCTGCGTAGGCGCAGATTCAAACACCTGACAGCGGAAAAAATCTCTTCTTTTACCACTGTATTTTGTGCTTCATGGCGTATGTATTTTCCCGAGGACATTGACAAAGCATTTTACCACATTTCCAAAAAAAAAAAAAAAAAAAGAACTGCAAACTTTTTTTTTGTGGGAACGCGCGCGACAGAACGAATACAATTGAAATGTTAGTTGTCGTTTTTTTTTTACGATAAGTTTTGACGGCACCGCTCGATTAGCCGCGTGTCAAACCACAAAGCGCTTAGCTGTCGAAAATAATTTGCAACATAAGATATGCGAAAGGCATGCATTTTCGACGCGCACAAATAATGGGTTTACCGATGGACAGGACAGGGACATACAATTTAGCACGTGTTAACATTCGAACAATATATTGTACGTGCTACATGATGTAGCGTTATCTAAAAATAATTTATTTGAGAAAGATCTCAAATAACACAGTCACAGTCGACGACAGTCACATCTTGACGATCGGACGGAATCCAAGATGACTTCCTTTTGGGGAAGTTTTGGGGAGAGCTTCCTTTTTTCACAACAGCACCAAGGCAAAGGAACGGGGGTGACTGACTCGATCCCGAACAACTATTTTTGGGAAGGACTAAAAAGGAGGCTTCGCGGATTATCTCTGGGAAAGGGTAAAACAATTTTCATTGTTCGCAAAATCGCGTCGAGGGCCGTTCGGTCTCCCTACCCTCCTTTGTGTCCCGTGAAACGCTTGAATGGCAGGAACTTATACTAGCCCTATTTCTCACCGTGAAAGATAACACAGAAAGGGTACGAAGCATGCATCAGAAAAATTAAGTGGAACCTTTCAAGAGGGGCTAGAAACCGTCGAATGCGAAACCACAAAGCTTAGGTAGAGAATCGCGCTGAGCGGGTTTCCACAGTCCAAGGGAGCGGCAGAAAATTTCTAGCTGATAGGGGGCGCGAGGGTTGCACCAGCCGCATCAGCATCAGCAACATGGCGACGGCCTAGGAGCGTTTTTTGGGGAGGTGTATATGAGCAGACCTCCCTTTTGAGCGGAAATGAATTGATTATACAAAACTGGTAGTTATGGCGCATGCAGTGGTCAATGCATAGCAACGGGGGGCTCGCAGCCGGGGGATATTTCTAGTGTAAAAATATGCACTTCGCGTCTATGTTAACAATACCGTTTAACAACAGAAAAAAAAATCAATACGTCGCCATACAGTAGCAAATTTAAGTTTGCTCACTAAAAACGAATGACGATATGTATAAAATGAACGTGTCTACTACCTTAGCCGGATGGCCACCTGGTTAATGAACACAGTGACTCGTCAAAGACACATGCTTTTGTCCTTCTCGTTGTTACTGTGACTAAAACTATCGAGATTAACTGGGACCGTTATTTATCCAGAACATACAATGCTACTCACTGAGCCATCTTTTCTGGACTTGAGATTGTTTTGCTGCAGTAGTTTTGTGTATATATTTTACACAAATACTCCTTACAATGATTGCGTTTTTGTGTTTTCTTTTTGTTTATTTTTGTGGATGTTCCGTAGTTTAACAAGCGCGCAAGGTTGTTTCCGGCAGGGGCGGATCCAAAAAGGGGGGGGGGGGGGGCGACGAAGGCGGCCGCCCCCCCTCCCCCCCAACACAAAGTCGACGCCTCCCCCCCTCCAACTTCTCGGAGGGCAATTTGAAATGGGTGGACCCCCCGGTGCACAAGAAAGAATGGGAGAATAGTTTACTTAATGGGAGAATAGAACAAGAAAATAGTATACCCCCCCCCCCCCCCCCAAAAAAAACAAAAAAAAAAAAACAAAAAAAACGGAGTTTTGGATCCGCCCTTGGTTCCCGGTACCTTCACAAAAATATTTACTTACAATAGATGCAAATAAAGAGTCCTTTTATGCTTTGACCTGTTAATGTGGCCCCTGAAAATTTGTTTGCAAGCTGAAATAAATATTTAAAGAAAGATCTGTAGGTATGCACAATTTCAGGGAACTGACTGGGCCCTTGACGATATAAAGCAGAAGGACACATCCGCAGTTTTATGAAAACATTTAATTGGATTCATAATGAACCACCTTAAAATGTTATATTTTTTTAAGCTTTCAAAGGTAGTATGGGTACCAAAAGTGAAATATTATTACAAAAACTGCGAAACTAAATCTAAACTTTGTCTTTTTCACACGAATAGAGAACGAGCAAGTGAATTATGGAGACTTTATTTTCTTAAACGGCATATATACATATTTGACACGCGTAATTTTATCAGCGCAGTCTTAAAGAATTCACCGAGACATTCCTTAAACATCCCTCAATGTTACTCCTTTTTTTTTATTGTCGCGGGAATACAGAAGCATAATTGTTTAAATGTCATCTTGGCAACCGGGTGCTACAAGTCGCGCCTATAAAGTATTTTTGGTGGTACTTAAATTTAATTCGGAAAATGTTTTTTATATGCAACTAGTGTGAGGTATGTTGACATAAAATTATTATTAAAAAAACACGCCAAAGACACTTAAGACTGCTTACGTGTAGGAATGCGAAAGTATTCCTACCCGCAGCGCATTTCTACAAGCGGCGCGCCACGTCTTCCATTTACTAACGGCGCTCCGCCGGTGACAGCACGCACCCCCATTGCGCAGGCGCGGCACCTTCGCCGGTTTCACGACTTCCGTGACGAAGCATCTGCGTTGCTATGCCTTTCTTTGATGCTTTATTCCTGAGGCGCGTCCGCTTTGACATTGAGCGGCCCGTGCTTGATGACGTAATTTTATGACCATCTTTCGGGCACAACGCCGACGCCGCCTTCTCGCGTAATGGGACGTATAAGGCTTTAGCCTTAAAACAAAAACGCGCCTTCCTTCAGCGTAAAGGCCGTAGCGTACGACTGTTTTGAGTTACGTACACAGAACGGCTTGCCTCATTGAGTGCGCACTAACATATATGTGGTACGAAAAAAAAGTAGGTGGGTCCCGGTTAGGAAACACGGATCCAGTATGACACCCTACTGGGTCTAAGCGGGTTGTTTACTTTGGGCTGTATAACAGGATGAACGTACAGAGTTTTTTTTTTTCACTTGAAAATGCCATTGAATTTGTACTCTAAGATTGATGAAAGTGCCGGATCCAATATTAGCTGCTTTGACTTTATTGTAAATGGCATAGTGGACCACAATACTATACTATAGAGCAGTGGTTCTCAAGCATGGATGTGTCGGGGAGTCGGGGACCCTTTGGGGACCCGCCAAAGTGATGGGGGACCCCATGCTAGTGGGGGTAGGGGAATAGAAAATAAGACACCTGGTTAGTGTGAGAAGAGCATCCTTTTTGTTGTAGACAGAACAAAAAAGAAACATCAAGCTAAAGAACTAAGATGGATAGATTGTAACGGCTGTACCCTTTGAAATGGACGGTAGCTTGCGCCACCTAGCCACGGTTAAGAAATATATTTTTTTTTTAAGGAGGAGAGGAAAAAAGGGGGTTGAGGAGAGGGCTTCGGTGACCCCTAAAATGGCTTCGCAGACCCCAGCGGCTCCGCCAAACCCCATTTGAGAAACACTGCTATAGAGTATTGCCATGATCACGTAGAAAATTGCAATACCAAAGGGCTGCTTGTGATCTGATAACGTGATTTCTTGAGATATATAGCGACTGATATTTTGTTGTCAACCGGGCCTATGCCGGTTCCGGTAATCTTTTTATCAATCGCTAGCCTAATGTTCCGCAGAATATTACAACGAAAACAAGTGACAAATAATGAGGGGGCGCACCTTATTACAATTAGCGAGGATTTTTTTGTGTGCCTTTCCCTACTACATGAGCTCGCAATGTATTGACTTGACACAAACAAGATAATTCTTACTTATACAAGAAAAGATCTGGCCAAAAATAATGCGTTCTTTCAGACAAAATAGTTTTGTTTCTGGCGGGGAACTATGCATATGTCAGAAAAGTTATCTGGACAGAAGCACAAATTCAGTCTTGATTACACAATAAGTGGGCCACAGGTGCATCTCTATTTATGTGCCTTAGCAACCAGAGCACCTTTACAGGTGAACAAAAAGTATAAATACGTGTTTTCTATCAATGTTTGTCTCCTACAGAAACATTTTTCACTGTCCGAGTTGAGCAGCTGGCGCGAGGAATCCCTGGAACGTTTGTTTCGTTAAGCTGGAGCTGGTTTATTAGCTGGCCTTGAAATAAACATGTGATGTTTATGTTTCTTCTCGTTACATGTTCCGACACGATTTGATTAAAATACCTCCAATGGGAACGGAACATACGAACGACACAACGGCCGCGTACTCACGACTCTGACAAGTCTTTTCTTGGAGCTGGTTTGCCCAAATACAGAAGGTACAAATATACAAGAGTGGCAGCAAGGAACAGTGGCAGGGTTGAGGCATCTTTCTAAGGGCGCTGCCGTCACAAAACCCCCCGCTGATCGGTTCTTGTTGGCGTGCTGCGCTCACGGTCAGAGCACCTTCAAGCGAGCAGCACTAATGCAGGTACGTTACAATATACCTCAAATAAAACTGTGTTGCTACGCAGCTTATAGTATCACTTAAGTTTTGAATCTTCATATTCTAGACTCGTTTAAATTAATTTTGCATACTGCCCCATTTTCTCCGATTCCTGCATTCTCATTAAAATTTCATTCATAGATGGTAATTCATTGCTTGTACTGCATTTTGCACACTTTATTATACAACAGAATTTCCCGATATTGCTACGCGCCTTTTAAGACATAGTTGCATGCACATGTTTGCATAATCAGCACAACTAATTAGAAAATGCTTTTACACAGATAAGAACGTTTTGCTGTTAATAGATCATGTTACTGCATTGGTGTAGGCATTTTATGAAAAAGAGAAGTGAAGCTACTAGCCTAGTTTTATGTGACATTTTAAGTGCTTTTCAAAATAACCTTACTTGGTTCGTTTGTTACAGGAAATATCAAGCGTTTTTGCTGGAACCCTGATCTTGATGCTGATAACATATTCCGCTGGAGATGGTTCACCCGGCAACGAAACAAAACGTAACCTTTTCTTTTTTTCATTTGATTCAATCATATTCTTCTTCAATAGAAAACTGAAGATTTTATGTCTCTCAACTTTAACTCACCCCTACTCGCTCCCGGTTATTAAAGTTGGCATAAAAATAAAATATTCATGATGTAAAAGCTGCACAAAAATAAAATTCGTTAGAATCGGAACTTGATCTTAAGGCTGAAGTTTTGACGTCATCATTATCGTTTTAGACTCCCCGAATAACGAGTTTACATTTTTAAATAAATAAGAATACTTAGAAATATGTACCCGAGTCGGTGATAAAATATATTCCGTGAGGTCGGATTACTCTGAAGTCATACAGCACTTGGAATTAATAAACGAGAACAGACAGCAATAGAAGCCGCCATGAAATAATTGACACAGCTACTGCTTCTTTTTTTCTTTTTTTTTTTGTCATTCACGACTGTGTTTGAAGCAACATGTCTAGACACGTAGAAGGTTGCTAATAAGAATAAAAGTTAGTAAACAACTTGAGATATAACTCTTGGCCTTGGGATTGTTTTTTGAAACCTGGTGTTTTAGGGTGAGCCGACGGTAACCTTGGCCGATGGTGACCTCGGCTAAAATGACGTTAGTTAGCTACTGCGGGAAATAAGGAAACACATAGCTGACCGGGAAGGACAGTTGTCTGTGCTCCTCAGTATAAAAACATGCTTGGCAGGTCACAAAATACAAAAATATCATTTTTAAAATGTTTCTTGATCGCAACACCGAATGCTCGCCCTCTCCTCAGTTTCACCGAATTTTCTCTCGCTTTTAGGTGGGCTATTTCTAGGGACATTACAACGTCTATGTCGAGAAATGTTAAATGAACCAAACATTTGAACTCAGTAGAGTAAAACAAAATATACCGTGTAGGTCCTGGCAGTAATTTTGTTTCGAGTAATACACAATTGTAAAATAGGGTCTATAAAACACCCTTAAATTTTGGAGGGTGTAGGAAAATGGGTGTGAAGTGAGGCGAACACCTTTTTCTGAAGACAAAACTTGGAGACTGGGGAAAAACGAAGAACACAGCCAAGAACTAGGACACAACGTTTGAGTTGACTTTGTGTTGCTCTGTTGTCCTTCGTATTTCCCCGGTCTCGGAGTTTCGTCTTAAAGTATGTTCGACCATCACTAGCCAGTTCGCGACCCAACATTTTGTTCGGCAGGCGAACACCCCCCTATTTGAAGAATGTTCGGCGCACTTTCACTCGCTTGAAACTGCTTTATCAAATGTTGTTTAGGGACTATATATAATGATTGTTGTGAGTAGTACCAATACTCAATACTTCGAGACATATTGATCGAACTTGGCTATTTTATGCTTGTAACCTTTGTAAATACAAAATCCACCAATAGCGAGTGAGTGTCTTTTAATTGTCGAGTATATCAGGCGGTGGAGCAGTCAACAGGCTCCTGATGCATCTCTCGTGCGTGATTCACTGCGTCTCTATATGCTGTTGCCGCTCATTTAAAACGTTTAGGTAGTGCTTGTTGCTTGTAAACTTGTTACTTTTAACAATATTTTTAAGATAATGTGAAGATCACCAGTATCCTATTTTAGGCTGTTCACCAGCCTTCTAAGGGTGTTTCTATGACAGTCTTAAGCTGTTAGCCATAGGACACGCTGATTTACACCGTTAAGGCTGCCAAATACAAGAGTGGTGCAAAGTTGACCGGTACGTTTACTCCTATAGAGGAAATGGGAAATTCGAAAACTACCAGAGAATGTCAGCTTCACAAAGTATTCCACGTGCATCCCATGACACTAGTGACATCGGTTAGACAGCTTCCTATTTCATAGAAAAATGTGGGCTGCGTGACAGCCGTCGAACGAAAGCGTTCGTGCGGTTAATTTGCCACCGCCTATCATCCTTCGCCAAACTGTTGGAAAAATCTGTAGACCCTTGTCCGTGACATTGTTCATGTCTCCTACTGTGCTTGCAATCTTCTCAAAATTTTTGCTAATTTAGTTTTTTTACTGAACTAAAAATTTGACTACGAACCGCTGCTCCAGAGCTACAGACACATTGCTCGCCGCCATGATAACGGGAGCTGTTGCGCATGCGTCAAATACCTCATTTCGGGCGCGGAAAGTACAAGAAGCGTTATGTTAACGTCCTTCGAAAGTCTCAAAATGCTGCAGTTCAGTGAGTTCTTATGGTTAAGAGTCCGGGTCAACCTTGGACGGCCCTTGTGTTTCAGCGTGTGCGGCATTAATTGCTTTCGATTGTTTTCGAAGCTTAAGTTTCTTCTTCTGTTCAGGATTCGAGGTGGTGTGCAGGGTAGTGCACGAATCCTTTCATCGCCAAGGTGTGTGGATATTTGGGATGGAAGACGTCCCGGCATGCATGTGCACTCAGCTAGTATTTGGAAGCGTAGACAACCTCCGCACGGGGGAACTTCACTGGAGCTATCTGGGCAACATCTGCAAGGGTAAGTTGGTCAACTTTAATTTGCTTCTCAGAAAAGAGCCTTACAAGTACAGCCTCGTTCACCACCTTTCACGGCCCATTCTTTTGCGACATGTTTCTGTGTCTACTTTCCCGCACACGTTGACTGCAGTGTATGCTCGTGATTTGTGTGCCACTTGCGTTTCTAAAATAAAATTTACCAGCAAGTGAAGTTGGCGTTGTGAAACTGGGGACGGGATTTCGCACGCTTTCGTCGGTTTTAGAGTCGCGTTGCATAGTTTCAATTGGAAATGTTTTACCGTCCTCGACCATAATTAAACTTTCGCGGTTGATTTTGTTGGCTGTTTGAGTTTTCTTGTGCGAAAATTGGTCATTGAATGTGTTTTTGTAATGTATGCAGAATTGAAAATAACGTTCGTGTTCAAAAACCGGCCAGCGCTTGACCATTGAGGCGTGTCGACATGACCAGATGACACTCTTGATGTTCGTGTTACCACAAAATTATTTGATTATTTTGCATAACTGTAGGTAATCGACTGTCCAAAATCCTTGTGGTAAACGTATATGCGGGTGCTTCGTTTGTAATATAATTTAGCCTATTTTTAGTGAATACGACATTCAACTTAAACGAACACCGTTACTTGCACGAAGTATTTCGCTACAGCGCAACAAATGTCTTTATAGGCTCGATGTGTAAAACATTTTAATCGGTTGTCGCATGAGGATAAGGTTGTATTAGGATATCGATCAATCTAAATAAAGTGCGCCACAATATCGTCCCGACTCCTTTTTAGGTGAGGATGAGTTTGCAGTCAAACTTACGTTATCGTCACATGATTAGAGAGAGAAAGGGAGAAGGAGAGAGAATTAGTTATGGTTTGGCAGATTTGAAAGGGGTCAAAGATATGTGCTATTTCCTGACGCGTCCTTTGTAGTCGATTTTATGAACCTAAAATACATTGCTGTTTTCCGATATGACGGTATACATGTTAAAAGATTGAGCTCTGTACAGGATCTTATGTTTGCTATGATCAACTCCCTGTTCGCCGTAGTACCGCACTTTGCTCCAAAGTGCGGTACTATGGCGAAGAACACGGAGTGTGGAAAATGGTTCAAAACAAAGTGTCTGCTCGTTCATTCTCCTGGAGAAAATGAGGCGGACCGATTACTGATGTTTCCTGAACCAAAACAATTTCGCTCGAAAATGTGAACTACGCCGTGAACACGGGTGTGAAGCATCGTCGGGTGCCCGCTCCTGCCGAGGTCGATATTTCGGATCCAAATCATTTTAACATCATCAGTACCTAGATGTTCTTCTGTATTAGCGATGATTGTATTGTGCGTGCCTCACGGGACAGTAAAATGCAATAATAACATATGCTTTTTTGGAGAGTAATTTAAGATAGATGAATGACTGACGTGGTAAGACAGTTATTACTGTATGACTGATGGGCATCGTTTGTAAAAGAATATTTATTTCGTTTTTCGTGCCTTTTTCAGAAAATTTAAAAAAATTTAAGTGTTTCAAACGGAGGTACCGACACCTCAAGACCTTTGTAGAGCTGGGCCATTGGGATGTTAGAGAGCACTTGAGAAAAATGGCAGCGGATCCTTCCAAAAGACGCACTTTCGCCGCGAACGCGGTTAAATTTCTCCTGAATTTTGAACTGGATGGACTAAGCGTATTCATCGGAGAGGAACCCTTTGAAGTGCTTAGCCAGAGCACCAAACAAAATTTGGCAGCCTTACTCAAGGTGAGTACCAAGAGCCCATATGAATATTTTAGAGGTATATATATATATTGTTAGGGTGATGCTGTCGGCAGCAGAAAGGACAGGACAGTACACGATGATAGAACATACAAAGGATTTATGGAGGCCGAGCCGGCCCATGGGGCCTGGCGCGAGATGGTCGTGCTTGCCACTGCCCCGTCGTCGTCTTCCTGACAATATATATATATATATATATATATATATATATATATGTTACCGGCATTTTTCATCATCGTACGGCGGTCTCCGAAGAGGAAGTGATCGAAAATATGATGATGATTAAACCGTACTCGATCGAATGAATTAATGTCTTATGAAACCTACGGAAGCCATAATATACGGCGGATCCAGGATTTGAACTCTGGGCCTCCCAATGTCCGGTCGGGTGTGCTAACCGCTTCACCACTCCACCTTGGTTTTCCGGCGTTTCCTATCTGTCTTTTTAATCCACAATGAGCGAAATGCATATACAATCAGAAAGCCAAGGCGGAGTGGTGTCGTGGTTAACACTCCCGACCGGGCCCAGAGTTCAAATCCTAGCTTCGCCATATGTTTTGGCTTTCGGGGGTTTCGTAAGACATTAATTCATTCGATCAAGTATGGTTTAATCATCATCATATTTTCGAGATATATATATATATATATATATATATATATATATATATATATATATATATATATATATATATATATATATTTCTTGTTGGTTTCGACTGGAGCCTTTGAATAAGTTAAACTCAACTAGGCTTGAGCCATTTTGGCGCTGAAATTTGTTGTGGCCAGTTATTTAAATCATTATAAGAAATTGCAGGGGGTGCTTTTCCGCCCTCCAGAAGTCTTAAAACAATTCGTGACGGAGCAAAACGATATTTTCTCGGCTTCTTGAAACTACATCTAAAGCTCAAAAATTTACATTTTTTACTTCAACTGTCACAAATTAGAATCACTCTGCACTATGCAACGAAATGGCCGTGCCCACAATATAGTGGAAAAATGTTTTGTTTATACTCTATGCGTAGCTTTTTTTAGTGGGTATAGTTTGGTTGAAATTGCGCATTTACTGGTACCGACCTGGTCTTCAAAAACGTAGCTCCTTCATGACATGAGAGCGTTTAAAAAATATATGCATTTGATTGGTTGAGCGACGTGCTGGAAATTCGTCCTCGCTTCGATCACAGAAATGCGGTTCTTCTCAAAGAAGAAGGATCAATAGGCTGTAAATTCGAGGGAAGTGAATCGTCTTTGGGTACCTCGGGAACGGCGAGTAAAATTGCTTTCTTGAAAATTGAAAGAAAGGAAAATGAAATAAAAAAAAACTTTTAGCCTTTCCACTCTGGCGAAGAAGGAAGACCAGTGAAGCTGTACTATGTTGGGAATGAAGTAACGGCCGGCCGGCGAGTCAGCAAGCCTGAATGGAAAGGCTCGAAAGGTTGCCGCCTTCTATGAGCGACGGCGACAACCAGACAAGCGGTAAGCCGATTGTCTGGTTACCGCCGTCGCTCATAGATGGCAGTAGCTGCTGTCCAGAGTTCTGTGTCACCATTTGTTTGCTGACGGACACGATCCTGGGGAAACTAGCCCTTAACAGCTCCGCTGTAAAAGGGAAAGAATCAGGTACAGTTTTAGCATGCAGTTGTTAAACACGTAAAATGTCGCGATTTTTTTTCGTACTACTAAGTGAGCGCTGGAGTGGGCTTCTGCAGTGTGCGTTTCACACTATAGGTTTTTATGTAGGCTCTACTGTCGATACACGTAGCCTGTGACTTCCGACAGCGTCATTTCTTTAGTGTTTTTAATTATACTTTCGGGTTGAATAAAGCGTAAAAGTGGAATGAACCACAATTAAAAACCTAAATAATTCGCAAAAAAAAAAAAAACAACAACAACAACACCATAATTGTTGGCTTACTATTTAAACCGTGTCTATTAATCTATCGAGCCGGTTTTGAGGCACATCGTCGGCTATCAATAAAACGTCCGCCGGGTTTTTATCAGCAGAATGTGGAGCTTTGCAAGCACACCACTTGGTTTACTGATCTGCCAATATGCTGTGCTTGGTGATTCCTAGGAACTAAGCGCAGCCTTCAAGCCAGCGGGCAAGCTTCTCAGCGCCACATTTCGGGGGAACAGAAAATATGCAGGACTTTGCGAAGAATATTGAACCGTAAGCCAACGTGCTCCAATCTTATCAGTGTTGTTTTCTGTATGCGGTTGATTCAACCTTGCTTACATTTTTTTTTTTTGGGGGGGGGGGGGGGGGGGGGGGGTTTGGTTTGGGTGTTTTACATTGAGTCAAGTTGGCAAATGTAGCGGCTAGGTTTGTTGAGCTCCCGGCCGATGTTTTCCATGTTTTGAAATAAGGACCCTTAATTGCGGCACCAGGCTCGTTTATTACTCGGCTACTCTGGCTGTGTTAGAGATTAAGGCAATTCGGATATGCAAGGGAAGGAAAATCAGATGATGTGTGGTGGGAATGATGAAATGATGATAAAATGAGGTATCGTGCAGTGTGAATAATGACCAAGTTCTAAATCTCCCTTTCAGATACGTGGATTTCATATACGTTCTGGCAATCCGCATGAGACAAAACGACTTTGGTGTGACTGGAATGCATACGCAACTGCATCCTCTTCCGTCTGATCCTGAGAAGTACAAGGCCCACAACATTGTAGGTGGAAGCATTCTTAGTCTTGATATTCATTGAACGCTAAGGACCGTAGCAATAGTTCAAGTTCAAACAACGGACCTGTAACGTTAGCTTATTATAAGCAATTAACTATACTTTCCGCGTAAAATTCTAAAAACTTAGCTTTACGATTTTTTTTTATGGAAAGAAACACGAAATTTTGGCTCTCAATGAGTACAGCTATTTCTAATTCCTATTACGGGCAAAGGCTTAAAACGTTTCGAGAAGAGATGCAAGAAGAGCTAAAAGATTTTAAGCTTTTATTTTAAAATAAATCTTCCAGGAGACATACATTCGGACACTCGCCAAAGTTGTGCCCAAGCATAAACTGCTTGCTGTCTTGGCGTTCGAGGGAACAGCGTTTCGGTTGGCATCAAGCGACAAGCCCGGATTTTACGATCCATCTCAACCGGGGTTGTCTGCCGTATACAAGGGCCAGTACACAAAAAATCCCCAAGCCATCGGCTATTTTGAGGTGAGTTCTTCAAAATGATTCTTGATTCCGGTGACAGCTTGCGTGACAAACTAAATGACTACATAAAAGTTTTAAGATCCTATAACCAGGGTTCTAACGTTTCGGGATGTTGCTTTTATTGCTTTGGGGGCGTTTGTAGGGGGCAGGGGGTTATTTTCCCCACGTATTTTGTACCTTTATACCCAGTAGCCTTTCGATCAAAGCCAATCAGAGATTGGCGTCGTACTGATGTCAACGCAACTCCTGCGTAAGAAGCAAGGCGACTCGCTCTCCGCCTAGCTTAGTTCAGAGAGCACTCCGTCGTGCTTGTGGGGCGACAACGGCACCTCCCTATCGCAGCCGACGCTACTATTCGATGGAGCCAATCAAGCAGCGACAAAAGCGCACCGTCACGGCGCTCGTCATTACAGAGTTTCAGTATGGTGCCTGGATCGCGCCTACGACTGGTGTGTTTAGCGTCCTATCCCGCCCATATATCGAAAGGGGTCCCGAAGTGGCAACAAATGACGTCACAGAAGCCGGAGTGTCATTCTATTGACTGTCGCGATCCTGGCGGTCGGCCGTAGAAATGCTGGCGAAAAGCACGAGCGAACGCGAGTGTCGCTGTCGTCACGGCGTTCCAGGTGTTTCAACTTCCGGCTGCTCTAGCTTCCGTGGGCTGCCACCGTGGAGTGACCTGCAGCAGAACAGGCGTCAGCCGTTTATACCACAACTGTTGGGACGCCGCCAGGATCGCGACCGGCGACAGCATGACATTTCTATGACGTCACGAGGCGGAACTCGAAATACCACTTTTTTGGCCGCGGTAAACACACCAGTCGGAGACGCGTTTCAGGCACCATAGTTTTAGGGAACCGCGTTTGCACGTTCGATACGATTTACGATGGGCCCTCCGGTATGAACTGCGCATGCGCTGCCGCAGAAGACTCGCACGGGCGCAGTTTGTACGGGAGGGCTCATCGTATATATACCGTATTGGATATGCAGAAAAGGTTCACTAAAACTCCCTACTAACTCCGTTGGATCGTAGCGTCGGTTGCGGCCGGACTTGGAGTGAAACCAGGGTATATCGCCATCCTATATCTTTCAGCGTCTCTGTGTAGCCCAGGAACGACGGAGCGTTTCGTGAGCCATGTCAACGATAATCATAGGTGATCGATCAACTATGAAAAGCTACCTTCCTCAATAAACGCCGTTATGCAATTTTTTTTTTTTTTTACTTACGAATGTTGGTGGTTTTATTAACCCCAGGTCGTTATAATAGTATTGCGCGCCACATACCGACAAACACCTCGTATCTTAAAGCCTATTTAGCAGTTATATTCTAAGAATGTGGAACAATTTTTTCCCCGAGAAGATTGTGGAATTAGCCATCAAGAAGGAGAATTAAGGGCTCACGAAGCAAGAAGCGTAGAGACAGTAAGCCACGCCGTTCGTTTCTTAAAGTGTCGGCGACTATGGACGAAAGCACTCGTCCGTCTCGGTTCTCAGATGGACAGAGCGACCAGAGCCTGCCCTTTTTGTTTCAGTTTTGCAGACTCTACGACTATCACACGTGGCATCACGATTGGAACGAAACGTTCATCTCCACTTACGTATACTCCGACAAGGACTGGATATCGTATGATGATGGGCGGAGCGTCAGTGCAAGGGTGAGCAGGATCCAAGTCATTCAAATGCACCTTCCGCTGTACATCACCAGCACTGCGCAGTTTATAACGCTTTGCGCGTTTTGTTGGAGGATCGTTGGCCGAGTGCGTTGGTGCACCGCAAATCGGAGCACGTGGAGCGAAAGCTCCCGTCGCAGAATTCAGGATCCTAGGCTCAATTCTCACCCCTGCACGTTTTGATCCGGATAAGCATCGTACTGGAGTGCGGTCCTGCACGCTACCGCGCGATGCATGCACCAGTGTCGCCGCACCTCAAAGGCAGACCGACTTTATTTGCTCGAATGGTGAACACGAAAAAAATTCTGGCAAACTCGCATTTTATGTTCTTAAGGTAGCCACTGATTTATAAAGCTGTACCTATCTAATAATAGAAATAATAAGGGATTATTAACGAAGGGAACGGCGGAGGACGGAACTGTCCGTTTTGTTTATATTCCTGTTGTGGGTTTGACTCTTCATTGTCTTTTTTTTTTTCTAGTAGTTTTCTAGTTTGCAGATAAACAGTCACAAGCTAGAGTCGATGTTTCTTGCGTTTTCAGCATTTGGAAAGTCAACAAAACCATTTCATATGACTGACTAAAAAAATATGTCAATATCTTTAATCGTTAAAAAAAATTTTAACACGAAAAAATCGTCGCTTAAAAAAATATTACTGATCCGCTAAAATTATTTCTGAAGATTTTTTTTTTGTTTTTATTTGGCATCGTAAGGCTCGTTTGAATTGTACCGGACAATTTCAGGCGAGATGGCTGGTAAATGAAGGTGTAGGCGGGGTTGTGGCCTGGTCAATCGACAAGGACGACTTTCGGGGCATCTGCGGATCGGTCTACCCGATGCTGGAATCTATTGTCAGCACCGTTCCTTGGCTCAAGACAAGCATCCAAGAGACGAGCGACAAATGCGTCCACGGAAGACCACCGAGATCAGCTGAAAATTGTGTCGTCCAGACAGCCACCGCGACAACGCACCGGTCGGTCCTTCGTTTCACTCGTTCATTTTTCAGTGGCCTGCACTCGAGAGAAACTTGTTTTTGCCGTCCCAGACACATTTCTTGCACTAGCTTACGTACAGTCATGACAGCTTTTAAAGAAACGTAGGGCGTGACTTCTTACAATCTCGCTTCTCGCGTCCCCATTGGTTCTTGCGCGTTCTTATCGGGGAATGCGGCAATCTCATGGGCTACGGAACGGTAATCAGGGGATGGGGGACGTGCCACGCCCTGAGCTTCTTAAGTCCTCGGTGAATGCAGGCTGAGTTATAGCAGTGTTTCCTAAACACAGAGTCACGACCACGGAGAAAGAAGAGAGTTGTCCGAGTGGCACCTCCTCGCCACGGACGAAGTGCGTGGAGGGTTTGCTGGCACTTATAACAGAATCCACGATATGGTGCATCATGTAAGGAAAGGACGAGGACCAATAGAGGAATCCTTGTTATTCGCGCCGACGTTTGGTACGCTTCCGCGAAGGTCCCTAAACCGACGGTGCTCCTGCCCGAGAGAGGCGTAAAACCCGCATCACCTTAATTGTGTGTGCTTGGGGGGATATGTATGACTGGCTGATGGCATTATCTCATGCTACTAAACATGTACAGAAAGTACATACTCAATCGTTAGTTAAAAGACAGTTTCTAAGAAAATTAAGAATGCATAAGGATCGTGACTTCTTTTCAGCACACGTCGACGTCGAAAGAAAAGCAAGAAAATTTCGTCTAGCAGACGGAAACACCTCAAGAAAAGAAGAGGCCACAGGACCAGGCCACTGAAATTGGTTCATCGTAAGAAAACACTGGTCCCTCCCGTAAGTCACCACGTAGCTTCTCGAAACTGGCGTGATGCTTGTTGTGAGCATAAATTCAGAAATAAAAAAATCAACTTAACTTTTTTTTATATATATATATTTTTTTTTTTAATTTGATTTTGGGGTTCATTGCAACATTTCTTTGAGAAATACAACTTTCGAATTTCGGGCAAGGCGTTTCTTTCTTTCTTTTTTAGATTAGATATTTATTTAATATTTCATTGAATATCTTTAGATCTAAAAATATATTAAAGTACGCTTCGGGGCCTCGAGAGGTTGACAACTGGAGGACGAAAAGGCGAAATCGAAATAAGCCTGGCTAGCCCCGTGAAAAACCGTTCTTTATGCCTTGTGTCTCCCAGTGCACATTACCTTTTACACCATTGGATGGTTTAACTCTCTGGAAAAATACAAGGAACTTAAAAGTCTGGTCGGGTCTTGCGTGTCGAAAAAGCAATTTTACGCCAATTTTCTTTTTTAAGAGCGCAGTTCTGAGGTGCTTGTTTTCGGGTTGAGCGGTGTCGCCGTCGCCATTGCCTTACCCGTCGGTGTAACCACGCGTTGCATTATGGGACGTCTCCCATAATGACGTTAAAGTCACGAGAGTAAAATGTTCCCTCTAATTTGGCGGAAATCTTTTCCCGCTAAATTTAGCGCACACATTTTACCCTCCGGATGTCACGTGAAATTTAACTGAAAAACGTTTCCGCTAAGTTTAGCCAAAAAATTTCCCCGCTAACTTTAGCGGGAAATATAGCGGACATTTCCCGCTCAATGGGAGGGGAGCAGGAGAGGAGGAGGGGAAGGCGATGATGGGGAGGAGGGGCATACCCTCCCCTCTTCCTCCTCAAGAGCTGCGCTCTAATTCGGCATTACAGAGAATCGTAAAGGTCTTTAAACTTTTTAGTGCAATATTGACGGCTCGAGATTTATTTTAAATTCTGTGCGCAAAGTCCGTGACGTCACGGAATGGTAATTCGCTCTTTCCACCACAACGTGAAGGCGAAGCCGATCCACCTCTCCTCCACGCGCCCGAAACGCCGAGAGAGAAAACAAGTGGAAAGGAGGTGACTGCCGACTAAATCCCGTCTCTCGCCGTCCATACTGCTGAAATTTTTTTTTTCTCAAAATTAATTTTTTGACACGCGTGTCCCAATAGAATGTTAAAAAAAAAAACATTTTTAGGAGCTTTTTAAAACATGAAAGAACAATAAAAAAGATGCCTTCGGGGTAACATTATTGCCAAGGCAAGGGCGGAAGGTTGCGACGGTAAAGTGCTCCGTGGCAAACTAATTACTGAACTAATTAACTTCGGAAGTATTCACCTTAGATGTCACATCGCAGTTATAGATGTGCTCTCCGTCACGAAAAATATGTCACAGCTGTTAGAATTCAAACAAAAACTTTAGAAAGAGTTTTATACATAAAGACTATGGGTACACATTCCCAACGCGCTCACTAACAAGCATATGTCTATTCTGCTCCGCGACATGATCTGGCAAATTTTTGACGCGAGGAGACAGCAGGTTCCGAAACAAACGCGGAAAAGAGCGACTGAGGTCGCATCAAGAAATCACGTCAGCCTTCGCGATTATCACGGGTAACGGTACATCGGGAGTCGAACCCTTACCTAATGCTCACGTGGTCGTAGAAAAGGTGGACCACCTTCTGCAGTCTCCTCCGGCACGCAGCTTTTGGCTCTTTTTTTCCCCCAAGTTTCGGTATGGCGAAGTTTGGACAGCGTGACTTCACCGGAGAATAGTGCGGAGCAAAATTTAGCTGTCGGAATTCTAACAACAGCTGTGGGATATTTTGACGATAAGCAACACATTTTTAATTGAAATGTGCTAGCTAAGGCGAACATTTTAAAAGCGAATTTGTGATCTTTAGACAATTCATTTGCTGAATTTTACCTTAGCTGATGACGTCCGCCGTGCCCGATAACATTATCCTGAAGAAAATATTTATTACTTCCAGTACCACAAAAAGAAAGTGTTCTGAATCACTGGAGACACATCCTGTATAGTACAATGTAGTTTACACATTTGGAAATAATTTTACTTCTGCAGACGTCTGCGTCACGAGAAAACTATCCTGTAATTCGTGTCGTCCACCAGAAACCTTCACGCTCTGGTGAAGATTTGTAAGTATACCTTTGTTCGAAGGAGCTTGTGGATAGATTTGACAAGAAAATGATAATGAGAGCTCTTTTTCATCATGTACATTGAAGCTAGCAATGAGCGTTTGAAGTACAATCAGTGCTGGGAAAGTAACGATTTTTGTGTTCGGTATTTAAGAGCTGGTAGCTTGTTTGCGTTCACGTTTATTCGCTCATTTTATACGCAATGAGTCAATCCGATTATTTGCCATGCAGAAGATGGAGCGTAGAGGAGTTTCTCCGTGTCCTACGGCCCAGCATAGGTGAACTTTTAATATTTTAATACGAAATTGCTGTTATACTCTACGGTAATTGTTTCATCTACGTTGCCAAGAAGTTACACATTTACACTACGGCGAGAGAACCCAGTGGCTTTGCCTTGCGCCCTGTTCGCACACGCTGTCACGTGAGGGAGAGGCCAAATAAAGCCACACTTTGATGCGAGTGGCTTTGGCAGTGCACCACCGCAGAATCTTCGCTAGACACGACAGAATTTATACTAGGCTGGACGGCGTGGCGCTAAAAAGTTGTCTCCTTGCAGCATATGTGTCTTTTAGAATAAACAAATAAACTAGAACGCCTAGCGAGGGATTAAGTCAGCGAGCTATCTTGAGCCAGTCATTTAGCGTTAGGTCCTAACGATGTGTTTGAGTAGCGCGGTAATTGATTGGAAAACTTTCTGTACTCTCAAGCTTATTATTGTATTTTTTATTGATTTAAACTGCCTCGAGGACAGTCGTTTTGGGTTCTGCTTTTCTGATCAAGATTCGTTTTGACGTATTTTCTTTTTTAAAAAATGGGGTAGAGAGGGGGCCTTGCTTCAGCCGTTATCGGATCGTATTTGTTTTGCTAAACATCAACTTTTTAGACTTTTCAAACCATTCGTGGTGGACATATAAACCACATGTCATTGATCTGTGATTTGGTGAAACAGAGGTCTAAAACAATTGTATCTAGTTGTCGTACACAAACTATTACTTGAGACATCACCGCTAACTCTAAAATTCCAGCATGAGACATACAAATTGTATGTGGAACTCACACACCGTAATTAACACTTGCTTCACAAAACAAAATGCAAATACCACTCTGGCAACTTGTATACAGCATTCCACTATATCGCAGGGGAGAAAACGCCATTCGGTTTAAACCCATAGAAGTCGTTCGTCACAAGCACATTGAGTTCCATCCGGTAAGTCTCAGTTCCTGTACTGCATTTTAATTTATCACAGGACAAAGATCTACCTAGAATTTGTTACTTAAGTTTTTACAGTCACTTTCGTTAAACTATAGCCGAATTCCTTGCACTAATTTGTTGTAATGGTGCTTAAATTCAGAATTCTCTTCATTGGTTAATTCTTAGTGGAAGGGAATGTCCTTGGGGGCCAGTTGGTGATTCATTGTATACAGGGTGTCCGCGACATTTCGGGCCGTTATGAAAGGGGGAGAGAGATGCTTCGGGTTCTTCTATGTTAACCTTGTGTTCGGGTGGCTGCGCGACCACTCTTGGTTCACTAGCGAGCAATTGCGCTGGAGCCATGCTCTAGAAATGCCCCAGTCTCGTGCTTTTAAATTTCCGGTGCGCACCGGCACGAACAAAATGTCACAAATGAAGTTCTGTGTATTATCTCGAGACGAGGGACGCCACTGACGCCGCCGAGCTTCGGTGACAGCAGCTATACTCTATGTCACTAGTTGTGTGCAGTGAAGGCGAAGGCAACGCCAGACAAAGAGGGAAAGGGCAAGCACTAGAAAGGCAGGACGGGAGAGGAAGGCAGTGGAAGGCGAGGGGAGAAAGTGAGACCACTAGGAACGTTAGAGAGGAGAGGAGATTTCTCTCTTCCTCCCCAGCCTTCCTGATGCTTGTTCTTTCTCCCTTCGCCTGGTGTTGCCTTCACCTGTACTGCACGCAACTAGTGACAAGGAGTATAAGCAGACGGTGTTCGCCTACTTCGTTGTGCTGCCGACAGATGGAGCAATGGGACAAACGCGAGGATAGGGAGCTTACATTACAGAGAGTTTTTAACTGCTCCACCTGGTTCTAGTGGTTAATAGGCCGCGTTTTCAATGCGAGCCTCAAGGAGGTGACGTATTCGTTGATAATCTTCGAGTGTTTCTGCCTTTCCGCCTGATTCCTCCTCGAGACGCAAAAATACAGCACATGCGCACTTATGACAAAGCGTCGAAGGCGTCCGCGACCGTAATTAAATTGCAAACGCTCCCAGGCTTTCAGTTGGACCCGCTCTACAATCTAGGCTCTCTAGGCGAGGATACGCCGGATCGCGGCGGATACGGTGTGAGCGGTGCCTGGACCGAAAATCTTCGTACAACGATGGCTGCCAACCGGGCCATTATGGCACGTATAAATGTTAGCTGACACGGTGCTCGAAAAACCAAACAAACAAAAAACCTTGAGTAACACAGCAAGCAAGTCAAAACATTAGAAAATTTGGCATTACAGAGACTCGCGTCGTGCTGAAGAAAGCGTATTAAAATCTTTCGGAAGTTAGTTGCGGAGAAGCTCGGAGCGTAAGTTCGGCGCCTATAGGGAAGGTAGGTGCCCGTCACCGATGCCCTGCCGTTCACAAAGTAGTTGAACACGTTTAAGGTCTTGAAAGTTTTAAGTCGTTCTCAGGCATGTGGACCAAGCTAGTCGAATAGGTAGTCGTGAAGACGCACCCACGATACCTTCGGCAGATCCGTCATTTCTTTGAGGAACACGTCATCTTTCTTTTCACCCATGGGATCAGGAGGGCATGGCGATCACGTATAAGTAAATTTCAGAAGCTACCGCAGTTAGTTAGACCTTGGCGGGGAGGCTTTTTAATTACGTGCTACTTATTGCAGGTACTCAAAAACAATCAAGAAAATAACCAGCCGGAAGCAACACACTCCCCCCGAAAGTTCGGCCCTGTTTGTTCTTGTTTAGCTCCACATACCCTGTGTAAGGTAAAAGCGCCGAAGAGATGGCGGCCAAGTATAATGTACGGCGCTCTGTGGTGCTCGTCGTCCTTTCACTTGTCCGTCGTCTTTTTAGAGCTTTTATCGTATATAATGTTTAGCGCAATTCATCCTCGACTTACTAGATGTATAAGCAGACAACTATACTTACTGACTTTACGAAGGTGATTTTTGAGTGACCCGAACAGTTTTTTGCATTGCAATATGTTCATAAACCCGTTTTACTCTTGAAGTTCGGGAAGGCTCGCTATGCGGAGTGCAATTTCGTCTGCTTCTTGCCTCGATGACGTCAGAACGCCGAGCTCTTATTGGCTGATTAAAAAAAACAGTGGGTATCTCTTGAGCCAATCAGTGCTCGGCATCGTTCTGACGTCACCGCAACTCCTGTGCAAAAAGCAGACGACTTGATCTCCGCACAGTCACGTAAAAGCTCAAGAGACGCGGGGCATGACGACTCCGGAACGTCTCATCAGTTCTCCGCAGCCAATAAACTACTTCCATAAATCCCTGCATGCAACACGGCGCGCCTTGCACTCTGGGAACTAGTTGGCTAGGGAGGAGAGTGGCATGGTTTCGGTTTCGATCGACACGTCGACAACAGATTATACACAGAGCGTGAACTACAAACGGCCGTTGTCTCATATTATCTGGTCCCGAGAGCGACATTTCTGTTGTTTAAACTTACCTAATGGCCAGATTTCGAAGAATTAGCACAAGCCCGAGACGAATAGCTTGTTTTAACGCATGCTTGTTGTATTTTTGTACTTGAGCCTTTCTGTTAGCGTTTCGAGGTATGTGGACGAGCCAGTGCTGGGAATCTCGACGCTGCGAAGCTCGGGGATCTTGCTTATGTACGAATCCACAAACTGTAGCAACCGATGAGTATGCATACATCGAGCTCGCGCATTTAATTAGTGTTGTTGATCAGGACGTTTGTTCGTTTCGTGCGTCCATAGACAAAATAAATTTTTTTGAAATTACCTTTTTCTTAATACGCCTGAGTACGCGAGGTAAAACTCGGAGGCGCCATTGAATAGCTCCATCTGAACACACTTCTCATCTCTTATCTTTACTGCCCCGCAGCACTGCACGAAGTGAAGTCCCCACCCGCTTGCATTCCACTAATATTCAACGTCGCGTATGCGCATAAAGTTATCCTGCCCAATCATATAGGCACATTCACACATACAAACCGTTTTAAGAAAGCGGAAGTCGAACACTTGTGTGAAGAATGTCGCACCGTTCGCCGGAAGTGCGCAGGACGGGAATGAACCCCTATGCGGTGCGCCAAACGAACGAAATTATTTAAAACGCATTTGACGGTTGCTAATGGCCATAATATTTGTTATGTGTTTGCTTTCTTCCTGACTGAGTATGCCGAGATAATTTCAGACACACCGTTCAGGCACAGATCTTGGGCGTCAGTAAAAGCTCGTCCAAAAAGGCTTAGCAAGGAGTAGGGGACGCTTGTTAGGGCCTCCGTCGTAGCTAGCCGATCTCAGCGTTTGCAAAAAAATTAATCTTCTAACAGCATAAAATTTGAGAGGGAGATATATGATGACACGAGGAAGACATCATAGTAACTTTTGTGCAGCAGTGAGGTCGAATTTATTGCGTTTCCTTAAAAGTTTATCCGTCAACGCTGGGCTCAACTTTGATACTCCTGTGAGGATACGGCTTGCTTTTCGCCCAATGAAGTAACAAGAAGCGGACGTTTGGCAAATCAAATACGCGTAAGGCTCAGGGTGATCAAGTTTCAGTTGTAGTTCACTGGTACTGGACGGGATTACTGACATTAAGCTCAAAGATGCACTCGTGGGGTGAGGAGAGTAAGCCACGTCTCACTAAGGTTTGCCTACGCAAGCACAATGTCCGGTGTTTCGGGAACCAAGGAAAGTGCCCCGGTCTTTGTTTTGTATCGCTCGAGAATGAGTGTATTGTACTTTCGTAAAAAGTTAGATAATCGAAAACGCAAGCAGGCGCGTTCGGTCGCGGAGTGATAGCATGAGATGAAGCTGCTCAGTCGAAATCGAAACTGAGTGGCCATTTAGTTCCGAGAGTGCACTGCGTGGTATTTTGCCGCGATAGGGCGCGTCGGTTTTGGGAGAAGTCTATTAGACTGCAACATCAGCTTTTATAAGAACGCCCAAGAGCGAGTCGCGAAGCCAAAAGAGAGGACATAGTAAGTCACGCCCTGATCTCAGTGACTACAGAATGTCTAAAAATTGCCGAGGTCCCGACTGTTCGGCTGTTCCAGCTGTTCAGCTGTTCCAGCTGTTCAGCCGCTGTCCAGTACCCTAAACGGTAAAGATGCACCGCAAAATGAATGCTCGTGCTAAAAAAAACCAAAAAAAGCAAGCACGTAAGCCAGCCGCAAAGGCGTATCTCACCTGTGTCGTCTGTACTTGGAGCGCCTAGATCAGAAGAAAGGGTTCATCTCCCACCACGCAATTAAATGGCGGACTCCTCCCCCGGAGATTTGTCGGAAGTGCGCATGCGCGGGGGCTTTGCGTGGCGAGGAGGAAGGCAGGCGGAAAGGCGGAGGCATTCGTAGACGATCGACGCTTTCGGCACCGCAGCTCGTATGGCAAACGATAAACCACGTGACCGCGATCGAGATAGTAAAAAACTCTCTGTAATGCAGGCTCTCTATCTGCATTCAAAGTCATGGCGCCATCTCTCGATAAGAAGATCAAACCCTAACTTTCGGCCGGACCTGGTCGTCGTCACGAGTGTCCGCAAATTAAAACTTTATCAAATATACCTTTTTTTTTCGTAAGGCAATAGGACCTTGAAATCTTGCGAGGCAAAGTCCGACATTAAAGTATAACTTAGATCAAATGATGACTTCGCAAACTGCAGGCGCTGACTTTTTTTTTCAGCTGGTTAGACGCAGCCTCGGGATCGGTGCCGAACTAAAATGTGCACTGTTATACCTCGTGACAAAATTTGTAATTATGCGAATCGTGCATCTTACAGAAGCCCGCGTCAAGTGTGAATGGTCCCACGATCCGAGTGGCGTCCTACTCGAATCAGCCTCAGTCCAGTACGAGGTGAGTGCGCTTAATGAGAATAAAGGATATAACTGAAAAGACTGAGAATGATATCAATAAAAAAGGTACAATAAAATACAATAAAACATTTCTAGTTTCATTATTTTTACAACAATGAACATTTTGTGTGCATAAAAAAAATTTTAGACGCATAATTGTCAAATTAGCGAGGAAAGCCTATCCCCCTTCCCAGAAGGATATTAATTTAAGTCACATCGGGATCCGATGTGACCTGCAACCGAAAGCTCAGTTACACAGTAGCTTCTCTGCAACACGCTTTGATGAGATTTTTTGAGCTGAACGTCCTGTATTTGAGTTCGTCGACTGCCGGATTTATAGTACGGTATTTCTCATCATCGCATCTTTATAAAAGCGTACTGTGGAATATTATCGGCTGACGCCATAATACAGCAGTATTCAAAAGAGTGAGAATAAAGTACGAGAAAATATATTAGGACCTAAGGCTTTCTGCTTTTTTTTTTCGTCTAATGCAAGATTTTCTATTGTTGTGTTCCCATTTTCCCGAGCGCTTGATAGACCATGCAATGGGCTGTCGCAATTTTATAAAAGACTTAA